>NW_012118522.1:280662-285288 GCF_000951035.1 Colobus angolensis palliatus
TGGTCTTAGTTAAATATACACATGATTTTGTATTATATATAGCACAAATATATCTATAATACAAATATATATATATAGAGAGAGAGATGCTTTAAAAAGCATATAAAACTTGATAGATAGATAGATAGATAGATAATAGATAGATGTTCATATATTTCGAAGGGGGTAATGCTTCGTTCCATGATAAGTCTTTGTTAAATATATACATGGTTTTGTATACTATAAATATATATAGAGAGACAGATTTGTCTCTTCAGAGATATATTTGTATGCTTTTTAAAGCATACAAAACATCTAGATAGATAGATAGATACAATGATTTATGAATTAAATTTCCTTACGTTGCATTACTCAACCATCTATTAAATAAACCTGCATTGTTTTGCATTTCGTTTTTATTATCATTATCATTTTTTCCCTCAGAAATCTTCTGCTATCTTCTATCCTTCAAAACCTCCATCTGAAGTTTCACAATGATTTATCTTGGTGTATGTCTTTTTCTTTCTCCTGCTGGATATTCTGTGGGATCTCTTAATCTGGCACTCACGTTCTTCAATTCAAAGAAACTATTGAATTGCTCCTTTTATGATTGCTCCACAAATGTTTGCTTTTTTCTCTTTCTGAAACTCAAAATATTTCAGACTCTTGCTCATAACTGGATCCAGTTTTTTCTTTTCTCTAATATTGCTAATCACTTTTGAGCTACTTTTGCTCTAATCCTTCTATTAAATATATATCTTATATACGTATCTGTATGTGTAAAATTTTCGTTTTTCTGCTTTTTTAAAAAATGTAGAGCTCTTTTTAATCTTTGAACATTTTCATTTAATAAACATCTGGTATTTTATTGATGTTACCTCATCTCATATTGCTCTGAGTATATTACATTTTGATGATGTTTAGGCTTTATCTAAGTCTCTGAAGTATAATTTTAGAACCCTTCTTCAACTGCCTGGAGATACTTGACAGCTTGAATGAAACATGAAGACACTGGTTGTGGATTCATTCCCCTGTAACATGATAGAATTGCTGTTCAGTTTTTCTTTGGGTAAATTTCAAGTTTGTGTGTGTGTATACATTTATTATGGTGCGATTTTTGGTCTTTCATTTGTGAATATCAATTATCTGTATGCTGTCTCTCATTCTTGATCTTATATGTCTATTCATTTTCTATATTATTTTCTATCTGCTTGTCCTTGGGAGACCTCAGTTTTTGGTTCCCATAACTGGCTATATATTCTTCACCAAAATCCGTGCTCATTATTACAAATAATGTAATTTTAAATTCCGCTACTTGTTTTCATTTTCCTCAAAACCTTTTCTAAAATTTTATTCATTCTTTTTTTTTAAGTTTTTCTGTTACTTAAGGAAGAAATCCTCAGTTTGTCTTAGTTTCTTCCTTAAATTCAGGGAGGGCTCATCTTCCTGAGCTCTTTTGAAAATGGCGATATTTACTTTTACCGATGCAATATTACTATTGCTTCTATCATTACTTTCTTCTGTTTCCGCCATAGTTTTATATGTTCTTCTTTTACATCTTCTGGTTTTTCTTTTCAATCACCCAATTTTCTATAATATTTCATACATTCATAGTGTTGCTCTTGCTCATCTGTCCTCAGTCTTGAAAAACACGTTGACATAATGCTTGTGGGAAAAACTGAACAAGTTATTTGCCTTTATCCCAGTTTTTGATCCCTGGTTGGGGAGTTTAAAACTTCTCAAATCTATAGCCTATAGAAATGATTGATATTCATACCTCCCAACACAATCCCGGGGTCTCATAAGTAGAGAATTTCTAAAGTGAATTATTGTTGTGAGATCATCTCCACATGGTGCATAGACACACTTGCATAACTACCTTTTGTTCACTCATTCAACGCAACAACTTACTATACAGAGCAAATGCTTTGCAAGTTTGCAGTTCAAGATCCTTTCTTTTCATTCAAAAAGGATGATACATAGGGGTAAACAGGCAGTTACCATGCCATAAGGACTGTAATGATGAGTACATGCAGGAGGTTATGCAAATATGTAGAAAGAGCACCTGCCGCCAGCTGAGGCTGATGAAGAATGGCTGGGACATAAAACAGGAATGGAGTTAAACTTCTAAAACGTGAAGTATGATGCAGAGGAAAGCTTCAGCAGAAAGATTTGCAGGTACAAAGGTTTGAAATTAATAGTGAGAGGCCGGGCACGGTGGCTCACGCCTGTAAACCCAGCACATTGGGAGGCTGAGGCAGGCAGATAACAAGGCCAGGAGATCGAGACCATCCTAGCTAACACGGTGAAACCCAGTCTCTACTAAAAATACAAAAAATTAGCTGGGCGTGGTGGCGGGTGCCTGTAGTCCCAGCTAGTCGGGAGGCTGAGGCAGGAGAATGGCGTGAACCCGGGAGGTGGAGCTTGCAGTGAGCCCAGATCATGCCACTGCACTCCAGCCTGGGTGACAGAGCGAGACTCCTACTCAAAAAAAAAAAAAAAAAAATTAATAGCGAGAGTGAGCATTATGTGGGAAAAAAGTATTTTCACAAATGTGGAACACCGATTGTGAGTTTTTGTTTTTTGTTTGTTTGTTTGTTTGTTTTTTTGCCTGTGAGGTAAGATTGGAGAGATAAGCAATTAATTGACCACAAAAGACATTGTAAGTAATGTTAAAGGGGGTTATTATCTGCAGAGCAATACTGAGACATTGAAAATTTAATCAGGGAAGTGATGTGATAAACTGCATTTTATAAAGATCTTTCTGACTTCAGAGTGGAGAATTGTTTGGAAAGGAGTAAGAATAGAGACTGGGAGATCAATTAAAGAGCTATTAACATAGAAGAGTGATAACGTTTCTTGTGAAGAGGGGTGAAATGAGAATGAAGAGATGCGACTAGATTTGTCAGATATTTAGGAGTTAGAATTTACTGGATTTGGTAATTGATCCGATGGTGTGAAAGTGAATGAGAGAGGTCAATGATTATAGTCTTTGGCTAGATCAACTGGGTCGCTGATAATGTGACTGTTTTCAGAAATATTTAAAATAAAAATTTTTGGTTTAGTTAGTGTGTGCATTATACAAATGGATGTAGGGACAGATTATATGAAAAAGAATGAATATAAAATTATTACATGAAATACAGTATATATCAATGAATTTCAACTACAGTATTATTTCGGCAAATCAACTTAACCATGGGGACATCAAAATTTTTGTGTTTGTTTTCTTTTTCAATATTATCTTCTCTTTTTTCCCTACTGTTAAACACAAGGAGATTTGGAGAAGAGATACATACAACATCATATTATTTACTTTTAAAGGAGACTTTCGATTTTTTTGCATAGAGTAGATCAGTAGGCCATCTGGCAATATTTTAAAATTCAAGTGATATTTAATAGTATTTCTACTGCAACAAGATAATCATAGAGTGCCAAGAATTAGGGATATGAATCTGGAGAGATTAAGTGTCAGAGCCATATTTTGACCAAAGTCTCCATGTCTTTGGCCTTGGGTTTCAATAGGACTAACATATTCAATTATTTCTAGCTTTCTCATAGGTATGTGACCACCCATCTATCCACATCCCTATCTTTCTTTTTATCTTATGATAGTTTTGTTTGATCATCTATGTGTGATTGAGCAAATCCTAGCTTCCTGGTTTTCATTGTCTAGTTTTACTGTGGTCACACCTGAAGGGGCCTTGGACTATGGCAACCTTTACTACACTATTTCTTTTTAATGCAGTTTTGGGAACACAATTCCTTATTTGTTTTAGTGTCAAATTGTCTAAGACATTTTGGAAGTAAGTTTATGGATTTCTTTCACACACACACACACACAAATCACTCAAAGTCTGAGTAGATTTCTAACTCATTTGTTTCTAGTCAATTCCATGTGCCAATAAATGAATTGAAATTATTTTCTAAACATAATGCCTAAGCCAAATGTGCTTTTTTATGCCTTACTTTTCCTCAAATTAGTGGTCAATTATGAATTTCAGGCTACCAAAAGTAAAAGGTGAGGAATTCATATGCGTAATCTGATTTTTGCCACAGTCTCAGTCATTTTGTTCTCATGAGAAACTTTATCTGGTCCTTGTCTCGTGAGGCATTTTAAAATCTTATCACTTTCTTTTGGGCATCCAGGTTTCCTACAATTTGTGGCTCCAGATTTTTGACTCTCTATATTTCTTTCACTTCCGCTTGCACAATGACCATTTTTTTCTCAATTTCTTTCTTCTAATATTTTGCAAAAAGCAAAAGGAATGCCAACACACTGACTACTTCCAATCATTGCCCTAGAAGTAAAGCTCAGTAGTTACTTGATCTAAGTATCACAGTTAACAGTTGTTTCACCAAATGTCTTGCATCCCATGGGTCTCCATCTTTCAAGTCTCTGATAGTTTCCTTTTCATCTGCTGCTTGACCAATAAACCAATGCCATACAATTTTCTTTGGCAGTTTCTTCTTTTCTTTTCCTCTTTTCTTTTCTTTGCTTTGCTTTTCTTCTCTTCTGTTTTCCCCTTCCTTCCTTCCTTCCTTCCTTCCTTCCTTCCTTCCTTCCTTCTTCCTTTCCTTTCTCTGTCTCTTCCTCTTTCTCTTTCTTTCTTTCTTTCTTTCTTTCTTTCTTTCTTTCTTTCTTTC
>NW_012118522.1:285374-309032 GCF_000951035.1 Colobus angolensis palliatus
TTCCTTCCTTCCTTCCTTCCTTCCTTCCTTCCTTCTTTCTTTCTTTCTTTCCTTCTTTCTTTCTTCTTTCCTCATCTCATGCTATTGACTAGGCTGGAGTTCGGTTGCACAAACATGGCTCACTGCAGCCTTAACATACTGGGCTCAAGCAACAACCCCACCTCAGCACCCCAAGTAGCTAGGAAAACAGGTGTATACTACAATTCTCAGCTAATTTTTTTAAAGTTTTTTTGTAGAGGCAGAGTCTCACCATGTTAGTGGTAGAAGGTATCTGAGTGATTGGTGGTGAATCCATATGGGTCTGAAGCAACCTCAATTCTTGCCTCCTCAAAAGAAATAATTTGATTGAGGGGCAAAAGGCAAGAAAAGAGGCAGGGGCATGTTTGAGAACAGGTGTTCAAGTTTATTAATAAAAAGTTTTACAGCAGGAAAAAAAAGAAAAAATGTACAATTGAAAGAGACTCAAGCAGGTGACTTGAAGGACAAGTACACCATTTATTTTTTATCCTAGGACTTTATATGCTGGCTCACTTCCCATATCTTGTGCCCTCTTCCCTTTATCCTTCCCTAAGGGTGAGCTCCCCACATGCACGGTGCCCTCCTTACATTTGGGAGGTGAGCATGCATGGTGTGTTTAGGAAGTTGTGCGCATACCCATCTGAGGCTGTCTTCCCTTTTCCTGGGCCCTCAGCAGGTCCCACTCTGTCATTTTGTCTCTAACGTGTATGACTGAGCTCACTTGCCCAGTTCCTGAGATTTTATTGGAAACTGATTACCAATTTCCAGTGTTTTTATGTGTTTGGCAAACTGCCTCTTCCTGGTGCCTGCAATCAATTATCACTTTAGTGTGACAACTGTGTACCATCAGGAATTGCCTCTCCCTGGTGAAGGCTGCCAACTATCATTTTTAGAAAGGCAGTATGATAACCGGTGAGCCATCGACCTGATGGCTGCCTGACATTCCTGGTGGGGGCTGGAGGAGCAGGGATTCCTCTCCGACTCTGCTCATGCCTAACCACCTATAACAACCATGTTGCCCAGGCTGGTCTCAAACTCCTGGATTCAAGCACCTCTCCTGTCTTGGCTCCCCAAAGTGCTGGGAATAGAGTCATGAGCCACTACACCCAGTCTATCATTTTAAATAATAATAGCTGTTTAAAAATATGAGCCCCAACTTCAATTGGTATTATATTGTAGACTTTATTTCTCATTTATATCAAGTTTGCAACAGACTTTCATGATTGGCTCCATATTCTTCCCAAAATGGTGAACACGGATTCAGGTTTGTTCAATCTTTTGAGTTTTCCATTTTCAATTTGTGGCTTTTAAGGTCACCATTGGTATTTGTCTGAAGTCTGGGGAATAGCGAAAGAGTATGGAGAATTCAGGGTAGGAAGATTTTATCTACCCAACACGGTAATAGTCCATATCAAGTCAGTTTAGATTTTGTTGGCTAGATCTCTGTTATATGGCCACACTTACCTACAAAAATGGCTGGGAAATGCGGATTGGTATGTTCCCATGAAAAAAAAGAAGAGAAAATGGGTTTGGTGAGCAGTTAGCCAGCCTCCACTGTAATAAATACCATTATAACCTACCTCAGCTTCCACTCCACCTCCTTTATATTAAGAGAATTGGAGCTTCTGTGTCACCAAAATGGATAATTGCCGCCCCTCTGTGGCTCTTTGAGGCGATAACCATTTCTGGTCAGACTATTCTGGGGGATTTTCAGTAGAAACTGCATCTTCAATTTCTGACACCTCAGTAAGGCAACCAAGACCTTTTCAGCTATAATAACAAGAAGGCAGAAACACACAAACTTATCCTCAAGTTTAGCCCTTCCAATTGCAGTAGGAAGTTCTAAGACTTAGTTTGGGCAGAGACAAATGCAGGATTAAAGCAACTAAAGCAGATGTGAGCTTTCTGTAAGTCAAAGCAAAATTCTAACTTAGTAAGAGAATTGATAATGCATGCAAAGCAGCAAGGAGGGTCAGACACAGACATGCCAAATGGCACAAGAAAAGTTGTCCTGACATGGATTTTAGGATTAGAGGCATTTTAATTTTTAATCCAGCAACCTGGGGCTTCCTAATCAACCCACTCAATCTTCCTGGGAGGCCTCTGATCTACAGGGTTCGGAAAATTATCAGAGAACAATAACAGTACAACCACAAAGCAGACAAGAGAGAATTGGCTAGTTACTTAAACTTTCAGCATGTCTTTCTTCAGGAAAAAAGGAAGAATATAAATTCAACCCAGTTTTGTCTGCTGCTCCAGCTCTGAGAATCATCCTGCTTCCTAAGAACAAACTTCCTGATGGCAGTCTGGCCAGGAGGGGACGATCTGCTTTCCTGATTAAGTGTCTCTGCTGAAGCATTACTGCTTTCAGTGATGACTGTCCTTTTTAAAAATTACTATGTTTTTGAGTCTCACCTTCCCTCAGGTAAGTAAGATCATCCAGTTTGTGGGGTTGAAAACAGCTGCTAGAATTTTTGTTTTATACACATTCCCTTTCAGCCACTACTGAATAACAGACAATGTGTAGGAATAGAAGCCAATCAAGTTTAGGCCTATTACCTAAATATCATGTAAGTATTTCTAATACATTTAATTGATCCCCTCAATCAAAAATTGAAAAATTAGCTTTACCTTAGATGTCATTAAGCTTCAGTGTAATTGACAATTGGTTACCTTTACACCTATGCCAATAAAATATTTTATGGTATTGCCTCTTTAACAGATTTAAAACATACTGGAGGCTGAATGTGAAGTTGAATGTACCCAATTTTAAGCGATTGGGCTGGAGGCTATTTGGTTATTCATGCTGTTGAGTTTCTCTTCTGATTACTGCTTAGTCATTCCAATTGTTTGCTTAGTAATTAATCATAATGATGGGCTAAAAGATCAAATCAACACGCTTTGGCCAAACTAGGTGTATTGAGAAGATTTGGCTCTGTCTAACTTTGTTCTGAGGACAACTTCTTACAGCACTACTCACCTAGTAAATGCTCAATAAATATTTGATGTTGATAATGTTGATGGTCATAATTGCAAAAGCAGGAAGATAAAAAACAGAAATAAAATTTTCAGTTAGGCTCACATACCAGTCTGCCTTTTAAAACAGGAATGTAATTCTTCTTGCCTCTGAAATTTGCTTTCACCCCTGAAGTCAAGATGGTACAGAATTAGCATAGCCATCAACACTATTCAGCACTTACTCTCAAAATGATTTTAGATGTATTTGTAAGTTAAAATGAATTTCCAACATGCTGAGCAACGTGATCTGTCATATTAGTCTAGATGTCAGGTGCCTAGACTTTCTCTGTGAGAAAGTATTTACAGCGCTTTTGCTCAAGAACTCATAAGGAACATAAGTGGGAGACAATTGTTATTTAAATTAGTGAATTATAACTATTGTGAACTTCTTTTTAATGAAAACACCTACATCAATTAGTTCATATTTTGTATCAAAGTGATTATTTCCCAACCTCATTTTCTCTAATCAAATCACTGTTTGTTACGGAAACATGGCAAGCTGTCAAATGAGTGGAATGTCTTTTTCTAATCCTGACTTATTAGTATAATTTTTCCCTTCAAGAGAGGCAGCAAAAATATCCACGGGAACTATAATTGGCTATGGAATGAGACAGTCGCCTCTGGCAATTGCGGTGAAGTAGGTTGGCTGCTGAATTGTAAAGATCCCATTTTTCGTTGTCAGCTCTTGTCCCTCCTTCGTACCCCATCCACATGGGTGAGTTTAATCAGCAATTCTATAGTAGGAAGCTCCGTGGCACTCTGAACTTGTATTTGAGCTCAGTTTTCTACTGATTAAACATGGGAGCTTAGAAAATGACTTCACTCTTGTAGGCATTAGTTTTCTCACCTGCAAATCAAGGATAATATCACCTTCTTGGTTGAAGTGTGTAAAAAGAATTAAATATAGTGCATATTATGTGCCTAGCATGAAGTACTAAATAATGGCAGAAATTATTACTATATTTTGGGAAATAACAATTTAGCTAATGTGAATGGCATGGCAAAATAACCCCGCCCTCTTTCCCGACCATTCTTCCCAGGGCATGATCGTGGCTATTCCATGGTCAACATACTAAATGTTAATTTTAATCCCAGAGTAAAATTTCATAGCCAACTAGAAACTCTAGGAAATGGAGGTTGATAATGGAAGTGCTGATCAATCTTTTGATGTTTTCAGGAATGTAACGGGCTTCTTAAGAAACTGGAGTTGCAAGGCAAGCTGTTTACTTTCTTTCCTTTTTTTTTTTTTTTCTGCTGAGATGGCAATTATGCAGTCCAGTTGGAGAAGTTTATAATATGATTAAACAGCGAACATTAAATCAAATGGTGATCCAGTCCCCAAGAGGGAGTTTACCTTCACAGTACTTTTGAGATACTGAATTGTATTTTCAAATGTCTTTGTACTGAACTATGAAGAAGGAATGGCTAATGTTTCTAAGGCAGTTAAAATAGGTTGATGGAGGGATGACCTTCTTAAAAATGTTTTTCTAATTTTAATATTTACTAACTGAGAAACATTTTCTCTATTGGCATTTTAAAAATTCTTCACAATAACTGAATAACTAACTGGTCCAGACAATCCACCGAATATTTGCTCATGTCAATTTGCATCAGATTTATATTTGATACACTGCAAAGCAATTTGTGCTAACACATGTAGTAACAAAGATTACACTTTAAATATGTGTAATAATTCAATTAGTAATGTATTTCTAATTTAGTGGACATTAGTATTTTTATAAACACCAAATATGTTAAACATATTGTAAAGGAAGATTCTGTATATCAGCTTTAAAAGATAAAATTTTGGTAAGCAAATCAGTTTATAAATAATATGACTTTTATATTTGATAGGAGGAGTGATTTATTTACTACCATTGTGTCTGCATAAAATAAAAATCTACCACTTTCTCTCTTCTGGTATGCATTAAAACAAACAGTAACCTACTTATCAGTGAATTTACATTCAAAAATATTTTTAAAAATATAAGAGAAAACACATTCTAATCAAAAAGCAGATCTACTCAAACAGTATAATAAAGATGTGGAATTAGACAGGTCATATATCCTCCTTAAGACTCAATTTAACTAATATAAATTGGAGGAAAATAAAGATTAAATATAACACAATAGGGGACACTTCAAGTTGTACATATATGTTCAAAATTCTGATTATGATGAGACCTTCATGTTTTTAAAGACAAAATAACCTTAAGAAGGATAAAAGAATATTTCCTTAATAAGTAACAAAGTAGTGTTTGACAACATGAAATACTAGATTGCCTGGGTTAAAATATGTAGTGTTTCTCAACTAGCTTTATGACTTTGGGAAAGTTACTAAACTTTGGGCCTTGCTTTTCCTCTCTGTGAAATGGGAAGTTAATAATACCTCATAGGTTGCAGAGAAAAGGAACACATATACACTGTTCATGGGAATATAAATTAGTTAAGCCACTGTGAAAAAACGTTTGTAGATTTCTCAAAAACTTAAAGCAGAATTACTTTTTGACCTAGCAATTCCACTACTGGTTATATACCTAAAGGAATAGAAATCATTCTACCGTAAAGACACATGCACATGCATGTTCACTGCATCTCTATTCACAATAGCAAAGACATTGGAATCAACCTAGATGCCCATCAGTGGTAGACTGGATAAATAAAATGTGGTGGACAGGCGCGGTGGCTCACATCTGTAATCCCAGCACTTTGGGAGGCTGAGGTGGGCTGATCATGAGGAGCTCAGGAGATCAAGACCATCCTGGCCAACAAGGTGAAACCCCAGCTCTACTAAAAATACAAAAATTAGCTGGACTTGGTGGTGCCTGCCTGTAGCCCTGTTGTCCCAGCTACTCAGGAGGCTGAGGCAGGAGAATGGCTTGAACCTGGGAGGTGGAGGTTTCAGTGAACTAAGATTTATGCCACTGCACTCCAGGCTGGTGACAGGGTGAGACTCCATCTCAAGAAAAAAAAAAAAGTGGTACATATACATCATGGAATACCACCTAGCCATGAAAAAGAATGACATCACATCCTTAGTGGCAACATGGATGGAATTAGAGGCCATTATTCTAAGTGAATTAATGCAGGAGCAGAAAAGAACATGTTGTCACTTATGAGTGGGAGCTAAACAATAAGTACATATGGATATAAAGAAGGAAACAATAGATACCCAGGCCTACTTGTGGGCAGAGTGTGGGAGGAGGGTGAGGATTAAAAACTACCCATCAGGTAATATGCTCATTAATTGGGTGACAAAACCCCATGACATACAGAGTTTTCCCATGTAACAAGCCTGCACACGTACCCCCTGAAGCTAAAATAAAAGTTGAAAAGAGAGAAAAAATACCTCATAAATTCATTTTGAGGATTGAAGGAGGCGTCTAGCTGTGGAAAAGCTTTTAAACTGTGCCTGGCAAAGAATATTTAATTATTGGAGGTATGTCTGAATGTATATATTTATGTATTTGGAAGCCTAACTCTCATGGAGATCATTTTCCAAAAATTTCAGATGTCATTTTATGTTATTAACAGAGGCTTACTGTTAACTCACTCTTACTTTTTCCGTAGCAGGAATGACCTAGAAAAGAGTACTACATTTCTTTTATACCAGTCTCACTTTATTTTGAAAAATGAGCTCAGAATTGGTAGGCATTAGTGTAGTAGTCCTCAAAATATATCATAAATTAGAATTACACGGATGACTTGCTAAAAACATATTGCTGGACCCGGCCACCAAAGATTCTAAGACTCCATTTGCATGTTTTACAAATTCTCAAGTGAGGTTGATGCTGTTCTTTTGGAGACCACACTTTGAGAACCTTTGCCAGAGAAAACAATTTGGAGAAAAATGGAGCCATCTGAATACAGAAACCATTTTTATTTCTGCATATAGGTTAGAAATCACATTAATGCAATATGTGCTAACATTTGACTGGCTAATTGATATGTAGAGGATATTTACTCCAATGACTTGGATTCTGCTTTTTAAGAAGTTCCCCTTTGCAAATCAATGTAGTCTGGAAACCTCCTCAACACATCCCATTAGGGAACATGGTAGCAGAAGATAAATAATGAAAACAATCAGGTAAATGATGAAAAGAGTAGATGATCCCACAGAGTCTTTGACTGACAGGCTAATGAGATTACACTTTAAAATTCTAAGCAGGAGGCAGCCAAGTCTCTCCCTTCTACGAGGTGTTTGACCAGAAAAATGTCATCTAAGTAATGTTTCGGAAAGATTAATTTTGTGGTAAAATACATAGCAATAGTGATTAAATTGGACTGGGAGGGAGGCTATGTTCATAGAACACTTGTGAATGGTGGCAGGAATGAAAAGAGAGAGAGAAAATGAATCAGCAAAACCCACTAACTGATTCTATGTGGGGATAATTGAAGTTTCAAGCTTGGGTTCTTGGAGATTAGTGCCCTTGAGAGGAAGGGAAGGCAGCTGAAAGAAGTTATTTTGTGGGTATGCTATCGGATTAAGTTTCTGATTTTAAACCAGTGTGGCTTGGCTTCAAGGATAGCCTTTTTTTTTTTTTTTTTTTTTTCTCCCTGAAAGCAAAATCAGCACTGGTCTTCGTGCCTCAAATAAACAACCACCCTACCAACGATTAGTTCAACCAGAATTTCATGTCTCCACAATCCTTTTTAGGCAATCTCTATCCATTTCTTTTCTCTCCTTTCAGCTTCTGAGTCCTCTCGTCTTCATTCTCTACTCTACCACTCATTCTACTTCATGTGAAACTTGTGGGTAGAAAGAAGCAGGGTCAAGACAAACGTTATGTGACTATTATATTTTATCGGATTGTTTTGTTTTGTCATATCTGAACAATAGAGAACAAAGATGAACTATAATTTGGAACAAGAGAGGAGATAGAAATTGGAGAGAAATAGAAACATAATTTTTGAGAGAGCACTGCTTAGGACACAGTTATTGGCTTATTCTTTATCATCTTGTTTAAAAATATGAAGGCAAACTGTGAACACACAAAGATAGGCTATACGGTTAGAGATAGAAAAGAACGGGAATCTAGGGTTTAGTGATGAAAGAGAAAACTGCTGAATGGGGGTGCTTGATGCCACCTACCCCATAACTTGGCCAGTCTGAGGAAGGACATAGGGAAGTTCAGGAGGTTGCAAAGTCAACAATCACCACATTTTATTTAGAGCACTCTCAGTTATTGCCAAAATTGTAGAAGCACCTCCATTCTGTAATATTATTTTTAGGCACATTATTTCTGTTGAACACAGCAAGTCAAAGGTGAAATTATCCCACTGCACCGATTCTTTACTTTATAAAAGTGAAGATGTATTGAGTAATGTATTACACATTTGGCATTAAGTTGCTTTTGTTGCCAATAAACAATATGAAGCCAAAGTGCAAAAACAAACATTTGAAAAAGAAAGATAAGAGAAAGTCATTAGATCACAAAGCTCTACACAAAGAAGTTAAAGAAACACCAAAGCTAGTGCAGCCATAAATATTTAGCATTTAATTGGAGAATTCTAGTCTCCCTCTATTTGGGAAATCATTCTATAATGAGCACTGCAGCTAGGATTCATCTATGTATCATGAGACAATGTCTAAATGACAAAGCTGTCTGCAAATGTCTCCTACATTTTTGTGTGAGATATTTTTAGGGGTGAATCTCCATGACACAGTAATGACAGCTGATATCTTGGTACTGTTTAGTGCAGGACTCCTTAGTGTGTTGATATCAAATTCATTTTAATGCTTCATAAAATGCAGCATTTCAGAAAGCACTATTCTATAAAATGTGTGCATTATTTATTTTAATATGTGTGTTTTCAAAGAAAAAAATAATGAAAAGTTGAAAAATAAGAGAATTTTCAACTTCAACATGGAGATAGACTTTTCACATTTGTGTCATCATTATTATTTTTAATCTTCATTATAACATATCGTGAAAATGCTTAGACCCACAGAGGTAACAATGATAAAAGTAATTACTCATTCAGA
Source organism: Colobus angolensis palliatus (assembly GCF_000951035.1). Classification (NCBI taxonomy): domain Eukaryota; kingdom Metazoa; phylum Chordata; class Mammalia; order Primates; family Cercopithecidae; genus Colobus; species Colobus angolensis. Next base: position 294,397 of record NW_012118522.1, read on the forward strand.
TGGAATTTTTAAAATGCAATGTTTTCTGAATGGTGGAGGATGAGATTTGAATGGGAAGGAGAGTAGTGTTCTATCTGGAGAGTGACTGACATAACAAATGTCACTGAAAATTATGAAAATAGTAGATAAAATTATTTGGAGGCTAGGAGAACAGAGGTGAAGGCATCTACAGGAAAGTGGCTATTGGCCTAGGGTTTCTTACTCTTTGCAGGAGAAGCCACCACATTCCTATATAGAGTATTTTCTGTCATCTCTAGTGTGCCTAAGAGGCTGAGAAGATGGGAGAGAAAATAAGGAGACATTTGATTTATATCTGATTATGTGGAAGAGAAAGAGTATTTACAGCATTGTTCCTATTGAAAAGTGTCTTTTGCATTTTAAACATTTGAATTGCAGTTGAGCATCTGGTACATTCACAAACTGGGGCCCGAATTGTATAGAATGGTACAAAGGAGTTTTAAGAGTCTGTAGGAAGACAGACTTGCCTTGAATACAACATAGTTTAATGATACAGTGGCCATGCATCTGGAGCCAGTCTTCTGAAATAGCCTACCATAGGCTTACGTCATTTACCTGCATTTCATATTAGCTCTCCGTAAGTTTCTCCATATCTAGGCTTCTTTCAAGAGCTTATTGATGCTCTTATCGGATCTGCTTAATTAAGCACACTATTGACAAAATCTGGATCTTTAATCTAGCCTAGTAGAAGTTAGACGCACTCTCTCAATTGCTCATGAAGCTCATCTATGGTGTGAAAATAGAAACCTTGTAGTAACAAGTCAGTCAAGTTAGTATTCTGGCATTTATTATATGCTAAACATTCTACTATCACTTAACAAAGATTGTCTCTTTAATCTTTCTAATAAAGATATGAATATTATCCCCATTAGACAGATAAGAAAGCAAAGGCCAAGCCTCATAGCTGTAATTGCAGAGTCAAAAATAGGATCCAGGCATTTTATTTCAAGAGCCTGCTCTTAATTTCTCTGCTCCATTGCAAGCTGTTTACATCTGTCTGGGAGTTGATGCATTCATTCTCATCAAATGGATTTTGAAGCAGAGTCGAGTAGTCAGCCTGGAAAATCAAAAATTACTATCTTATCTTCCCCAAGTGATGATAAACTGTTTTTCAAGGATTGGTGCCTTTAACATGTTTTATCTCTCATTCCACCTAGAAAAGTGTTCTGCACCTTTCAGGAACTCAGTAAGCGTGGATTGACTTAAAACTAATGTATATGTAGTCAACTAGCTCCTTAAGACAGAACTATTCTATCCAAATAGTTAATGGCGCAACAAAATAATTGCATACCTTTTTCATATTTTGCTATTCTTATAGTTTATGGTTCCTTATCAATAATAATATTTTTCATACCATTTCTTGGGTGGGTTACTGACCAGAACATTCAACACATATGTTAAAAATGCTGTCTAAGATTAATTTATAGATGGCATATAGATTTGAAAAAAATACACATTAATAATTGCTTAACATATACTTGTAGTTTCATAATATATGTGTGTATAATATATGTATGTATTTCTATATACATATATGTATATAAAACATATATATGTATATCAAACATATATATGTATATTTTGACCTAAGCCTTGTTTTAAGTTACTTACTTTCATCATCTCATTTAACTTTCCTAGTGGGGGAAGAACTACTAATGTTCCATTTGACAATTGAGAAAACAGATTTGGGGCAGTTAATAAACTTGTCTTTTGTCAGACAGCTAGCTAATGGTGGAGTTAGAATTTAAAACTAAGTATGTAGACTCCAGAGCCTGAGGTCTTAAACATTGCACAACACTGGCTCTCTGCAGTCATAAATCATAAATTATATTTTCTTTGATGTCTAATTTCTTTGAAGCCTTCCTCCTTTTGGGTCTGCATACTAACCAGTTGTATTACATGTTTTGTGACTGTAAATTAGATAGAATGTTGAGATTTTCATCAATATTCTTTTTAAAAATGTTAAAACAATCTCATTTTTATAACATTTGTTCAATACATTTTATTTTAAACATGCTCTGCTAAGAACATAGGGTTTTCAGTGAGGTTTGGCATGAATCCTTTCCTGGATAACTTTATAAATACATATATATATATTCAGTGAGAATGGTGTTCCTCAATGAGAATGAAGTAGAAGGAAGATAAAGGGAGAAATACAATAATCTCACGAGAAGCATTTTAAAACCTTATAGGTAACACACTTGGCAACCCTCTCCCTGAGAATCTGTTATTCCCATCTCTAGTTTTTTTGTTTTGTTTTTTTGAGACAAAGTCTCGCTCTTAGCGCCCAGGCTGGAGTGCAGTGGTGTTGTCTTGGCTCACGGCTACCTCCGCCTCCCTGGTTCAAGCAATTCTTCTGCCTCAGTCTCCCGAGTAGCTGGGATTACAGGTGCCTGCCACCACAACTGGCTAATTTTGTATTTTTAGTAGACACAGGGTTTCACCATGTTGGTGAGGCTGATCTCGAACTCCTGACCTCAGGCAATCTGCCTGCCTCGGCCTCCCAAAGTTCTGAGATTACTGGTATGAGCCACCATGCCCGGCCTCCCATCTCTAGTTTTATAGTAATAATAATGTATTTTATCAAGAGAAACGATGTGTTTAACTGTCTCTCCCTCCTCCCGTCTACTCCCTCCTCCTCCCCTCTACTCGCCTCCCTCCCTTTTCTCTCCCCTCTCACTAGATACTTTGTAGCAGTGGGTGAAGTAATATGGCCCAGGGGGTGCTTGTACTTCCTTTAGTAGGGCAAATGTGAACAGAGTGATATTTAGGAAAAAGAAAGCTAGGAACAATCTATTTAGTTTTGCTTCTAGTATAGGTTGAAGCTAAGGGCAATTTGAGTTTTTGAAGCCCATGGACTGTTCAGATTAGGTTGCCGAGGAAATAATCTGTGTGAGTGTGTTAGAATTACAGATCAAAACAAAGCAATGCTGCAAGAGGCTACTCTGAATCTAATTCCTCTGGGAAGGAGAGAATATCCACATTCATTCAGAGGTATGAGGCCATAGCCAATTATCTTTTCATTTGAAAAATGACTAAGAGTTATAATGCCTTGATTTTTTTTAGGCTTTGATAAAGTTTGTGGCACAATGTTACTAAAATTTTCTCATTTATTTCTCATAATAACCCCCGGAGTAAAGAGTTTCTGTTTTACCAATAAGAGAGAAAATGACCCTTTCTGGAAATTATAGGACATTGGCTTAAAAATGAAATGTATACTAAGCAGAGCTGTGTGTACCATAATATTATAAAAGCTACATGAGTCATTTAACTTCGGGGACTGACCTATGTGAATGTGGGTGTGGTGAGGAGAGAGTAGGATTATGGATAGGTTTTGACTAAGTAAGCAGGCTAGAAAATCACTTGATAAAGGACAAGTTGCTGAGGATTATTCTAGTGTACCAGTTAATACAATTCAAATAAGATGAAAATCAAATGTGAAAATCTGATGCTAGTATTGAATTAATGACTATAGATGAAAATAAAATTTCAGCTATATATTCAAGTGCATCAGGGTTTAGTTAGTTTCCAGTTCAGAAACAGGTGTTAAATACAGGTCTAGATAATAACAGAAAGGTATGGTCTCTGAGATCCCCATACCTGCAAAATCACCCTGTGAAAGTTGCCCAGCAAATACCTAATTACAACTTAACTTGTTCATAAATCCATGATAAAATCAATACATTTTCCTCATAAAAAGAAGCCTTCCACTGGAGGCTGAATTCCATTTTTTCTTTCATTTTTTATTTAAAAGCAAACACATTTTCTACCTGAATGTTGAATAGGAAATGCCTGAAAATTTACTACATCTCCAGGGCTAACTTTTGAAAGTTCTTTATATTTAATATAGCTTTGATGAACAATTTTTAGTTAGTAGGACTTAATAAGCAAAACAACTGAATATTATTTAAAGTACCCATGATTTTTCAAAGCAAATAAAAGCTAAAGGAAAGAAAAAGGCTTTAATATACAGGAATATGGAGCCAACAGTATAACTGAGAATTTCAATTGTTTATAAGAGTGATTTGAGTTATGTCCTGTCAACCATTATATATTTGCATTCAATAGTAAAGATGTGATGATTCTTATTTGAAAGTGTGTGGTGCATTCTTCTTTCTTACTTTAATAAGAAAAAAATACCCAGTGGTGCAAGTAACATAATACACAACAATTTTAATGATTCTTTAGTTTAATGTTATGGTCTTAACAGAACATAATGAAATGTGTGCATTGACCAAATTCTTACTCTTTGAAACATACCATTTTGAGATGAAATATGCTTTGTTCTGAAACAGATTGATATAAAAATGCATGCATGCTATAAAAGAACAAAGACAAACTGTTTTCTAAAACATTAACTTTTTTATATTCACACATTTGGATATTGGTGAAAATAAACATTTAAAGCAATCTAACAAGCTGCCCCAAACCTGCACAGTCCTTTTGTATTTTACCAGAATGACAGATGCAAGACTGGAGAGTGAATAATTCCCTTTAGAAGATGTATTCACAAAGCCCGTGTTGCCAGGATTTTCATGAACTCTTTCATTGCTCAAACCAAAAGTGAAGCAAAATTAAAAAGTGAAATAATTAGCTATCTTAATTTTTTAATATATGCCATCTTGTCACACAGTATCTGTTTCTGTCAATCTGCTGGTTTAATTAAATCAATTCTTTTTAGCCTCAAAGCACAGAAACTTACAAACTGGGTAAAATCTGTAAAGCAGCTTGTGATGGTTTCCATGGTGTGCCAATAATGCATCAAAGTGACCATATTCCAAGACATTACTGTACAGCTTGATTTTAGTAAATACAACTTTCTTTCTTATTTAAATTTGTATCTAAATACGTCACCAGTATTTGATGTTCAATATTAAATAATAAAATTAAAGTTTTTTTTTTTTTTTTTAAATCAACTTTGGGGTTCTGCATCCTCCCTTTCCTATACCAATCCCCAGAAGCCCAGAGTAAGCAGCCCTGGGGATTCATGATCAAACGCTTCTCTAAAGGTTAAAAAATCTCTTACTCATTTATGTTCTCAATACTTTTATATTTGACATCATTAATACTAAATTCCCATGGAGTTCACAAGATAAAAAATAAATCTGGAATGAAATGAGTAGCTGCACTGAAGTACCCAATTGTAATCACTGAGTTCTTAGACAAGGTAACTTACCATAAGTAATTGATGGAGAAAACCGTTTAGTTTATTAAGTGTTACGTTCTTCTTGCCTAGTGAAGACAAAAAGAAGGATTTTGTATCCCATACTTCTCTTTTAGCTTTGGCTTACTGACTTATAATTTAAGTACAGTAAAGTCTATCCTAAAAAGGTTTTATATTCTATATATTTTGACAAACTTACACAGTCCTTGTGGCTACCACAAAAATCAGTATAGAATAGTTTTATCCTCCCTCAGACTTTTCTCATACTCCTTTGTAATCAACTCCCTCTCCCCGCCACCAACTTTTGGTAAACACAGATCTGGTTTCTGTCTCTATAGTGTTACCTTTTTGAGAATGTCAAATCAATGGAATCCTAAAAAATATAATTTTTCTGAACCTTTTATTTAGCACAATGCTTTTGAAATTATCCATGTTATTGCATGGAACAGAAGTTTGTTGCTTTTTATTCCTGAGTAGCATTGCATTGTATGCATGTGTCACAATTAATTTATTTGCCCAACCCCCTACCTTTGGTGGACATTCAGGTAGTTTACCACTTTTGGTAATTAAAAATAAAGCTGCTATAAAAATTTGCCTACAGGTATTTTTCCGAACCTATGTTTTCATTTCATTCGGGTAACTATCTATTAATAGGAATATATTGCTGGGTTCTATGGTAAAAATACCTTTAACTTTGTATGCGACTGAGAAACTGTTTTTCAAAGCCACTGTACCAACTTTCATTTCCGTAAGTAATGCATAAGATTTCTAGTTACTCTAAATCCTTGCATGTTTTATTTTTATTTTTAGTTACTGATATTCTAATAGCTATGTAGTACTATCTCATTATGGCTTTAATTTGTATTTTCCTATTGACTAATGACTGTATTTTTATGGGCTTATTTGCCAGTCATATCTTTTCTCTGGCTTTTGTTCAAATATTTTACCCATTTTTAAGTTGGATTGTCTTATTACTGAGTTTTGAGAGTTCTTTACATATTGTGGTTCTTTACATATTCTGGAATGTAAATGATTTCATTTTTTAACTTTCTACGTCCTTAGTGGATGTGAATGTTCTTTGTTTCATTTGTCGACAATAGATATACTATTTGCAGATAACTGCTCTGTAACACTCAAAGTTCTTATTTAAGTTGTTTGACCATCTTAATTGTTTACTGTATACCAGTTCTATGCCTTCCACCTAAATACATATACATATGACCCTATAAAGCCATGTTTGTTTATAAAAAATCTATAAATATAAAATATTGTTATTTTAAAAATAAGCAAAACTAGTGATTTGTTTGTTTTCTTTAGTTTTTAACTTGAAATTCCTACATGATGGTTGAAATAAAGGAAAATCAAACCTGATAGTAATATAATTTTCAAGGGAATGTAATTTTATAAAAGCTTCAGCTCAATTAGAATGATGACCAAGGTGTCAGAATCTACCTATGAATCACCTTTAGTTCCATTTTGCCTGGAATCTTGCATTAATTTTAGTTGCTGAATTTATTTCAACAAAAGGAAACTACTCTATAAAGTTCCTGTAAGAAGTTTGCTTAACCTTTTCAAGGAGTCTGAATCAAGTTGAGTTGTTTATAAAAAAAAAAAGAAATTCCACTTCTCATTTTGCCACATAAAGTTATAGTAGGAAACACACAGAACTACTGTGAGGTAGGTAAGGTACTGCTCTAATGGCGTAACACATAGAACAAGTCTTATGATACAACACTCTTTAAAACACTCTGAAGAAGAGCAAGAATCATAGCCTTGGATGTGGATGCACTTCTTTAAGCATTCCCACTTCATATTTTATTAAACCTCTTTTGTTCTGAAACATTTCAAAAAAGAGAGGTAGAGAGGAAAGATGAGTCAACATTGGGAAAGAGATGAAGAGCTAAGCAAAATGGATATTTAAAATACGTACTGCTTTTACTTGATTAGAGATATAAAAAATAGTAAAGAGTATTCTGAACAAATATTTCAAGCTTTCTACTTAGAACTCTGACTTGGCAAGTGGAAATTCAACTAATGAAATCTGTCTACCCTGATAATGAGGTGTTTTTGGACATAGGAAGGTGAATGCCAACATTCAAATGTTATGACACCAAGTTGGAAAAGAACAGGGCTTGGGAGTTTGATATGAGGCAGGAATGAATGATCTCTTGGATTTCTTCTGACCTATGGGAAATAGTGGTATGATAGCTGCAGGTTTATCTGACATATGAGTATGAGAGGGTGGACAGATATTAGGCCCATTGTCTCCCGTATGTCAGACAATGACATCTCTTATTAAAAGTAAACTTGAAGGTGAGAGGGATCAAACAGAAGATTCATAGCTTTCTAAGTTCCTCCCCATATTCCTGCAGCTATCTACTTCAAAAACCTTTCAGATATCTGATAGCATTAGAATGTTTATTGAAAGTGTTCCTCCCAGGCTGGCGTGGTGTATCACACCTGTAACACCAGCACTTTGGGAGGCAGAGGAGGGCAGATTGCTTGAGCCCAGGAGTTCAATACCAGCTTGGGCAATGTGGTGAAAACCCATCTCTACAAAAAACACAAAAGTTACCTGGGTGTGGTGGTGTATACCTGTAGTCCCAGCTACTGTAGACGCTGAGGTGGGAGGGCTAAATTAGTCTGGGAGGTCAAGGCTGCAGTGAGCCATGATAGCACCCACTGCACTCCAGCCTGGGTGACAGAGTGAGACCCTGTATCAAAATAAATAATATTTCACCCTGAGACTTAATACAACCATTTAGGGATGATTTAAAGTGATTAGCATTTAGATGTATCTATAAATTTAGCTTTATATGAGGCCACCTTATAAACTGGTCCACTTAAGAGTAGTCCAGGAAGTTTCCATCTTATGCTGAATTCTCCTTCATGGCCTGTCTATACAATGATTTCAGATTTTTAGGCAAAGATGGTATTAAGCAATAAAAGGAACCGTTTTTTCATATTCCCAATTCTTCCTGTTTGCTAGACCAAACCAAGCAAACAAATCAAAAATCCGTCACAAAATATTTGGTGCCTAATGCCACCAATGACAATGCTACCTTCTGAATCTTAGATATTTGGATCCCTTTCTGCATATTTTTTTAGAACTTGTGCATAATAGGAGGCTTTGCATAACCATGGAGAGAAGCATGAGCACAGTGCCATGGCTCTGTCCTAGTGAATACAGAGGAGCTTTCTCATGAAGGCAATTTCTCCACATATTACCATATTTGTGGTGTGGATCTTCAAATCCTCAAATCCTCAACCCATTAGACAGGTAAGGGGAGGGTCGAGGAATGTGGGGTGGGGGCTATTGTCCATTAACTCCTGTGTAAAGACAATGTTGTAAATATTAACTTATTTTCCCTCTTATTTACCAGGTATTTTCTGTCTTCTTCTTTCACACATTAAAAACAGAGAAAGAAAAAGGTTTCAGAATTTTCGAGGAGAGAAGTTTGCAATAGGTTGAAAACCAAAAAATAAAAACAGCACGTAGTGGCTTTTATATCTCAAACACCCAAATAAATCATTTGGTAGTCCTAGAACCTTGCAAGAATGACTGGAGAGTGTTCCAATTCCTGCGAAGCCATGCAGAAAAGACCAGGGAAAACTTTGGAAGATAATTAGTATTGTTGACTTAATAGAACACAGTTGGATAATCATGGCATTGTCCAGTGCCTGAGTGAACAGATAATTCAAGCGTTCCCTGCCTCCAACAATGACTTGGCACTATATAACAAGTCTGAAAATCAGATGTGACTCTTTGAAAATTGGGAATCTCAACAGAGTAAAATGTATTACCCTATTAGGGCTTTAAAATATAAACTAAACTACGAAGTCATATTATTTTCACATTTTAGTTTATGATGTGAAATTCTTATCTGCTACACTAAACTACACTTGGAACAACTAAGTGTGCATAATTCGAACCCCCTTTCTTGAGGGGTAACTATGGGTGGTGGCTCTAATGTCTCTTCCAACAAAGGTAATTATATGTATGAGTAGGAAAAGATTCAGTTAAATTAATAGTAACTTCTGTACTCACTTCTCTGTATTCCCTGAAATATAGTGCTCTAATCCCACTAATCTCAAATAAAAGAATCTAGTTTATAACTACAAAAGTCAAGGACCAGCTATCATTCCATATGTTGGGTCAGATGACATTAGTTGGGACAATATACAAAACAGATCCATGGAAAATTCTCAAGTGCAAATATGACAGCAAAGTTGGAGGAAAAGAATATTTTGGCTGTAATATGTTCCCCACCAAATTAAACTCATGGTGCTACTGGTAGTAAAATTAGGAGTGGTAGTAATAACAATAATTATTATAAGAAGAAGAATTATTATGGTATGTAATTTTTGATTATTTATTATGTGTCAAGCACTATACTATTTACAACATTATATTATTAAAACTTTTCAACAATTTTATCTCCAGAGTCCATGCTTCTGACCACTCTTCCATACTGCTGTCATTTACCACCAACAAACTCTAACGTAGACATTCCAAAGGGTAGGAATCAAGTCTAAGTGCCTCAAATATAATTCAGTATTCACTTTGAAGTAGTACATATTTGTGCAGCCAAGAACATACATGTTATTTTCAGTATAGTTTTTCTGCATTTCTCTGGATTCTTTGTCAATGAAATTCTGTTGGAAACAGAAGAATACATTGTTATATTTCATTTTGTACTTTAATGAATGCACAAATAATCATCCAGAAGATATAATCTATTACTCATATGCTTCCGTACTAATAAAACCGAATGTCCACTTCCTGCATTTTATATGTCACATTGGTTAGAAGCTCTAAAAACAGGTTATGTTAGAGATAGGTAGTTGTGGGTATTACACTTCTAGACATGGCTGAAGCATATCTGGAAAGAGACATCTCAGCTGCACTGTTATTTTTATATGTGAAGAGCAGTTCTTCACAGTTATCAGAGTGAAAATTCCATCTGCTACTTGCTATATACAGACTCTGAACAGAAGCCACAGACCTTTAAAAATGCTTATTTGTTACAAGAAAATACAATACATTTTCAGAATCCTCAAATATTGAACCAGAAAGATTATAGAAAATTCTATGCCAAACAGAGCCCGTAGAGATTACAAACATTATAGAGAGAGGAAAACAAAAGTATCCTGAATATCCCTATTGAGTAAACTGCCTCGTTATTTAGATTTGAAACACAATTTAGATTTTTTTTCCTCTGTTGTTACTGATATAATTTCACAGTTAGGCCAAAATTGAAGAGTGGGTGAGCAAAAGACGTGTACTGTACGTGGCAGGGGCAAGTAGAACCGAGGAGGCAGGGGGACACATGAGCAAGTTTAACTTTTGATTCTTTTCAGAAAAGAAAACAATGAGAAAGAAAAAAATTTATTAAATGAGAGGTAGTCACACACACCTCCAGAATATCAAAATTTAAGCAGCTGGTATGGCATTTCAAATATGCATTGTAGGCTGTTCCTTTAGAAAGTCATCATAACTTCTTTTCATTGTCTGTAAAAAATAGATGTTAAATAGTTCCGAGTTTTAAAAGAACACTGGGGCATCTCAGATTCTCCAAAACATGTTTGTTTGCTGTTTCCTAAATATTTAATACAATGCATATATAGGTTAGCATACATTGTGATTGCCTGATTTTTTTAATTGAATTTCCTTTTCAGATGTTCATGATACGTGATGTCCATGTGCAGCAGATAAACATTTATAACAAAAAATATGAACTTAGTATTCATGTGTATTGGAATCTTCTATCTTTACGTGTTCTTTCTCTCCTAATTCTATTTTACCTAAGCCCATGCCCCTTATATACTTAAAGAACCTTCCAGGAGAAAAAGCTACTTTTATATGCCCTTCCTTGTTTTTGCTGTGTTTTTTTTTTTTTTTTTCCAAGTAGGTTTTTTACTAGCCCCAAAGGTGTGCATTGTTGGAATAATTTAATACTATCTTAGGGCTAGTCAATTGTAAACAAGTCTGCTCTATGGAAAAGCTGCTTAAAAATTGCAACTCAACATCTTAGACTATGAAAAGGAACTGACTGAGGATGTATTTTTATAGTAAGCCTCCTCAATTCACATTTTAAATCAACACCTCCCATTGGAGTTTGTGTGGGTTAGTAAGAAGAAAGCGAAATTCTGAACTGTCATTTAGATAAAAATAATGATAACAAAAATAGTTTCTATAATTTTACAAAGGCAAATCTAGTCCTTGAAGAAATCTTACATCAACAATTCACCAAAGTTTACAGAACTTGCTTTGTGCATCTGGGGAGTCACATGTATCTGAGTTTGTTGCCATTTCCCACAATTTAAGTGACTACCAAAAAGTGAAGTTTAAATAATTTGATCTAGAGGTTGGCAAACATTTTTCTTTTATTTATTTATTTATGTATTTATTTATTTATTTATTGAGACGGAGCCTCGCTCTGTCTCCCAGGCTGGAGTGCAGTGGCCGGATCTCAGCTCACTGCAAGCTCTGCCTCCCGGGTTTACGCCATTCTCCTGCCTCAGCCTCCCGAGTAGCTGGGACTACAGGCGCCGGCCACTGCACCGGGCTAGTTTTTTTGTGTTTTTTGGTAGAGACGGGATTTCACCGTGTTAGCCAGGATGGTCTTGATCTCCTGACCTCGTGATCCGCCCGCCTCGGCCTCCCAAAGTGCTGGGATTACAGGCTTGAGCCACCGCGCCCGGCTGGCAAACATTTTTCTTTAAAGGACTAGATCATAAATACTTTTGACTTTGTAGGCAAACTGTCACAACTACTGAACTCTGCCATTACTGTAACTCCCAAGTACTCATGAACAATAAATTAACAAATGGGCATGGCTGTGTTGCAATAAAACTTTATTTACAAAAACAGGCAGTGGCTGCACTCAGCCTGTGAATTGTAGTTTGCCATAGTTTCAAAATAGAATCATTACAATTTAATCTTTCCCTGGAAAATCAAGAATCTTGCATATTTTATGAAAACCGTTTATTTCAGATATTTCTAGAGTATCACAACTACTTTTTATCACATTGTCAACAGATTCAATTTTTTTGACTGAAATGAAAGCTTAGTATAAGCCATATATAAAATGGTTGTAAAATATGGGAATTTTTATTCCCCACATGATTTTCATATTTTTTATTACTATTTCAGATTTCTAAATTACTTGCTGCTATCTGACAGAACAGGTCAGTTTTCTTTTACCTTCTGGTGATTTCTTTCATCAATAAACAGCTCAATACAAAGCTCTGAGGGATCAAACCCACTGTTAGTCTTTAAAAACTTCCTGAAAAGAGGCCTCACCCATGTAAATTATTAAAATATTGATGAAAGCAAAACAAGCCACTCCAGTAAACATTATGCATAGTGACAGTATAATACTGAGGTTAATATATAAAATAATTTTATGGAAAACGATTGTAGGAAAAGAAAGCTTCATCCTATACATACAGTTTTAAGGTGTGTCTTCATTCTTATTCATGGCAGTACACTGCCAACGATACGATGATTTTAAAGTTTCTGACTGCCTCTCTTCTCTCTTGATATTACCAGGAGGCAGAGGGTCCTTTATATGCATTTTCAGCTGCATAAAGACTCTGTTTAGAACGTTTTACTGGAGTGAGCTAAGAGCTTTAGCTTCCTTAGTGGACTCCTGAATTACTGCAGCTTCATCCTGTCCTTATGCAGACTGTGACAATGTTTTATTTACTTTATTATCTTGTTACCCTTTAAAGTGTGCGTACTTTACTCACTTAAATTAGCAGAAACCCATTTTCTCCTTTCACTAACAATAGCAAAATAGATCTATTAAAACTTTACAAGTGTAAAAAAGGACAGTCTACCATTTAGCTTGAACTAAGAAAGACTCACTTTGCACCGCTGATTTATACTCTCCCTTTCACTAGAACTCATTTACCCTATATGTTGCTGGCAAACAAAGAAATATTGGAGAGCATCTCATGTGTTTCATTTATGGTACAACATATTCTGTGTCTAACTCTAACATACATCCCAGAATGTTAAATCTACCTGGCATCAAGCAATTCATGCCTTGATGATTAATTACAAGTCTAATAGAAAAGATAAACAACCCATTGAAATTGCAGAACAGTAAGCAATTTCCTTAATCATGGAGAAATTACTAAATCCTATTCATCACAGGTGTGTAGGTTTATGTTATCAGCATCTGCTGTGAATCACATGAAGTTATTATTTTCATTCTACAGCACCAATGGGTGTTTATGGAAATAACTGTACACTACACAATTTTGATTGCACAGTGAGAAAAATAGTTATTTGGAATGCAATTTGGACTGCAATATTTCTTTTTTGTTGCCTCTCATTTGGCAGCTTATGCTACTCAGATATTATCATCAATATGCCATACATAAACTTACATTCATCACTGGTACTTAGGCTTATTAACTAAACAGCAATTATATTGTCGTAGGAGGATTATGGGAATGCCTATGACTGAGTGTTGCAATGTTTCCTTCTTTACAACACAATGTGTTTTTTGTTGTTAACAACAAGCCATAATGTAAACAGTCTGTTTGAAAGTATAAGAAATGTCATTGAAGGCAAAAACATCATTTTATGAAAATGTCCATTTATAAACATTCTTTTATAAAACTTAACAACTCAACATATTCTAACACAAAGTATATTGAACACAATCTACACAAAAGGTTCAATTGTAATAGGCAATTTTACAAATCAAAGAAGGTCTGATATTCATGCAAAATCATAAAGATCACTTGAACCCAATCTCAGTAATTTTTTAAAAAGTAGATGAGCTTTAGAGTTATCAGTTCCCACTAAATGATATATAACTTCCCCTCAAAATAAAACGGTAATTGGTTGTACCTCTTGGTAGCCTGTCATTTACCTGTGAGACACTTCTCCAGAGCGAACCCAGCCTTTGTGACTCCAGATCAACTGAAAGTAGAACAAAGACAAGCAACCTCTCTTGCATTCCAGCATCACTACAGCAAGTTTGTGGACCACGTGGTAGGTCCTTGACATTCTCTTGACCACACTCAATATCTGTAAGAGGGAAAAGTTCATTCTTTCCTCTTGTCACATACCTGAAAAGAGAGTGGAGGGGGAACATCTCTGCCTGCTTCCTACATAGTTAATTTAGTGGACTGGTTATCAGAGTTCATAACTTAAGTTTTTCCGTAGGCTGTAACATCATAGTGAGTTTGCTAAAATGGACTATGTAAGGCTCACGGATGCTGGTAGTACTGAAAATTTCCAGATTTGATTTTTTTTGAAGGACAGAATTGAAAGGGAGAGACTGCAAGCTATTTTATACAGGAGACAGAAAACTAGTTGAAAAATAGACTCTGCTAATCTAACAGAGATTTTACACCAACTACTTTAAAATATGTAAACGTGCTGGGCGCGGTGGCTCAAGCCTGTAATCCCAGCACTTTGGGAGGCCGAGAC
>NW_012118522.1:310057-311630 GCF_000951035.1 Colobus angolensis palliatus
AAAAAAAAAACAAATTATAATAGAAACTTGCATTTTATTTTAAAAACTCATCACTGCTGTGTGGTCCAGATGTTGAGTTGACATTCCCACTATAAGCAAGAAGTGATTCATTCTCTACATGTGTTATTACAATTTTCAATCTATTTACTCTTTTAAGATGGCAAAATCCTGCTGATTTTTCACACTTTTTGAATATAAAAAGGCATATACATACATACAAAATACAATTCTTACTTTTTTAAAAAGAAATTTAGAATATTGATTTAGAGTATATATTTCCTGGAATGATTTTCCCCTGGCTTTTTAGGCTGATTTTTCTTTCAGCTTTCAAATAATAGGATTTATGTAATTTATATTAAATAAGCTATATCTGAAAGAAGACTATTTTTTAAACAACCCAAGATGGCTTACATTATTAAACATTTTATTTTTTTCTCCTATTATTATTTAGTTTTACCTTATTTTCTATGAAGAGATTTCTATTCGTGATTATTTTAGGAAGAAATTTGATTTTCTTATGTTTTTCCTGTCTTGTAATTGTCTTATACATTTGATTCTTAACCTGTGGGTTGGTATTATTGTTATCTCTATATAATACATGAGAATGCTGAGCCACATAGTGATTAAGTAACCTGCTAAGGCTATACAGCTTTGAATTGGGAGAGAAAGAACTCGAATCCAGGCTCTCTGTTTTTAATGCAGTATTTTACCCATCTACTATATTGTCTCTCCGGGCTAGTGCCCTGAAAAAATAGAGAAATGAAGACACTATTTATCCAATAGGGAGAAAAGTACAGGAAGATAAGACTGGTGAAGGTAAGACTTAAGTGAGAGAGAGAAGAAACCAAGGGTTTGTATTTAGATATACTAGCACTGGGGGACTATTATAAGGTGAATTGTGTGCCCTCAAAATGTGTCGAAGTCCTGACCCCCAGTATTTGTGAATGTGGCCTTATTTAGAAATAGGATCTTTGCCGGTAATCAAGTTAAGACAAGGTAATTAGGGTGACCCTAATATAGTATAACCATGTCCTTATGAAAAGGAAATTTGAACACAGAGACACACATGCAGGGAGAGCGCCATATAAAAATGAAGGCAGAGATGAGGGTGATATATCTATAAGTAAAGAAATGCCAGATATTACAGGCAAACCACAGGGAGCTGGTTAAGAGGCCTGGAACAGATTTTCCCTTATAACCCTCAGAAGGAATTCACCTTGCCAACACCTTGATCTAAGACTATCGCCTCCAGAACTTGAGACAATAAATTCCTGTTGTTTAAGCCACCCAGTGGGGTACTTTGTTACAGCAGCCTTAGGAAACTAAGCAGAGGCTTGTGCTCACCAGCTGGGGTGAGTTAAATAGCAGTTGTATATATGATTCTAAGTTCAAAAAAGAAGTATGGGCTCAATGTGGTTTGAACAGAATTTATATACAAATTTGAATAACAAAATGCTTTCTTATAAGACACACTAATTTATGTTTCTTTTTATTGGATTCTGCCTTTTAATTACAAAATGGCCTATATCTACATATTTCTCAATATCAAATTAATTTTATCATTTCTCTGTTT
>NW_012118522.1:312524-335266 GCF_000951035.1 Colobus angolensis palliatus
AATTTATCTGATCGGGAAACCACTGTCACCCTTTCTTACCAATCACCAGATGTTATGGCTATCTCTGTTGCCACTACTGTATGGAAAACTCAATCCTATAGAATTCTTGTCAGAGAAATCCTACTCCTGTTTGTCAGAGATCCATGGTTCCATTTTTCTGGTGTGAGCTTTTGTGGCAAAGCCAGCACCGATGTCACTGATGGGCAGAAAGTAGATCATGTTCCTGAGTCTCTGTTATAAGGAGTCTGAAAAAGCAGGAATCGGGTATATTAACCTCCTATGACAGGGAATGGTCTCTTACTACCAATAAAATCCATATAGTAAAATATAGCCAACTCTACAAAAGAGATTCAGATATTCCATAGCCGTAAGTAGTGACAATGCTCACCACACTGTGTCAGAGACTGTGTCTTGTTCATCTGTATATTCCAACACATAACCATGTGAATAAAACATACTAGGCAATTAATTTAACAAAATCAAATAATAAGGTACATGAAGAATAGTAACACCAATTAAGTGAAGTTCACTTTTATTATTTATTCAAACTTTAAATAAGGCTCACAATTTTGAATCCTTGTCAAATTTCATAGTTCGACCTGTATGTTTATGGGATCAGTAGTTTAATTCTATTTAATTTAATATTGGAGAGCTACTTAGATTGAGATGCATGTTCAAAAATGCAAGTGTTTTGTTCATTTAATAAATAATCGTGGCAAATTTATTAAAAGTATGTTATTCCTCTGGCCCCTGAAGCAATAATTTCTCATTTGAATTCAGTTGTCATTGAAATAAAGCTAAAGCAAAAATTGGTATAATATCATTCACTTGGAATAGAAAGTAATTAATAAATAAATCTGGGTAAATGTATTGGCTAAACACTCTGAAGAACTAACAAATTAACACAGCACCTCACTCATGGTCTCTGAACATTATTCATTCATTATTCAGCATACATTTATTGAGTAACTAGAGCAACATGCCAAGTATACTGTTGGAACAGAGGATATGTCCTATATATAAAACAGTGTCACATTTCTATCTTAAAGGTCAAAAAAAGAAAAAAAAAGTAGAGAAATTCTACTTCCAAACTAATGCTATTGAAATTCTCAAATGTACAGCTAATCAGAAAGTTATTTTTGCCGAAATTATCATACAGGTTTCCATGTCACCCCAGATGTAATTGTCAAGTGCAGCTTGTGTCTCATCACTCTTTGCCACATCCTTTCTTTGGCCTTTCCTTCCATATGCTTGTCTCTCTCTTGCCTGTGGTTTTCTATTTCTGTCTCTCTATCTCTCTCTAAGAAAAAAAAAAAAAGGATACCACTTTGCCTGCTGTGCACTAAACTGAATAAGGAAATGATATCCATCAACTTTATCTCTTGGCACCATTCTTCCTGGTAATATATAGCATGCTACTAATTTTCAGGCGAATAAAATGCCCTTGCCTCTTGACTGTGGATATATGGATATAATCTATCCTTTTGTATGTGTTTTTCACTGCTTTGTGGAACTTTCCAACTATAGTACTAGTAAAATTGAAAGAAAATCTAATCCATCCTTTGTCTTCTTGTCTTCTGAAGGACAGAAGGCTAAAATATTTATCCACTGAACCACAGGCCCCATTAGTTGAAAGCTGCCCCCAACAGCATTAACTTCCCTTCCAGATTGTAGTTTTGCATAGGCCAGGGGACCTGTGTCAAAAAGTTGGGAGGGGGGTGGCAAAAGAAAAGCATGAAGAGACTTACTGTTCTGCTTGAGATAAGATGCCATCTGCACATGATACTTCTGAATTCACACGGAGCTATCCACCATGGTAGCATCCAGACTCAGTGGGGAGGCCAAAGGGAGGCAAGTACAGATGCCATTGCATGTTTTTATTTATTTATTTTTCTTCTGTCACCTAGGCTGGAGTGCAGTGGTACGATCATAGCTCAGTGAAGCCCGAAACTCCTGTGCTCAAATAATCCTCCTGCTTCAGCCCCTAGTGTAGCTGAGACTATAGGTAGACACCACCATGTTGGCTAATTAATATTAATATTAATATTATTATTATTATTATTATTTGTAGACACTGGGTCTTGATTTGTTGCCCTGACTGGTCTTCAACTCCTGCCCTCAAGCTATACTTTCACCTTGGCCTCTCAAAGTGCTGGGATTCCAGGTGTGAGTCACTATGCCCAGCCTGCCATTGCATGTCTTGATGTAGCGGCCAATTCTAGACTTTCCCTGACAATCTTCACCCAGCCAATAGCTGTTTTTGCCAACCCTTCTTCCTTTCTAGTTAACTAGTTTTGGAGGTGCTGTTGTAACACAAGACTGGGGAGACAACGAGTTTAGGAGCAGTTATTTTGTATGATAGTTTTCAAGTTCTGAAAAACTAAAAATCTAATCAAACAAAAACAGCATTGGAGGCATACGAGTTAGGGATATGCAGATATTTGCTATCTACCATCTGAAGTATTTTTGCTCTTACCTGCATTCCAAGGGCCAGATGTTATATCATCACCAACTCTACAGTAAGTGGGGAAAGAAGTGTGGTAGAATTTAGAATCCTAGGTGTCTGAAATCACCACCATTTTTTTTATCCACTAACCTGTATAGAGCTTTCAAATAGAAATTCTGAGGACTATGTACTCAAGTGTCTTTAGGAGGCAGACAGGCGAGGGGAGCCAGGTGGACGTTATGCCAAACTGCGTAACACATGCCTGCCTATAGAAGACAGCAGCTAATATCGCAGGTGAGAAGAAACCTGCAGTGATAGATAGCCCAATGGTGGCTTTTTCAAGATAAACCAGAAATCAGGATATTTATATAAAATCTCCCAATTTTAAAATTTGAAAATGTATTTAAATGTTTAACTTTTATTAATTTTTAAAATATTGGAAAATAACTCTGAAATGTTTTAAATATACAAAACAAAACAAATGTACTGGCGAGGATCTTAACTGCTTAGTACCAATGTGTTGATTCCTTCTTGTTCAAGTGAGGGGTGACTGGAATTACTATTTGCTTATCCATAAAGTGTAGAGGTAGTATACACAAATTTCAACATTATCTCTTAAATCAATGAATTCCTTAAATCATATCAATGCTTCCAATTATTGCTACTGAAAATTCTAATTTAAGACTGTGCTGGGACAACAAAGACATGTGAGCTCTGTAATTTTATTCCTTCAAAGGTCCTTGCCACCATTTAAATAAATATTTGGCACTCTCTGGGAACATATGTGAAGACTAAGCACACAAAAAGTGTTTACAAAATCACCTGCCCTAAACTAGATTCAATTAAAAAAATTCACAATCAAGATAGAACATTTATTTTTACTTCACTCAGGTGAACATATAAAGCATTCGGTGTCCACTATTTGAATCTATAATACCCGAAAATGGCTATATTAAAAATTGATAAATATTTTATTATATGCTGACCAACTGCACAATACTGTCACAGTCTTACTTATCCACGTAAATTTATATTTATTTAAAAACTTTTAAAATCCTTAAATTATTTTAGAAGTTAGGCATGAAAGTCTTTCCTTTTTTTCATGTCACAGCACCAAACATATTAGTGCTGCTTCTCTGTAATAATGTTTGTATTAGTCAGCATTCT
Organism: Colobus angolensis palliatus; assembly: GCF_000951035.1. NCBI lineage: Eukaryota > Metazoa > Chordata > Mammalia > Primates > Cercopithecidae > Colobus > Colobus angolensis. The sequence continues at coordinate 316,138 of NW_012118522.1, forward strand.
CCAAAGGGGAAGGTCCAATAGGATAGATAGAAAGATGAGAAGAGATTCATTAAGGGATTTGACTCATTTGATAATGGAGTCTGAGAAATCCCAGGAGAGGCCATCTGCAAGCTGGAGAGCCTGAGATGTCAGTAGCATGGCTCAGTCTAATTTTGAAGGCCTCAGAACCAGGGAAGCTGGTAGTGTAACTCTCAGTCCAAGGTCAAAGGCCTGAGAACCAGGGAGCTTCTGGTTAGGTCCTGGAGTTCAAAGCTCAGAAAGCCTGAAATTTTGATGTCCAAAGGCAGGAGAAGAGTGTTGCAGCTCCAGCAGAGAGGGAGAGGGAGAAAGAGTGAGGGGAAATCCCCTTTTTCCTATCTGGGCTCCTAGTGGATTTGAGGGTGACCGCCCATATTGAGGGTGGATCTTCCTCATTCTGTCCACCAACTCACAAGCAACCCAGTCTCCTCTGGAAATACTTTCACAGACACATCCAAAATAATGCTACACTAGTTCTCTAGGTAATCCTTAATCTGGTCATGTTGACACCTAAAATTAACCATCACAATATTCAAAACAGTAGCTATATAATTTATATTTTTTATTAGAAAATCCTACCCACTAAATCTATTTTTTCTGACAAGACTTAACATTGTCAGGTTGTAATAACCCAAAACAGGGGAAATTTTATTTTATTTTATTTTTCATTTTTATTTTATTTTTATCTTTTTTGAGATGGAGTCTCGCTCTGTCCCCCAGGCTGTAGTGCACTGGCGTGATCTTGGCTCACAGCAAGCCCCGCCTCCCAGGTTCAAGCCATTTTTCTGCCTCAGCCTCCCGAGTAGCTGGGACTACAGGCACCTGCCATCACACTCGGCTAACTTTTTTTGTATTGTTTTAGTAGAGACAGGGTTTCACTGTGTTAACCAGGATGGTCTCGATCTCCTGACTTCGTGATCCACCCGCCTTGGCCTCCCAAAGTGCTGAAATTACAGGCGTGAGCCACCGCACTGGACCAACAGGGAAAATTTGATGGTGAGGATAACAACAACAATCTCTTAAAAATGATGACACCAGTAGGTGCTTATACCTCATCAGTTTACAATCTCAGGTTTGACTCTGAATCAAATTATCTAGAAATATGTCTACTATTATGAATATAATTGGAAAATATATTGAATATAAACCACATAATACCTTTTTCAGGAGATTTTGCCCTGCAAAGTAACTTAATCAGACAGCGAAAATATGATTGAATTCAGAAAAATAGTGTAGCTCTTTGTGAAACCCAAAAGCCATGCACAGCCTGATACGTGTCTTTGTATGTAGTATAAGGCCACCTTACCAACTCATAAAGACATATAACAAAACAAAATGTCATGCCTTTTTCCGTCTTTGTTTTTATTAAAATATATAATACAGTATGTAACTTCTTATCTCTTTCTCTTGTTTTCGGACAAACTTCCATATGTGTTTACTGAATATACATGCATGTTAAAGCTTCCCAATATAATCTTTACCAAATAGCCCTTAAACTACTGTTAATTTCTTTTCTTAAAGCTGCTACTTTTAAAACGAATGTCCAAATAGCTACACGTGTATAGCTTAGTGGCTGTTGCTAACCAATCAAAATATCAGGGCTGATAATATCTTCAAAGGTACTTAACTTAAACCTTTCACATACAGAGGAAAAAATGGTTTAAGAGTTATAATGTCATATGATCTCAATTTTTTTTTCTTCTAAAAACCAAAAATTCAACTCTGGACCATTTGGCTTCCCTGGCATCTTCCCTTAGATTTTTACTTATTACTCCTAATCCAATTGTTGTTCCCAAACTTGTCTACAAATTATTGTACTCTGGTGAACTTCAAAAAATAGTAATGACTTTGGCCCATCACAAGAGACTTTGATTTAATTGATTGTGGGTGTGTCCTAGGCTTTAGGACATTTAAAAAAATTCAGGAGATTCTAACATGCAGACAAGTTTGGAAATCACTGTGTTAGTGCAAAGTCATGGCTCCTTGATGGGTATTTCTTGAGCACTGGCAGTCTTGCTCAGTGCTTGTATCTCAGAGAATATATGAAGTACAGAAAAACTTCTTTTTTTTCTTTTTTTTTTTTTCCTGTGCTTCTTCTCTATTTTTTTTTTTTTTATTATACTTTAAGTTCTAGGGTACATGTGCATAACGTGCAGGTTTGTTACATATGTATACTTGTGCCATGTTGGTGTGCTGCACCCATCAACTCGTCAGCACCCATCAATTCATCATTTATATCAGGTATAACTCCCCAATGCAATCCCTCCCCCCTCCCCTCCTCCCCATGATAAGCCCCAGTGTGTGATGTTCCCCTTCCCGAGTCTAAGTGATCTCATTGTTCAGTTCCCACCTATGAGTGAGAACATACGGTGTTTGGTTTTCTCTTCTTGTGATAGTTTGCTAAGAATGATGGTTTCCAGCTGCATCCATGTCCCTACAAAGGACGCAAACTCATCCTTTTTTATGGCTGCATAGTATTCCATGGTGTATATGTGCCACATTTTCTTAATCCAGTCTGTCACAGATGGACATTTGGGTTGATTCCAAGTCTTTGCTATTGTGAATAGTGCCGCAATAAACATACGTGTGCATGTGTCTTTGTAGTAGAATAATTTATAATCCTTTGGGTATATACCCAGTAGTGGGATGGCTGGGTCACATGGTACATCTAGTTCTAGATCCTTGAGGAATCGCCATACTGTTTTCCATAATGGTTGAACTAGTTTACAATCCCACCAACAGTGTAAAAGTGTTCCTATTTCTCCACATCCTCTCCAACACCTGTTGTTTCCTGATTTTTTAATGATGGCCATTCTAACAGGTGTGAGATGGTATCTCATTGTGGTTTTGATTTGCATTTCTCTGATGGCGAGTGATGATGAGCATTTTTTCATGTGTCTGTTGGCTGTATGAATGTCTTCTTTTGAGAAATGTCTGTTCATATCCTTTCCCCACTTTTTGATGGGGTTGTTTGTTATTTTCTTGTATATTTGTTTGAGTTCTTTGTAGATTCTGGATATTAGCCCTTTGTCAGATGAGTAGATTGCAAAAATTTTCTCCCATTCTGTAGGTTGTCTGTTCACTCTGATGGTAGTTTCTTTTGCTGTGCAGAAGCTCTTTAGTTTAATGAGATCCCATTTGTCAATTTTGGCTTTTGCTGCCGTTGCTTTGAATTGGAAAAAACTGCTTTAAAGTTCATATGGAACCAAAAAAGAGCCCGCATTGCCAAGACAATCCTAAGTCAAAAGGACAAAGCTGGAGGCGTCACACTACCTGACTTCAAACTATACTACAAGGCTACAGTAACCAAAACAGCATGGTACTGGTACCAAAACAGAGCTATAGACCAATGGAACAGAACAGAGTCCTCAGAAATAATACCACACATCTACAGCCGTCTGATCTTTGATAAACCTGAGAGAAACAAGAAATGGGGAAAGGATTCCCTGTTTAATAAATGGTGCTGGGAAAATTGGCTAGCCATAAGTAGAAAGCTGAAAGTGGATCCTTTCCTTACTCCTTATACGAAGATTAATTCAAGATGGATTAGAGACTTAAATGTTAGACCTAATACCAAAAAACCCTAGAAGAAAATCTAGGTAGTACCATTCAGGACATAGGCATGGGCAAGGACTTCATGTCAGAAAAACTTCTTAAACAGTGCAGCTCTTTTAAAAAATCAAGGCCAAAGGGGTTCATAGAAATAAAAACAAATATAAAATGCCTAAAGAAAAGTGACCTGGGTGTGGGAGGTATAGTTCTCAGGGCCTGGTCTCCCCCAAATCCTGCATGTTCCAATGAATTGGGAGCCATAAAGCTCTCTTTCTCCTGCATTCAGCCTTAGGCTCATCCACATTATTATAAGAACAAAACACTAATTCCATTGATCCAGTTGAGCATGGGATTTTGAGAAAATGTAGATAATAGTTCTATAAGGATATACAGTATTTGTAAGAGCATTTCATCTAACAGTATTTAATGTAGATGGCTGTATACAGGAGGTTCATAATTGCATTGGTGCTTAATGTTCTGAGAATCATATTATGGCAATCCTATATAAGAAACAAACTGTTGAAAACACAGCTTTGTATGCAGTGTAAGGTAAATGAATATTTTATTGTTTCTGGGTGCCTAATAAAAATGTAATTCTTTTAGTTATCGTTAGCTCAATACCAAGGATGATGTAATAAGTACTTAAGGGTGTCATGTCACAATTGTCTCTTTTCCTCCTACACAGCTTGAAACTCTGTAAGAACACAGCTGCAAACAAAGGAAGTGCTTGATATTTATGCATCATCTGCCACAATTTCATTGCTGCTTGAACCAGATAAATTATGAGGGGTATTTTAACAACTTATACCTCAGCTAGTAATCAGATGCTTACAGTTCAGCACAAAAATGTGTTACATTGAATGGAATAGTCTTTCCAAGTAGCTACTGTTAGATCCAAACTTTAGTTTGGAAGCATATGCACATTTATTTACACATTTTAAATTTGGGAAAAAGCATTGAAAAGAATAGTGTAATTATATTGCTATATTTGACACTGACTTTCTTACCAAGCTGACATAGTTACATGACTTTCCAAGGGATCTACTCCTGAGAGTTACCATTCATTTGTGAATGCAAATTTTAGTTCATCCATTAAAATTATGTTATTAGTAGAATTTACATAATTAGGCATAATATAAATTGCTAAAATATTTTAAGTAATGGTAGAGATCTGTAATCTGATACATACTCAATGAAAATGAGTCATAGAAAACATAGAAGGGACCTGAGAGATTATTTTATCCATTTCCTTCAATTTGTATGTCAATATATCAAACATTAACTCAACAAATATTTATTGAGTCTCTGTCATTAAAAGTGCATGTAGAAATTGAGACACAGGGAACTGAGATGACTCACCCAAGGGTCAAACTGGAACAAAAAGTTACAACACTTGGCTTACAATGCAAGGGTCTACACACTGCATGATGCTGCCAATACTATAGTCCTGTCTGCCACCACTTCACTGCCACTGCCTGCACTTGCTAGCAGACAAACTTCCCTAAGCCATCTATTCAACATTTTATCATGAAAAATTTCATAGAAATGGCAAAACAAAGATTTTAAGGTGAATATCCTTACATGTACCACCTGTATTCTTCCATTAGCATTTTACCCAGTTATTTTATCACATTTCTACCCATTTATTCATCTCAGTATTAATCTGCTTTACGATCTTATTGTTAAGTACATTTTAAACTATATTACAGACATCAGTGTACTTTTTCCTAAATGCTTCAGCACACATATCATTAACTAGAATCCAGCGTTTGTTGAAGTATAAGGAAATGCACAAACCTTCAGTGTACATTCACTGAGTTTTAATAAATACATACACCCATGTATAATCTCTTTCAAGATACAGGATGTTGTTATCAGTCTATGGAGGTGCAGCAATCTACGGCTGGCAGGCCAAATCTTGTACTCCCAACAGTTTTTGTAAATAAGCTATTTTTGAAACACAGCTACACACATTTGCTGACATGTTTATGGCTGCTTTTGTGTTACAATGGCAGAGTAGAGTAGTTGCAACAGGAACCATCAGGCCCACAAGCTGAAAATATTTGCAACCTGGCCCTCTACAGAAAAAGTTTGGTACATGGTATTCTAGAAAGTTTCTTCTGGTCCTTTCCAGTCAATTCTCCAGATGAAGATTTTCATGTAAATAAAAGCATACCATATGCACTCTTTTGTGTAAGGCTTCATTTACTCATTTTACTGTTTTTGAGATACGTTTGTTTTGTTGAATATTTCTGTAGTTTACCTGCTTTTTATTGCTCAGTAGTATTACAATGTATGAATATACTCCAGCTTGCTTATCTCTTATTGATAACATTGTTTATTTATATTTGGGGACTATTATGAATAAAACTTCTATGAACACCTCTTATGGTTTGAATTTGACCCCCAAAGTTCATGTGTTGGAAACCTAATCCCCAATATAAGAGGGGATTTGAGAGATGGGGCCGTTAAGAGGTGATTGGGTTATGCAGGCTCTGCCCTCATGAAGGGATTAATGCCTTTATTGCTGAAGTGGGACAGTTATCACAGGAGAAAGTTTCTGATAAAAAGATGAGTTCCACCCTCTTTGCCACTCTCTTTTGCATGTACACTCTCATATCATGTGATGCCTTCCACCATGTAATGAAGCAACATGAGGACTCTTTACAGTGTAGCCCCACAATCTTGAACATCCCAGCCATTAGAACAATGAGAAATGCATTTCTCTTCTTTATAGATTACCCAATCTTATGAAGTCTGTTACAGTAATACAAAATGGACTAAGACAATACCCTTGTGTTAATGGTTGTTGTAAAACCATGGTTCTTATCTTCTTAGTTTAAAATAAATTAAAGAAGAGGCACACATCTTGCAAAGGAGATGCAGCATAGAGCAATTTATTGCAAAGAATAAAGAATATTTTGAAAGTTAAGTGTGGAATAGACAGTACACCCCGAGAGAGAGAGGGTTCAGAGCTGGCGGCTCCTAAGGATGAGACTGTGTTGGCTGTTACTGCGAAAACTCCCGTTATGGGAGTCTTCATGATTATTCATAAGGGGGATGGGAAGAGGTGTTCCTAATAAGCATATTCTGGTGGTCCTCTGAGTGCACATGTGCAATAGCTGTCCCTGCTTGTTTTTACATCACACGTCTCATTAAATCTCCACCCAGGAGTGTGCTTTTTACTATTACAATGAGTAAGAATAAGTCCGAGGATAGGTAAAATCTAAATGCACATGCTCTCTACAGGAGATAGTTTTGCTTGAATGAACTTGACTACAATGTGAATGCTGGGGCTTATTGTGTTGTAGGTGCAGTCGCCATGGTTGCTGTGTCTCAAGGATATGGTTTCTTCCTTGACTACCTATCCGGCCTCACTTGCGTATGTTTTCATTTTGGAGGAGTAAATACGTACGGGTTGATAAGATAGTTCATAGGATAAGCATATATACAGTTTTTTAGAGAAATGCTAGACTGACTCTCAGCGTGGTAATACAATCTTACATTTATACAAACAAGGTATGAGAGATCCAATTGCTCCACATCCTTGACCATACTTGATGTTATCACTTTTTTGTTTGTTTGGCTACTCTAGTTGGTACATAGTAGTATTGTATGTGACTCTAATTTGTATTTTCCTAATGACTAAAAATATTGAAGGACTTTCTCCATTCAGTCTCTAGTGATGTCACCGACATTTGCTTCTCAAATCTCAAACATTTTATATGCATCATTGTTATGGAATGGATCACGTACCCTGGATTACAATAATTTCAATCAGAAAATACAAATCTTTATTTAGTGCTATGGAAATCAAATTAATGCTTGAATGGAGAGAATTTATTAAATGATTGGTTAATTCACTCATTCATTCATGGAATTAATTTTTATTGATATATTTCTATATTTTTTTTCTGCTATTCTAGAATCTAGGATTAAAGTAACAAATAAAACAGAAAATGACTTTGTGTTTAAGGAGTTTACATTCTAGAAAAGAAGACAGATATCAAATATATAACTCTATTAAAAAACAAGATATTATAAATAATAAAGCATAGTTTATAGGAAATAAATAGAAAGATTAGCTAAAGAGAGATGATTGTTCCTTTGGACAATGGTAGTCACATTTTTACAGATATCTACTAGTAGAATTATCCATTGTCTCACCAGGATATATTCTTTTCTTTTATCCTTCCTCACAGAACACCAGCTTAGTTCTGGTTCCTCCTTGCTTACACAATATAAATCGAGCTACCCCAGATGCAGGAATACATCTACTTGGTCTGCGGTAGCTCCCTCCTAATGAATAGATCAGGCCAACAGGATGCTAGGGAGCTTCTGACAGAGTTAGTTCTAGATCTTTAAGAAAAGCTTATTATACAATCAGCTCATTATTTCTTTTTACTTTTTTACATGTCTATGATTGAGAGCTGTAACTATTTCAGCTATTTTACTACCAGCCTGAGATACGTTAAGGCTATTAAATCTCAGAGCACCTCAGAAGCATGAGTGACTGGACTAAATCAGATATGAAACCTGCTCTACCATTGGACTTATTGAATATATATTTCAATAAATTTAAGCCATTGGCCTTGGATTTCTGGTAACAAACTTACTGATATGGACTTGTAATATGGTACAGGGGCAGATATAGAAAGAGTCAAGGGGAGAGAAATCCATTCACAGGGATAAATGAGTACAAAGGTCACTGAGTAATGAAAATAGATTGGCATTATCAATGAAAAAAGAAAACAGGACAGTGGGTTCGGAGAGTGGTAGAGGAGAAAACTATGGGGATCAACAAGTACTAGATTACAAAGTACTAAAAGGCAATAGTCAGGAGATTGTATTTTATTTGCTGTATGATGGGAAAACATTGACAGTTCTTCTTTTGAACAGCTTAGATGTATAGTGGACATACAATAAACTATACACATTGAAAGTATAGAATTTAAGTTTTGATATATGTATGTATCTATGACAGAGTACCTCAATCAAGTTAATGACCATATTAATTACTTCCCAAACATGCCCCCTGCCACTTTGTATTCCTCACTTCCACTCCTCCATTCTATCTCTGCTCAGACAACCACTGATCTACCTATTACCACTATAATTAAGGTTGAATTTTTCTTGAGTATTACATAAAGGAATCATACAATGTGTGATATTTTTTATCTGAATTTCCTCACTCAACACAGCTTTTTTTTAAGTCATCCACACTGCAAGATATAACAATATTTTATTTCTTCTTATTGCTGATATATACAAAATATATACAATATTGTATGTGTAAAGAAATCATAATTTCTTTTAAATTCATTATCCTATTGATGGATATCTAGGTGGTTTCTAATTTTGGGCTATTATGAATAAAACTTCAGTGAACATTAATGCATGGGCCTTGTATGAATATATCTTTTCATTTATTAGGGGTCAATTACTAAGATTTGGATTGTTGGACCATTTGGTAAGTGTATGTTTAACTTTTGAAGAAACTGCTAAAGTTTATTTCAAAGTAGTCATAATATTTTACATACCTACCAACAAAGAATGAGAGTTCTAGTTTTTCCACATTTCACATTTCATGCCAACACTTGTTATGATTAGTCTTTTTAATTTTAGCAATTAAAATAGGTGTGTCATAGTATCTCATTATAGTTCTAACTTTTTATTGTCCTGATGACTAATGATGCTGAATATCTTTTCATGTGCTTGCTATCTATGTATATGGTGAAGCATTTGTTTAAGACATTTGCCTCGTTTATAATTTACTATTTATTTTCTCCTTGAATTTTGAGGGTATTTTACAGTCTAGTTATAAACTCTTTGCCAAATTTATGATTTGCAAATGTTTTTACCCAATCTGTGGCTTGTATTTTCATTCTCTTAATAGTGTCTTATGAAAAGCACAAGTTTATAATTTTGGTTAGTACTAAGAATGTTGGTACTCTAACTTGTTTCTCTTTTTAAAATTTATTGTGGTTCTTCTAGGTCTTTTGCATCCCCACATGACAATTATAATTAGACAGTAAATTGACATAAAATATGTTTTAAAATCACATTCTAGTACTGCTGCGAATAATGTATCAGAGATCTCAAAGTGAACCTTTATTAATACAGCACTCAATCCATATTTTTAAATAAATGAAAAAAATAAATGGATGAAATGACATAATTTTAAGGCAAAAATTAATGAATGAAGAGGGTCATTTTATGTTGCTATAGGGCATAATTAACAATAAAGATAGAAAAATAATATTCTGAACATCATGACATCAAAATATCTCACACCTGTAATCTCAGCACTTTGGGAAGCTGAGGCGGGCGGATGGATCATCTGAGGTCAGGAGTACAAGACCAGCCTGGCCAACATGGTGAAACCCTGTCCCTACTAAAAATACAAAAATTAACCGGGCATGGTGACGGGCACCTGTAATCCCAGTTACTCAGGAGGCTGAGGCTGGAGAATCTATTGAAACTTGGAGATAGAGGTTGCGGTGAGCCAAGATTATGCCACTGCACTCCAGCCTGCGTGACAGAGCCAGACTGTGTCTCAGAAAATAATAATGATAATAATACCATTACAAACACAAAGAGATAGTCACAGAATCTCTAAGTGCTTGCAAAATCAGATACACAACATTTATAAGCCTAGCGAACATTTCAATAATATTAACTGTGTTGCTTAAAAAGGGTGATTTAAACAAATATTAATTTTCTTTTTCTTACATAAAGGAAGTCTAGAAGTCAGTTGGTTAAGGCTTGTCAAGTAGCTCAATTATGTCTTTAAGTCTTAACCTCTTGGCATTCCTCTTAATGGTCACAAGGGCTGTTGTACTTTTAGTCATCATATTCCAGTTGTAGGCAGACAAGCTACTACAGCTGTATCTATAAAGCAAAGGCTTTATCGCACATCTCCCAGCAGACAAGAATGGCACATAACCACCTCTGCCTGTGAGGAGGCAGGGAAATGGATGATCTAGCTTCCCAGTGTCTATAGTGTCTACCTCGTGCAAATTCATGGGTGGATACTGATTATTTTACTTGACCTATAGAACACTAGTGAAACTGCTGTTGAAAAATTGTAACTGAGACAGTGAAAGAGATCTGACCTAAACAACTCTATCTTGCTTCTAACCTCCAAGTTGTCCTTGTTCATTCCCGGACACAGGCCAAACTAACTTAGAGAGGAACTTAGTTTAGAGTTTAGAGTTTAAAACAAAGATGGTAACGGCCTTTCCCAAGGCAAATCTCCTTCTCTCTTGGGGACTAGATTGCCTTTGTAGGACTAACAAGTTAAACACAAGATTAGAAATTATGGTTTAGGAGTCATGCAGCTGGAGGCTACCATATTCTGACCTTCCCTAAACTGCCCCTAAGATCAGTGCTTGAAATATTTTGCAGAACCTGCACTTGGTGGATCAGGTGGTACCATCCAGATCAATAAACTGGCTTATATGATCTTGTGGTGCCCACCCAGGAACTGATTCAGCACAAGAATACAGCTTCGATTCCCTATGATTTCATCTTTGACTCCCTATGATTTCATCTTTGACTCCCTATAATTTCATCTTTGACCTGACCAATCAGCACTCCTGACTCATTGGCTCCCCCATCCACGAAGTTGTCCTTAAAAATTCTGATCCCTGAATGCTCCGAGAAACTGATTTGAGTAACAATAAAACTCTGGTCTCTGCACAGCCAGCCCTGTGTGAATTACTCTTTCTCTGTTGCAATTCCCCTGTCTTGATAAATCGTCTCTGACTAGGCAGCGGGCATAGTGAACCCATTGGGCAGTTACACTAACAATAATTACCCATATTCAGATCTCTGCTTCCTATAGTAAAAAACATTTTAAAAAGGAAGCAAACAAAACAAACAAATCACTTTAAAAGAAAGATAAAAATACTACTTTTCAAAGAAACAACAGTTCAAAAAAGAAATCTGAAGTAACATAATATGATGCTTCATCTAGCTCCTGTCTCTGTAAATTTTTTTTTTAAATAATAGGAAAAGTTTGCAACAAACTGCTATTTTAAAGTTGCAGACAGTAATTCTCCCAATTGTGACTTAAATTCACTTTTGTGAAAGCAATCTGAGAAGTTCTCCACTTACACAGACGTAAAGAAAAGAAAATACCTATCTATTGTTCTTGAATAAAACACTGTTAAGTGACCATTTTCCTAAACTTCAACGGTAAGTGCTCTGGTCTGAAATGTAAATTGCCTCAAGAGGCCAAATGACCACAGCAATAACTGGCCTTATAGAAAGTCCTTGGGAATAAAACTTAATACCTGTTCATTAGAACTTGTGCTATAGCCCCCTGAGTAGACCCTGTTAATACACAGGGATATATTTATTCAAATCAGTGATGAGAGGTCAAGTACATTTTGTTTGAGTATTTAAAAGAAAAGTGAAATAATTTTTTACTCAGAAGCAGGTGAAGTATAATTTTCTTGTTCAATCTGTAGCTCAAACAATACAGATACTAGAAATTGTATTATTTTAAGACAGGACCTTTATTGTTTTTGTGTACATAGTTGTAATTTCAGTGTTTGAAATAGTTCCGATCACACTAACACAGTAGGAAGCTTAATTTGTTAATAAATTAAGAGATAAATTAATACAAAATGAAGTGGAAAAGGCTATATTCTAAGACTAATGGGTTGCAGCCAAAGCTACAATTAGTGGGAAAATTCATAATTTTAAAATTATAATTTTTTAAAAAAATTGAAAGTAAGCTAAGTATTTTACTTAAATATGAGAACATAACATAATTGCAAATAAAATGTAAGATATGAAAATAAATATAGCATAAAATTTTAATCACATAAAATTTCATCATGAAAATGAATATAAGAAAAAGGTAGATATTTGTTGTGTGTGTGTGTGTGTGTGTGTGTGTGCATATATGATGGTTAAAGGAGACATACAGCCAAATAGAACATCTATCAATCTTATTTGTGGGATCCCATTTTTATTTGATTATGTATCCTTTTTCAAGTTTATATACATAAGCGATCCTTTATAAAAGATTACATAAATTTCTGTTAACTATATAGTTAAATAAATAATTTTTTTAAATTTTAGCTCTTTAACACATACTATAGAAATAAAATCTTAGGGATAATTTAGACCAACCAATTGCAGAAAAAGGATACGGAGGCCACAAAAATAAAGTATCTTGTTCAAACTCACACATTATTTGGAAACAGAGCTGAACTGAGATAATTCATTTGATTCAGCAACAATAATTTTTAAAAGCCTAATGCATGCCAGGCATCATGTTATGTGCTGGAAATACATATTATTTCCACCCTCCAAGTTGTGATATTCAAGTGAATAGCATAGATAAAAATAGAGTAAAATTTGCTAAGTGCTATAATATAGAAAAAGACAGGGTGCCTTGAAAATGATGGGCATAGGGCCCTCAGCACAGTTCAGGACATCAGAAGACAAGTAAATACAAGTGAAAGAGAAGTCAGAGTCCCTAGGTTGATGGCAAGGATAGGAGATGGTTGGATTGTAACTCTATCTCCTAATAGAAATAGGATAGGATAGGATAGGAGCTGTATCTCCTGTTGAACATCAACAATTCTTTCCCAAAGTCAGATGCTCTAAGCAAAATCTCTAACCAGCAGTCTCATTTTCATCTTTAAATGATGTTTTATATGGTAGTAGAAAGCTGCTATTCCACAACAATTTTTCAAAACACTCCATTTTAGAACTTGTTAGTTTATAAAAATAGGAATTTAATTTTTGCTCATACATATATATGTAGACTTAGGTTTGGCTAATCTCGGCTGGGCTTGCAGGGATTGACTCAAGCTTTAGGTTGAGTCCCAGGCTCTCCATATATCTGTCATTGTTCTTAGAATATTAGCTCTCCTGGAGGCATGATCTTCTCATGAAGAAGAGCAGAGGCACAAGATAATAAGCCCAACCACACAAGCTGTTATGTGCTCTTTTATATGATGGTCAGTCAGGTGTCCATAAGAGGGGACAAAGGAGAAGATTTAGGAAACAAAATGATGTTATAAACATAGAAACAGGAGGCATGGCAGCCAAGCAGGACCACAAGGGAAAATGTCAGGTGGTCAGGAGGAACAAAGCAGGAGCAGGTAAAAGCCAGGGCTGGAAACTCTATTGGGATTTCCATGGGAAAAGCAGAGCACGGTAAACATTTTAGGATTGGCTAGTTTGAATAATTTTGGTGGGCTATAAATGATACAGGTGGTCCTAAATGCCTGGTACCTACTACTGAGATAATTAAAGTGGGGGAACTTTGCCTCCTGTGGTGTGTACAGGCCAGACAGAGGAGGTGTAGCTCTGAATTGCTTAGTTTGCGTATCAAAAGCATGTTCCTGGCTGAGGCCTTTGCTATCCCTAAGAATTGGCTAGCCCTGGAGGGGCAGTCTCTCTTCTGCAAAGTTTTAAAAATGTCAAAACATCATAATACACTGAAATTTTTAAGAATTATATAAACAATATACAAGCACATGTGAGACTTCTGCTTGCCATGCATTTGACATCATCCCACTGGCCAAAGAAAGTCATTTGGCTATGTCCATATATGATGAGGCCATGATAAATGTATGGTTCTACATTACTTCTACAAAGTATTGAAGAATCTACTGCACATCTCAACACTAATCCTCATGGAATTTTTAAAAATATAATTAAAACATAGCTATATAGATAGATATATACATATATGTATATGTGTATATATGTGCATATGTGTACATATATGTGTATATGCATGAACATATATGTATATGTCTATGTGTGCATCTATGTATATGTATGCATGCATATATGCATATATAGACACATGTGTGTACACATGCATGCACATATATAAACATATATGTACCTGCACATGTATTTACATATATACATATATGCATGTGTATATATACACATATACTTATATGTGCATATACACATATGTACATTCACACACACATATGTACATACATAAGTTAATTTTTTTTTTTTTTTACATGGGGTTTCACACTATCATCCAGGCTGGAGTAGAGCGGCATGATCTCTGCTTATTGAAGCCTCAACTTCCCAGGCTCGAGTGATCCTCCCACCTCTGTCTCTCAAGTAACTGAGACTACAGGCAGGCACCAGCACACCCGTCTAATTTTTGTATGTTTTGTAGAGATGAGATTTCACCATGTTGCCCAGGCTGGTCTTGATCTCCTGGCCTCAAGCAATTCACTCACCTCAGCCTCCCAGAATGCAGGAATTACAGGCATGAGCCACTGGAACCGGCTCCAAAATGTTTATTTTTTATTATTTATTTCTGTAAAACGTTTAAAATTTTTGATCACCAATTATGATTTTTCATATGGTTATTAACAGAAGTTTTGTATGCAATAGCATCTTCTATTTTTAACATCTTACTCAATTTTTTAAAGTTCTCCATAATGTTCTTCAATGTTATCACAAAATCTCTACAAGAATAAAGGCTAAGTATAAAAGCCATTGCTTGAATCAAAAAGACTTTGGGCTACATCTCTTACGGGCAGCAATCTCTGCGGAGTGCATAAACTTCGTGACATTTGGCACACTTTTCAGTTTGTTATAAAAGTGTCTGTGGCATTCTAGCAGTTGTACTTGGATCGTAACTCAAGAATTTTCCTGCAAGTCATTTTGTTAAAAGTGTTTTGTTGAACTTTGGGGACATAAATATACTCTACTTTTTGGTCTTATATAAAGATTGGCTGAAAATGTTACATTAAGAAATATATAAGTTCTATGAAGTTGGGACAATAAAAACTAAACGGTCATTCCTCTGGGAGAATGTTAATTATTTAGCTATTTTGAAGTTTGTCTGTCTATGTTAAAAGACAGAATTTAAGATGACTTGGTATATTCAAAGAAATCAAAATACTATTGTCTATTAAATTTAGGTTGATATCAAATATAAACCGCATTATAATTTTGTACGACAATGCAAAAGAAAACACACTGTACTTGTACCACTGACTTTGAGTTTCATCGTGATCCCGGGGACATTACAATGTGAAAAAATGTGTGGCTTAGAATGTATACATTAGTATTCATTATGGCTGGATCACATCCTACAAAAGTGATGGTGGGAAGAGACAATGCTGTAGATTTAACACAGCTGCGTCATGTTGGACATTACAAACCAAATGCACAAACTAAAGTCTGGACTTTAAACGAAGACGGATAAAAAGCCATTGGTCAGTTTTAAGTGGAAAGTGTCCTCATCAAATTTTCATGTTAGAAACATAATTTTTTGTGCAGTACAGAAAAGGGCACAGGGATTCAGAAACGGATACATGATCAAAACAGAGGGGATAATCCTGAGTTATCAAGTGGGGGAGTAATCCAGGTGAGAGATGATGAAAGGCCTGAACTAGGCTCATAGCAAAGACTTGAAGAGTGAACTGATCTTAAGATTACATCAGAGTCAGAGCCAGGGCAGAGAAGATGGTGGTCTCTCATGCGGTGAGCCTCCCTGCATCTGTTAGAATGTCCATCTAATTTTCATTCAGTAAACTCTTAGAGATGACAACTGAGATTTTCAAGGTACAGAAATAAAAGATATAATCTTACTCTGTGAGGAGCTATTGGTGTGGTAAACCAAACCTAGCAAAACTGACTCATTTCAGTTTGTCACTGTGATGTCATATCACGGAAGGCAAATCCATTCAGAATCTTGGCACCTTGAAGCATTAAAGTTAGGCCTTAAAAATTCCTGTAACTTTCTCTAAAGTGATCCTTGCTGGAGATGTCACACTGTTTTCTAGCCCTTTGGTTGCAAAGAAACAATGAAAGATAAGGCTGTGATGGCTATGGTGGCTCTTCCAGGAGGGGATGGAGGAGATGACTAAGCAGATTCAACAGGACTTCATCCAGTTTTGAAGTCCCTGTTGGATTCATGACTTCTCTTTAATTTTTTACCATTATCACCACTATTATTGCTGTATTAGCAGTAGAAGTAAATGATGGCTTAGTTCCAAATGATGATACTAGGTTATGGAAATTCTGACTGAAAATTACATCTCTTATGTGATTAAAATACTCAACTGATTTCATCAGTTTTTTTTTTAATTTTTTTTCTTTCCAGATGGGATGGGAGAGTTCAGTTATAAAATCTTGCTATTCAAGATGAAGGGGATAAAATAATTTGTTATTACTCCCTATTTCTTCCTCCTGAGATATCTGAAGTTAAAGGGAGAAGCAAAGCAGCTGTAGGAAAAGCAACAGCAATCTCTCTTTTAGACACATCAAACATCCCACGTATAAGGACCCCATTAGCCACATGTTCCATAAAACTACCAGTATTCCACCTGTTCCAAAGCAGCTGAACTTGCAATTTCAGGCCTGCAAAGCTAAAAGGTGAGGAGGGGAAAATGACAAAAAGACTAAGAAGAGATTAATAAGAGAATAAAGCCAAAAATCTCATATGGCGAGCCTCCCTGCATCTGTTAGTGTGTCTGGAGGCAGAAAAATACCATGATTAATATAATTTGATTCATCGGAGATTCACTGAGTATTAAACAGCTCACCTAGCATTATCTCATTTCTACTAGGGGCAAAAGGATTGTAGGCCATTTAAAATGAAAGCCATACTGTGCCCATCTTCCACAGGGTTAGTAGAATGCCTAGGTATTATTTCTTCACACAAAACAATCACGTGGTATTTGAGTTAGTGATATGATCTATCTTCTAAATATTCTGCTTCATTGACTAAATGTCACTCAAGATCAGCAGGGAAGAGGAATATAGAAAAACATGGTATATCACCCATTAAATATTACAATGAGTGAATGAGACCAAAAAAAAAAGAATGAAAATAAATGTAGTACACATTTACAATGTGCCAACCAAAATTCTAGGAATTTAAGTTGTATTATGTCATGTATTTCTCACAAAGGCTCTACAAGGTCAGTAAAACTTTAGAGGAAATAAAGGTAGAGATTAAGTAACTTAGATTATATAATTTGAAATGGAAATGGGACTTTGGCTGGGCACGGTGGTTCACGCCTGTAATCCCAGCACTTTGGGAGGTTGAGGCGGGCAGATCACTTGAGGTCAGGAGTTTGAGACCAGCTCGGCCAACATAGTGAAAACCCGTCTCTACTAAAAAATACAAAAATTAGCTGGGCATGGTGGTGCTCGCTTGTAATCCCAGCTACTCGGGAGGCTGAGGCAGGAGAATTGCTTGAACCCAGGAGGCGGAGGTTGCAGTGAGCTGAGATTGTACCACTGCACTCCAGCCTGGGCAATAGAGCAAGACTCAGTTTCAAAAAGATAAAAATTTAAAAAAAGTGATTTTATGTATCTTCCACACCACAAAACTGCTCTTCTTTGTCACTTAAGTCAAGAAAAAAAGCCTTGGAAGATACTTTACAATTGTTAGTGCATGTTTGTCCATCATTGAGCTTAGGATTTTATTTCATGCCAGAGTCAACTCTGTGTAAAGTCCTGCAAGGCAGAGATCATTATAATTGCTTTAATAAATTCATTTTTGTATTTATCAGATCTTAGTTGACCTCAGTTTGCATGACAAATACTTTTCCAGAGCTTGAGAGAAGGCAGTTAGCACTAAAGTTTCTTCTACTATGACAGCGATATCCCAGTAGAGTGTCAGAAAATCAATACAAAAAATATAGATGTATATTTATAATAGTTTAGGAACAAAGGCTAAACAAAACATGATAATAGATTGGGGGGTATAGGCGAGTAAGAAGCTGTTTTAGGTCAGAAAATCCATGAAGGGCTTTCTCTGGAGGTAATACCTGCAGTAACCTGAATTAAGTGGTGAGCCATGCAAATATCTGGGGGAAGAGCATTTGAGACCAAGGAGGAATTAATGCATTGGCCACAAGGAGTGTGTTTTTTATGTTCAAGGAACAGCCAGGAGGGCAGAGTAGCTAGAGAGGTATGAGAAAGATCATGCATAGTAGAAGATGTTATAGAGGCCATAGTGACTCACACAGTGCTATTGGCATGGGAAAGGAGTCATATTTTATTACAGCTGTTATAGAAAACTATTGAAGGGATTAGAAAGGATTTGGATTGTGTTTGATAATATAATTGTAGCATGTCTGGAGAATAAATGGTAGCAAGTCCAGTGGAAGCAAGGAGGACAATAAGGAGGCTATTGCAAAATTCCAAGCTTGGTCTAGAATGGTGAAAATGGATGCTATGAGAACTGCTGAGATTCAGAATGTATTTTAAATATGAAGCTGACAGGATTTGGGGTATAAGCAAAGGAGTCTGGAATGAATCCAATATTTTTGCCTGAGCCATTTGATGAATCGTGGAGTTATATCCTCAGATGGAGGACTGTTGGGGAAGATGCAGGTTTGTGTCTATGAATGCCTGTACGTGTACGTGTGTATCTGTGTGTACCTGTGTATGTTTGCGTGTGTGAGAATGTTTGGGGAATCAGGGGTTCTGTTTTTGAGCATATCTTAGATCCCTATTAGTTTCCCAGAATGAAATCTCCATGAAAGCAAGGACTCTGTCTTGATTATTGTTACAGCACATAGAACAGTGCCTGAGA
>NW_012118522.1:336796-339137 GCF_000951035.1 Colobus angolensis palliatus
GATTGCACCACTGCAGCCTCAAACCTCAACTTTCACTGTCTGAACCTCAAAGTAAATAATCCTAGCAATATATTTCATAGGATTATGGTAAGTATCTGGTGACATTATTTATGTAAAGTTCATAAAGTTTATAAAGCCTTCTAAAATTGGGACTTTTGTATATTCTAATATGATTGATTTTTATATTTCCCAGATAAAATACTGAAAGCAGCACTTGAAAATTACTTATTCGTGCTTCTGGCTGTGCAATTTCCCAATAATCCATAAGAGGAATCTAGAGATTGGATCTTTCTGTAGCTACGCTATTATGCCATGTGCACTTTCAGAAGTTAGTGATTGAGTTTCCATTTTAATATAGAATTCTACTTTGCATATGGATATTGGATTTGGAAATGCAAGCATGTTGCTTTATAATGCCCCTTCTGGTGATAACTTCATACTTCCTATAACTTCTGCCTGGAATATTATGTTTTATTTGTGTTAATACCAAGTAGACTCTTGTTTACACTTCAAAGCCCATCTAAAATATTTCCTTTCATCTGTCAAGACCTGCATTAGGAGCATGTGCAAATGTATAGTGAGATTTAAGGATTAGTGCAGTGAGTACGTCAAAGGTGCTCCTGTTACCCAGTTCTGGTGCCATTTTAGCAGAACGTGGAGGAGACAATGCAAGCACCTTATGTTGCATCTGTGCACCTTTTAGCCTTGCCTTGTGAGCGGGTCTTGTGTGGTCGAGAGTCAGAACATCAGGATACTAATCTTTGCTCCACAACTTGCTAGCTGTGTGGTCCCTGCCTCCTTAACAAAATATAGAGAATGTCCCTGTATCCTCTGTTACAAAATAAATGTTAGAATTTCTGTTTACCTCAATGTTGTTTAAATCACAATCAATTGAAATAATTTATAGTCTTCCTGATTACTAACTTGTATCAAATGACTTACACATTAAAAATCATTATTTTATTATTTCATTTAGTCTTTTAGAAAACTTTAGAAATAGAGTAGCGTATGATTTGCTAAGAAAATGTAATCAGAAGGCATTTTTTTAAAAAACTGTTACTTAAAAAAAGTGGCACATGTCTATTAGAAAACCCATTTTCTACAAAGTCTTTCTTTGCAAAAGGCCAACAGAGAGAGATTAACTAGCAGATGTGTGACTTTTTACAACTAGGATGGTGGCAACTGAGCCAGGATATGTATTTCATTTAGAGACCCATGGCCAGGAGAGAGGCCAAAAGGAAAAAAAAAAATAGACATCTACTGGAGATAGACAGGTGGGCATAAAGGTGAAGCTAAATTATGAGAAGCAGCTCTGGAGTGAGCTATTTCCCTATTTTATATGGACATGCTGAAAGCATGTTGTAAATAAGTAGGGTGCCTAAGAAGCACAAGATGTCGTTATGAATCTTCAGAGCCCTTAAGCATCAGACTGGATGTGCAGAGATGGTTTAAGGGAGTAGTGAATGGACAAAATGGGTCAAAGTGCAAAATATCATAATGTTTAATGCATTCTGCAAAGGCAGATATTTTCATACCAGCTATTTGGATGCAGACATTAACAAAGGGTGAGCAGAAAAAGAAAAAAAGGCACTCTATCTAAAATAAAAGAACTTCCCCAAAAGGACAAATAAAGAAGAGGAGGTGAGGGGCTATGGGAAACACAGGAAACAACATTGCTGATTTGAGATCAGAAGCTCAGAGGTTAAAAGAGTGTCCTCAGGCACCTGTGGAAAAGAAATATACTCAAGAATGAATCTAAACAGAAAGATGAATTAGTGAAAGAAGACTGGCTTTATGGGCTGTAAATAAGAAAGTTTTACTAAAACACTTTTGTCCTTTGTTTCTTCCTGAAGAAAATTTCAGACAGGAAAGACAAAAATAGACAACATTAGCCTCAGGAAGAATGCTTTTGTTTTAAGTAAAAATGCATAGATGTAAGGATAGAAGCAAAGGCAGTTAATGTCATTGGGTCACTGTCCTTCCTGCAGAAAATACTAAGTTCCTTATGATTATTTCTGAGATTCCATTTAACTTCAGAGGTCTATCATTCTACAAGTAAAAGGAGGACTTTGGGAGAGATTAGTCACGAGCAAAATGTGAGAAGCTTTTTCAGTCCTGTTTTAATTTGGAGGTGAGGTCCAAACGTAAAATTTATTTTTATTTACATGGTCAAAAATGTTTGGACAAACGGTGGCAAGATGGTGCACTTCCGGGTTCTTCATCCCCCCTCCCAACTTTTCCCGCACGCGCAAAAATGCAGCCGGTGACCCGGGAAGGTGCAGACCAACTGGGCATGCACCAGGTGACGTCAATCCAAAGAGACCAAGATTTACCTGGTCGC
>NW_012118522.1:341675-411287 GCF_000951035.1 Colobus angolensis palliatus
CGAAGGGGGGACTCTGTTGGCCTTCTTTGCCGGAGGCCGACAGACTTCTTCCCCACACCTTAGGTTACCAAAATAAACTTGCAGTTTTGCTCCTACACTTGCCTACCTGCTGGTTCTTTTGTGCTCGCTCGGCTGGTCTTAGAAAAACAAATCAAAAAATAAAATTTATTTTTTGTTTCCATTTGTCTGTTTTTAATGCAGTTTGCCATGAATGAACTAAGTCAGCATTTCTCTGAAGGCTCTTGGTGAGCACAAAGTGGACGTTCTGTCTTTCTGAGAATTGCCATATGATTTAGGCAATTGCCGTACTGATTAAGGGTGGTGGAGCAAACAAATAAGAAAATTATAATTAGTTAAGATTAATAAGAAAAAAGATACACATTTCTTTAATATAAGTTTTATGTGACAAGAGAGTCTTCACAAGAATATTGTGACCTGAAGAAATGATTAAACGTATAGGCTTTCATGCTAGGTTTGATGAAGAATGTATACAAATGGAGAAATATGATTAAAGAGTGTGATCTAATGGTAATAACCTGGAGGGAAATTTAGCAAAGCCTATTTGTTCACATTCTTCTCTATGACTGTTTGTCGCCAAAGATAAGGACATTTGTTTTCTCTGAGTATAAAGAGGATGACTCTAAAATGAGGGTCTGTGACCTGCTTCAGGGGAAGGTCAGAAAATGCGGTTAGGACCTTTTTTAGAAAAGAAGGACCGGGAAAGGTGAGAGTGTCCTTCCTAGTTCTTTTTGTTTGTTTGTTTTTTGTTTTTTTTTCAGATGCCAAAGTGCTATATTTTAGGGTACCATGTCCTGAACCCCATCAGTGGGACTCCTATGTCTCCCTGAAGTTCATTGTCATCAAGCCTTTCTCAGTTCAGGAAGCAGACTGGCTTCATACCTACATACAACCCACTTATTCTAAGTCTCAGTTTCTTCCTATTTAAATGATTATTGCATGGTATTTAATATAGGCCCCCCAAAACAAGCTTATGCCATTTTATTATTGTTACTCTTTTATTTCTAAAATATTCACTTTATGTTGGATATCAATTTAGTTATTGTTATCTTTCTGAGGAACAACTGTGAGAATTTTTATGGAAACAAGATATAAAAGTACAGTTCACCCTTGAACAACACAGGTTAGAACTGCAAAGGTACATTTATATGTGGAGTTTCTTCCATCTGCCACCCCTGAAACAGCAAGACCAAACCCTGATCTTCCTCCTTCTCTTCAGCCTACTAAAAGTGAAGACAATTAGGATAATGACCATTTGATATTCCTCTTCCATGTAATGAATAGTAAATATATTTTCTCTTCCTTATTGTTTTCTCAATAACATTTTCTTTTTTCTAGCTTACTTTATTGTGAGAATACAGTATATAATACATGCAACATGCAAAATATGTGTTAATCAACTTTTTAGGTTTTTGGTAAGGTTTCCGGTCAACAGTAGACTCTTTGTAGTTAAGTTTTGGGGGACTCAAAAGTTAAACATGAATTTTAAACTATGAGAGGGGATCAGTACCTGTAATTCCAAGGGTAAACTGTGATAATACTATTAAGTAAAATTTTTTTAGGTAAGTATATGCCTAGTACTCTTCAAAGAACTTTACATTTAATCTTTACCATGATCCTGTAAAGGAATTGCAATTATTATCTTTATTTTATAGATTTTATAATTGAGGTAGCCCATTCTCCATGGTTTTGAAGGGTTTAGAAGTAGACCTAGGACCCAAATCTAGGACATCTGACTCTTCTTTTTTTTTTTTTTTCTTTTTTTAAATTATACTTTAAGTTCTAGGGTACATGTGCACAATGTGAAGGTTTGTTACATATGTATACATGTGCCTTGTTTGTTTGCTGCACCCATTAACTCGTCATTTACATTAAGTATTTCTCCTAATGCCCCTCCCTGATCCCTCCACCCCACGACAGGCCCCGGTGTGTGATGTTCCCCACCGTGTGTCCAAGCGTTCTCATTGTTCAGTTCTCACCTGTGAGTGAGAACATGCAGTGTTGGGTTTTCAAATATTCGACCCTTCCATACCAGGTGAACTTCACCGCTATTGCACAGAGATAAGAAAGTAGAGACCTTTCCCGAAGTGTTCTTTGCAGACTCATCACTTAGCAAGTCTCAGGAGAGTGGCCTATTAAAATTTCTCAATAGTAGTTATATGCTAACATATCTTAAGCGTAAATGAAAACAGATGCAGTGTAGAGACTGAATTGCCTTTACCAAACCATGGTGAGACTCAGTAGGTTTATTGGGCTCAGGATAACGTAATATCTGAGTATAGAACTGGAATAAAGATTATCTAGATCCAAATCTTGGCTCTGTCCTTTACCATAAATATGACTGTGAGTTAGCGGCTTAATTTGAAGCTGCTTAATCTCTATGAGGCTCAGTTGCCTCTTTTAAAAGGTATATTAATGACATATGTCTCAGTGTTTTTGTGAAAGAGTGCATAAAGTGCTTCCTAAGTTTTCAATAAATGGAAGTTATTATCGTTATCATTATTATGCATCTTGGAAGGCTCAGAAGAACTCTTAATGTGACAATAGCTGCTGATGACACTACAGAGAGAAACAAAGGAAAGCTTTTTCTTATTTACTCATATCAAACGTAAAAGTGTTAATAAGGAGGCAGCGGGACCGCAAAAGAAAAACACGAAAGAGAGAAAGCAACATAGTTGTAAGAAAGGAATCTCATTACCAAGCACATGTATTCAAAGATTTTCAGTATGTATTTCAAAGTAAAAAGGGTTTTTATTTAATTGAAAATATTAGTAAACAAGTAAACATTTAGGAGAGAATATATAATGTTCAATGAACACCTTCAATAGTGCAACTCTAAGTAGTAGTCACTTGCTTTAATTATATTAATGTTAATTTTGTAGTTTAATATGTCTTCTTTCTAAAGACGATATGGATGGGTATTTTTAAAGAAGCATTTGTCATGTTATTTTATTCTTTGGTAGAATTTTACTATTTGATGAATACAGCTTGATGTCCAGTACTATTTGACATAAAACACATTGATGAGTCAGTAAGCTGATCTTTGAAATCCTGCTGAAAAACATTTCTAAAGTCACTTGTAAATAAAATATACAAATATAAAACTGAACACCATTCATCATCTAAATTTAATTTATAATTTGTTCTAAACATTTACTGAAAAGTCAAAAATGTCAAGCATATTAAAATGCTGGCCTGACAGAAGCCCTAAGGGAAAACAAACAAACAAAAATCTCTTTTGGTAGCAGAACAAAAAAAAAAAACAAGGACTTGTTCTTCTGGAGTGAACTGTATTTAAATCTCAAAAGATGGACATCTCACAACCTTCCCACAGCACGCAGTGTGAGTTAATAATTGATTATTATATTAATTATTAAAATTATTGAAGCTGGAACTCAGATTTCCATTTTACATTTACATATATAATTATTCTATTAATGGATTCTAGCTGAAATAAAAGAGAAACAACATGAGTCACTGGGGCAGGGGGTGGGATCGATGACCTCTGGAGATGGATTCCAGTGTTCTCACAGATTTCGCTTCTGTTATCAGGTGCTATAGCTTTTTATAATGATACTGCTAGAGCCTACTCAAGAATTGGACTCGTTCTTTTGTTCCATGAATTCCAATTCTGCAGAAGCCACTGTGGTAGAAATTCAAGTGTAATGAAAAACAAACATTCACTCATTTATTATCACTATTTGTCTGCCCTAAAGACAGATTTTGAGGGAAAAAAAAGAAGTTAAATGAAATCGTTTCTGTTCTCCCAAAGTTTACTTGAGACGTATTAGGCAGGAAGATACACACACAAATAAAAATGTGTTTGCCATTTGTAGGGAAATTACATGGTGTTTTAGAGTTTCCTGGAAGATTTAATCTTTCAGAGAAGCTTGGGGAGACTCCCCTGGGAAGTGACACTTGAACTGATCTGTAGGAGGACATACGTGATAAATAACAGAAAGAGCACTCAAGGCAGTGAAAATGATACAGTCGAAGAACCCATGGAGGAAGGAAGCCTGGCAAATGCAAGGGGAATAACAAGATGAATGTGGCTGGAAACAGAAAGCAGGAGCAAGCATAGTTTAATAACGTTGGGATGAAAGAAGCAGGGAGACCATACAGAGAGGGCTGGAGCCACAGGACACCATTAAATGGTTTTAAATAGGTAAGCAAACTGGCAAAGTTTGCCTTTGGAGAGAATCACTCTGGCTGCTGAATGGAGAACAGATTCAAGAATGCCAAAGTGAATGTACATTGACATTTTAGGAAGATTTGAAAGTGTCTAAGCAAGAAATAATGAGGTTTTTGACCCTCCAAGTGTTGTCTAAAAGAACATTTTGCAATGATGGAAATCTAATCTGTATTCTACTGTAGTCACCGTTAGCTACATGTGGCTATTCAACACTTAAATGTAGCTAGAGTGAGTGAGCAACTGAATTTTATGGGTTTTTTTAATACTAATTATTCCAAGTTTACATTTTAGAAGCCACAGGTTAAAAAAAAAGGCACATGTAGCTAATGGCTAAGGTATTGTACAGCTCTGCTCAACGGGATTAGAGTTTAGTACATTAAATGATTTCAATACATGACCATATGGACAAAACACTGTAGTTCAAAATGGAGATGAAAACAGAGATAACATGAGAAATATCATTACAGCTACTATCTGGAAGAGCCCAAATTTGAATCTAAATTACAGTCATGCTTCACTTATCAATGGTGATGTGTTCTGAGAAATGCATCTTTAGGTGATTTCGTAGTTGTGCGAACATCATAGACCCTTCTTACACAAACTTAAATGATGTCACCTACTACACACCTAGGCTCTGTGGCATAGCCTACTGTTCCTAGGTTACAAACCTATATCATGTAAATGTACCGAATACTGTGGACATTTGTAACTCAATGACATTTATACTATCTAAACATATCCAAACATAGAAAAGTTACAATAAAAACATGGTGTACTAGATAAAAAATGGCGCACATGTATGGGGCACTTACCATGAATGGAGCTTGCAGAACTGGGTGTTGTTCTGGGTGAGTCAGTGAGTGAGTGACTGGTGAGTGAATATGAAGGCCTAGGACATTGCTATACACTACGGTATGCTTTATAAACACTATACACTTAGGCTACCACTAAATTTATAAACAAATAATTTTCTTTACTAATAAGCTAAGCTTGCTGTAACTATTTTACTTTATAAACTTTTAAATTTCTTTACTTTTTGGCTTTTTCTGTATAACATTTAGCATATGTTGTACAGCTGTTCAAATATGTGTTCTTCATAGCCCTGTACTATGAGCTTTTATCTATTTAATTTTTTTTAAATTTTCATGTTTTACTTTTTAAATGTTTTTGTTAAAAACAAAGACACAAGCACATACCTCTGCCTAAGCCTACGTAGGGTCAGGATCATCAATATCATTGTCTTCCAGAGCTGCATCTTGTCCCACTGGAAGGTCTTCAGAGACAATAACACACATGGAGCCATCATCTCCTAAGATAACAGTGCCTCCTTCTGGATACCTCCTGAAGGACCTGCCTGAGCCTCTTTCACAGTTAGTTTTTTTTTTAGTAAGTAGAAGGATTACACTCTAAAATAGTAAGTGTAGTATAGTAAATGCATAAACCAGTAACATAATGGTTTGTTATCATTATCAAGTATTATGTACTATATAAAATTATATGTGCTACAATTTTATGTGACTGGCAGCACAGTAGGTTCGTTTACACCAGCATCACCACAAACACATGAGTAATATGACACACTACGATATTCTGACAACCATGATATCACTAACCCAGGGAATTTTTTAGGTCCATTATCATCATAGGCGACCACAGTTGTATATGTGATGTGGTCTGTCATTGACTAAAATGTCATTAGGACTGTACTTAGTCTCTAAACCTTATTCCGTTTCTTTCTTTTCTTATGGCTTTCTCCTCTGTAAGAAGTCAAAGGCAGAGAGAAAAAGACAATAAAAAATATCTTCAAAGACGAGAAGAAATCTGATCTTTCCCTACGTCTGCTTAGTTGACATAACTGTAGGATGTCCATAAGTTGTGGCTTTCCTGGGAAAATTTGATTTTACACTGGTTATCCCAACATAATATTAATGGTATCCCCTTATACTCTTAATAGTGTCCGGTTTGGATGATAAATTATACGGTCTTCTTAGCCAACTGCTACTGAAGCTGTCAGATTTATTGCACAAAATATATTTCTAAAAATAAGTAGCACGAGATGAAATATGGCCTCAAATCTCTTGGTTAAAGTTTCCACTAGAAAGTTTTAAACATTAAAAAGTACAAAATTAATTACATTTATTGAATGATAAAGTATAACATTGTATGAAGTTGATGACTGTTAAAATTATTTGAGTGTTTAAGTTTTGTCAGATTCTCTTTGGTAATGTCAGTTAAGTGTCTTTCATTAATTCTTATATGCCTCACTTTTCCTGTAAATAGCTTATTAACCACCTACTACTTTTTTTGACTGATTAAATAATATAAATGTTGAGAAAAACAACACGAATGACATAAATGCCAAGAATCAGTTGCAATGTAAAAATATGTTTAATACAGAGGTTCTGTTTATGACTCCCAAAAACATACTTAAGGAAGCACACAGTTAACTAACATCTAACATCAGCAGTTAATGAGGATTGGTAGAAAACCTTTGTTTTCTTATTCTGTAGTCCATTTGTGAGGAGCTTAATATAAGAAAGGTAGTAGGTCAAACTAATAAAGAATAGGACAATGTACTGTTCCAAGAACTTGTCTAATGATGTTCCAGTGCCAAAAATGATCTGAAAAATTGAGATAATTGAGAGTCTTTGATCAGAAGGGTGTAAAATAGTGTTGGAAATAATCAAGTGAAGATGTTGAAGATAAGCTATGACTTGGTTTCCCATGCTGAGCATGTTAACATTCTTCATTGTTCCTTCTTGCATGCTGAACATGGCTGACATTTTTCAAAGTAATGAGAAACACTATTTCGTGAAGTTCTTTTCATCTTTGCTGTCCACATGTATCGCTACCATCCGAAAGTTGCAGTTGCATATAGCAGTTACAAAGAAAAGAATTGTTCTCCTGCAGGCATGGGTACTCGAAGGGACTGTATCAACAGGTAGAACAGTTAGTTACACATTCTCCTAAGTTGGCCTGCTGGAACAGACAGCAAAAGACCAAGAGGTAGCAAACAGACAATTTAATCCACAAGTGCATCCTCTGCATTTACCCATTTACTCATGAGTCACGGACTGTAGCCGTAGGATAAAGGACTTTTAGTCACATGAGGGGTATTTTCCCAGGTGGCATCCAGAATAAAAGTTGTTTTTCAACAAAATCTTAATATATGAAACTCTTCTAATCATGTAATCTCCCCATCCCCTCACACACACACTACTTTTTGGGTCAAAGGAATCATTTCCTGTATTTTCATGGAGTTTTGCATAAGTAATCAGGCGTAGAACCAACTCTTATGAATCACAGATTAATGAGAAGCTTCTTTTGAGTCTGACTTACGTTAAACACAGAGAGAAGATGTGTGAATTCTCTGCACTCACACAAGATTTGCTACAAATTAGTGTGAATTGTAGACTGATGAGAGGCACAGAATGGGACCTGCACATCATACATATTCAAAGACAGGAGAAGAAAATCTTGATGAGTACCAGGTCAGAGATTTCCCTAAGTTATTCCTAGTAATCACTTTCTCTGATGCCTTGAAAAGCGGAGAGTGAAAATTACCCTCAAACCTACTCTCAGTGATGGCTATCAATTATTTGTAATTGATGTACATACTTAAATTAATATTTGAAATCGTCAAAGGTGTTGACTTGCTTCGGTTTGTGCACATGAGGTAGTAAGCAGGCAGGGTGAAGCTGCTGTGTCCTGAGATCTCTGCCAATCTCCTTTAAGACTCAAGCCATGATCAGTGTCTTCCCACACTTACCTGTCTGTCTAGCTATAATATCTTATGTAGGCTGAAGTTTTCTGAACTTTCTTAGTGCAGTCTTAAAATGTACATATGGGCCGAGCACGGTGGCTCATGCCTGTAATCCCAATACCAGCACTTTGGGAGGCCAAGGTGGGCAGATCACGAGGTTAGGAAATCGAGACCATCCTGGCCAACGTGGGAAACCCTATCTCTACTGAAAACACAAAAATTAGCTGGGTGTGGTGGTGCGTGCCTGTAATCCCAGCTACTCAGGAGGCTGAGGCATGAGAATCACTTGAACCCAGGAGGCAGATGTTGCAGTGAGCCAAGATCGTGCCACTGCACTCCAGCCTGGTGACAGAGCAAGACTTCATCTCCAAAAAAAAAAAATGTATGTATGAACTTCTGTTATTGATATTGATCATGACCTATTTCTCATTTGCAGTTACGATTTTTCAGTTTAAACTCTATGCAAACATTTGTTTGTTGCCCAATTCCCATCTGAAATGCATCCCATAACTGAGTGTGCTATTACATATTATTTCTGTTTTCTTTTTAAAGACGTATTCTTCAGACACAGAGTAGATAAGCAGCATTTCTTATAGAATGATTTCTGAGCTGTGCTCATTTCTGTTTCAATGCGCGATATATTACAAATACACAAAGAAAGGCAAGGAAAGAGGGCAATCTAACCTAAGACTTGGTAGAACTAATTTGAAGGAAAAGAAATACTGTTGAAAAGTTGATGAAGAAACTTATAGCTATGTACATAGTGCAAATGAATGGAACATTAAAATACTCAGGACTTTAATTCTTTTTGAGTTGCCAGATAATAGAATACAACAGGGGCACATGTAAATACAATTAAAAACAGAAGTTATTAATTGCAGTGAGAGATATACAAAAGTGTGACAAAAAGTTCCAAGGAAATGTGAGAATATAATTGAGAATTCAAATATAAGGCTCTGAGCTTACCCTAAAGTCTGGTAGCATTTTGACAGCTCAATGTGAAGTAGAAGAGCATTTCATGTAAAGGGAATAGTATCTCAGAGATACTCAGGAAAGTATATGCGATGTCAAGTTGTCAGGTCGCACAAAGGATAAAGATATATTATGAAAAAGATAGAATAAGAATTGCAGAGGTATATTGAGACCAGGGCATGGAAGTCTTTGAATTCTATGCTTACACACATGGATTTATTTAGTAAATGGGGGGAGTCCTTTCATGATGTTTGACTATGACCATACATGCACTTTAGGATGATACTTTGGTAATGACATGTGGAATAGACCAGAGTAGACAGATAAAGAATGTGAACAGTCTGGATTAGAGATACAGACACCAGACCTCACTGGTCAGAATGGAGAAGAATCCTCAAACATGATACTATCTCTTCCTAAAAACTGTATCATAATGACATCCGAGGGCCTCAGTTTCTACAATAGTAAATGTTGGTTGAATGCAGAATCAAAAGAATGTGATCCCTGATAATACAGAAGGGAAGAGGCAGTGCGATAGAATCATAGATGAGGCTTTGATATGGTTTGGATTTGTGTCCCCACCCAAATCCATATTCCCTTGTAATCCCCAGTGTTGGAGGAGGGGCCTGGTGGGAGGTAAATGGATCATGAGGACAAATTTTCCCCTTTCTGTTCTCATGATAGTGGGTGAGTTCTCACACGACGTGGTTGTTTAAAAGTCTGTAGCACCTCCCCCTCTTTCTTTCCTGCTCCAACCATGTGTACTAGTAGCATGGCTGGGGAGGCCTCAGGAAACTTTCAATCAGGGCGGAAGGCCAAGCGAAGGCAGTACATCTTCACATGGCTGGAGCAGGAGAGAAAGAGGGGGAGGTGCTACACACTTTTATGAACTTATCACTAATTTGTAATTTTCTTCAAATGTTGAATGTATAACGGTGATGTAGGTGTTTTCATTATTTCATTAAAATTGTCATTTTCCTTTGCCTTCCCTTTGCCTTCCGCCATGATTGAAAGTTTCCTGAGACCTCCCCCTTCATGCTACCTGTACAGCCTGTGAAACGGTAAGCGAATTAAGCTTCTTTTCTTTATAAATTTCCCAGTCTCAGGTATGTCTTTATAGCAGTGTGAGAATGAACTAATACAGGTTTCAAAACCTGTGTGATTGGAAGAATGAAAAGGTTGTTAGTAAAAATAATAGGAGAATAATTATCTAGGCATTAGGAAGACGAAATTTTCTTGCAATGTCATAGACAATCCTGTTCTAAATTCTAATTGTTAAAATTTTCAAATGTTATGCTTATTTATCAATTAAATACAAGTCCTGACTTTAGAAAACATGTAACATGGTTTGTACAAATATAATGAATTTTTAAACACACTCCATTTAAACACGTGACTCATTAGGAAACAGAATTGGAAAATTTCACATAAATCACAGATAAAGAAAATGACAATATTTTTGTTTGTCTTTGTTTTGATTCTGATGCTCCCTCTTGTCACCCAGGCTGGAGCGCAGTGGCACCTTCTCGGCTCACTGCAACCTCCACCTCTGTGTTAAAGCGATGCTCCTTCCTCAACTTCCTGAGTAGCTGTGGGATTACAGGCGCCCGCCACCATGCCTGGCTAAGGTTTTTTTTTTCTGTAGTTTTTGTAGAGACTGACTTTTATCATGTTGGCCAGGCTGGTCTCAAACTTCTGACCTCAGGTGATCTGCCCACCTTGGCCGGCCAAAGTTCTGGGATTACAGTCGTGAGCCACGGCACCCGGGGAAAATGACAATTTTAATGAAATAATGAAAACGCCTACATCACCGTTATACATTCAACATTTGAAGAAAATTACAAGTTAGTGATGAGTTCATAAAAGTGTGTAGCAGCTCCCCCTCTTTCTCTCCTGCTCCAGCCACGTGAAGATGTACTGCCTTCACTTTGCCTTCCGCCCTGATTGAAAGTTTCCTGAGGCCTCCCCCTTCATGCTACCTGTACAGCCTGTGAAATGGTAAGCCGGTTAAGCCCATATTCTGCAAAAACAAAAGCTTATTTATTTTGAAAACTACTTGTTTTTTTTCCCTAAAAATGAGATCTGTCATGAAAAGTACAATTTTTAAAAAATTGTCTCCGTACGACCTCAAGGGTTTTATTATTATTTTTTTTTAATTTGCGGGTTTTCTGTGTTTTGGTTTGAGTTAATTTTTTTTTGAGTTCACACAATCAGAATTTTTATCTTCTAGATAGCAAAATGTCTACTTTGTCATATTAATCAGCTCACTGGTCTCATAATTGTCATTGACAACAACTCTTATGAAGTATACAGATATTTACAATTTTCAGCGGAGCACAATCTCTAATGAATGTTTCACAAGCAGAGCACTGGCATATTTGTTTTATTTAATTTTTACTATAATACTTTGAGTAAGGTATGGATGTTCTCCTTTTGCAGGGTGATTTTTTGACATTATGATGCTAAGTTAATCGCCAATAATTAGTAATTTTTTTGTATGACTCCAGGTGCTGCTCACTTTCTACTACCTGTCAGCTACTTCTTCACTGTCATTGACGCCCAGAGTGCTTCCTCTAAGGTGGCCTCTTGGGTGGTATAGTAGCCCCAAGTAATCTCTCCAACGTTACTACACAAACTACAGTTGCTGTGTAAATAACCTTGTGCTTCTACAGAGAGGAAATCTGTCTATTTCTCTGTAACTGTTAGGGAAGATATGGTTCAGTCTAAATAGCCTCTCACAAAATACTCTAGACAATGGCATTAGTAATACTCTGAGTCTGGAACAGAAGGGATTAGTGAGTATCAATCAGCACTACTTTTCAAATTAGTTTAAAATGTGTGTATTATGCATCCTAACATTAGGAACCCTGTGGGGAAAGCTTGTGGAAACTTGGATGTTACATAGCGGGCTTTGCTATTCAGACCTGAGCGTCTAGGTCTAACCCAAAATCGTATGTTAACTGATTGTGTTTCTTTAAGGTGTCACTTGATCTTTTAGAGCCTCAGTTGTTTTAAAAGAGAAAAATGAAGTGTTGATGACTGGGGATGAATTCTTCACAGATCTCTCATGTTTTTCCACATCTTGTGAGCTGATACTGACAGCCTTTGTTCCAGACTATCTATTCAATTATGTTTGTATAGTGAACAGCCTTGGAAAATAGAAATAGTGTCTCCCTCCAGAACAATGGTCAGGCATGCTTATTGCCCATTAATAGCTTTTGGGTTCCCTAAGCTCAGGGTTTCATTTTGATAGTGCAACCTACTGTGTGAACAGATATCATCTGGCCCTTTTCATGTTACTCTGTGGGAACTGGGGCTCAGTGAACTGTCAAGAGATACTATTGATGCTCTGGCTATTGATATTACTGTGAGTATTGAAATCCTTTGTTTCCGACCCAGGAGCCTTCCAGTCTTTTGCCGGCATCCATAAAACTGCGGCAGGCTAACTAGTTACATTGCAAGAACTGTAAATTCCCAGACCCTTCACACTTCTTGACACTGATATGTATAGTCTTCCTAACCTCTTGCAAAGATTTATTTGCCCCCATCATTCAAATCCCCAAAACTGTACTGTGCAACTCCATCTTCAGCTCAAATAAACACCACGTTAAATCCTGACCTTTGCTGGGTAATTTAATTAGCTCTTTCTCAATAACTCTGCGTCATTGACCTTCCAACTGCCCTGCTCTGAAAACATGTGCCACAGTTCTAACTAGGAACAGGTTAAGACCTTTAGAAAACTTGAGTAGTGAAAAGATGATTGTGCCCTCCATATGTGTAATTCAAAACAAAAATAGTAATAAACAACAAAGGAAGTTTAAGGAAGTCCAGTGAAATTCTGATTATGTGCATGATGATCATTCAGCCACTGTTGTTCTTATAGTAGCAAATATTAAAATTGTCGTTTCTCAGTAATTTTCCACACCCAAACTTGTGATTAGTCTACCTGTAGAATAACCAAACAGTACTGATTTGAAACCTAAACCCCAGATCTGAGCTATTATCTACTCTCTTCTTGCATATGTGCCTTCTCCCCAACTCCCTGCCTCTATTCTGTCTCTGCCAAGTCAAGCTGCCTCTCTTCTGCTGAATTAATCTGGTATCAATAGCTTACCTGTCACCACTTGTCAGAATTTCCTCCCACTGCCCATCTTGAGTCATACTATCCCACTGCCTCAGTGATTCTGAACTCACTGTCTGACACAACCCACATTTCTTTGAGGTACTGCATGATTCAAAGCTCATCTAAGGAAGGAGGTTCATGTCAGAAATACCATTTTCAGCAGCAACTCAGGTTATGCTCACTTCTAATTATACTGTTAAATGAGTGTCATTTGGTATTTAATTTTGTATTATCAGAGGTACATTGAAAAATAAAAGGCATTTATGCAGAACATTTCAAGAGTTTTTAATATTTTCTCATCAATCAGAAGACAATCCTATAATTGTCATCATCATGATATTTATTTTAAAAAAGGGTAAGAAAATAACAGTAAACTCGAATGCCTTTAAGGGTTAGGATAGATACGTAATTTCTTAATACAAAGGCGTGTGAGATGGGAAAGAAGGATGAGGGATATCTCTCATTCGTAAATGTCTAATAAGTATTGGAAAGTTGTGAGAAAAAGATTCAAATTACATGAAATAGTGAAGTCAACTGATTCATACATATTTTTAGCTGAATGAGAATTTATTTAAAGAATGAATTAACACTTTACATGTAATACGGTGCCCACTCAGGAATTGCCCCCCTCTTTCACCCCAACTACACCATTGGTCTTTTTTCTTTTTCTTTCTTTTCTTCTCTTTCTTCTTCCCCCCAACCCTCACTCATTTTTGTTTGCTTATCTGTTTTTGTTTTGAGACAGTGTCTCACTCTGTCACCCAGGCTGGAGTGCAATGGCACAATCACGGCTCACTGCAATCTTCCTCTCTTGAGCTCAAGCGATCTGCCCACCTTGGCCTCTCAAAGTGCTGGGATCACAGGTATGAACCACCACAAATGGCCCCTCATCATCTTCTTACAAACTGGCAACTTTTCCTTTTTGGTAATCGTCAAAATACTTAAAATATTTTCCTAAGCCTAGAGGCATATCTAACAAAGGAAACTTTCCCCTACTCCCATTGCTTCATCTGAGTGAAGAAATAGGTTTACATCAAAAGTACTTACTGGACAGCATTATCAAAAACAGCGGCAGTTTAGCTTTCATATTATTTATATATGTGGCATGATTGGGAAAGACATTTACTGTGTTTCTCTACTATGTTACACTCAGGACTCGATCAAGCCTCCTGTCCCAAAGTGATTAGATCCTCTGTGATATCTACTTGGAGTATATCCTTTCCCATTTTCGTGGGTATTGACTCTAGTAATCACCTTGAATTTCAAGTAGCAGCCAGACACTTTTATTTCAGGTTGATTGTCAGAAGCTAAGTTTTCAGCACACTGCCAAGTCTCCCTAATGTCAACAAAGCTAGCAGTCAGTCCTGGGCCAAATTTGTCCCCTTCCTGAAGCAATGTCTGAAGCTGAACAGGAGTCACTCCCCTGCATCTCCCCAGTCCTTGTGTGCCATGTGGATTAAAAAGATACAGTCGCCATGACTGGCTAGCTTGAAGATGCCAACAGGTCTCAATTGCCTTGACTTGGTTTATGACAAACTCAGCCTGAGGCTGCCATTTAAAAATGGAGAGATGACCGGACTCATCTTTCTCAAGCTATCTGGACTTCAATATTACTCTTGTGACCTGGATTATCTTATTTAGTTGTTTTCTTGGTTGGTGCAAGTCAGCTCCTGGAAGGCGGAACTGTTTTGTTCTCCATTGCACCTCCTGGGATTTTTACCATAGGCTTCTCTGTACTGTTTGCATTTCTGGTTGTTTGCTTGAGTTACCTCTTTGGGAACTGAGGAATTTACACTAAAACACCTGTTGCTTTACAGAAGAGATACTAACGCCCTTCTGGCAGGGAACTTTTCTAGTCTCAGGCACGCTGAGCAGACCTACACCTTGCCTTCTGAGAGAGAAGAGGACAGTCCTCAGCCTCCTGAAGCCTGGCAAGGGTGCCTTAGCGAGGACATCACCTGCAACTCCCAAATGGATAGACAAGGCCATGGAGAGAGGAGAACACCAACCCAGGAGTGACAAGTGCCTGCCATTGTCAATGACGCCACAAGCACGACGATGCCCCTTCTTAGCAGGGACCCAGCAGGCCTTATCAGCTTCATTATTTTCTAGGTATGATGGCATCCTGTCTCCCATTTTTGCTAAAATTCCATCTGGAGAAATAGATCATTTTTAACTAAAAAAAAAAAAAAAATTCCTGTTTTGTCTGCTAAAAAATCACATAAAATAACTGTTGGACTGTTTGAAATGGCATGGCCTCTGCTCTGACTTATTAACTGTGATCTTGACTAAGTTAAGCAGTCACTCTGACCTTACGTTACTCCCTCAAATTTGAATAAAAATAGCAACTTCCTCTACTTATAAATTACTTCTAAAAATTACATTCTTGAGATTCAAAGATAGGTAACACCTGCCTTCAAGAAACTAACTCTCAAGGCTGGGGGATAGAAATCCTGCCTTCTGACCGGATTGCACTCTTGTAAATGCTGTACTAATGCTATACACATTCTCCAAATCAAGTTAATTTCAAAGTCTTGCCAAATTACTTTTTTGCAATCTCTAAGTCATGTGTACGTCTTTCCATTCCTACATCCCCAGGGGATTGCAGCCATCAGCTCACCTCCTCTCCTAATCCCAAATGTTCCTAACTGGTCTCCTGCTTTGCCTTTCTCCTGATCACTTCCTATAGCAGAGTAATCGTGACTTGAATTGCAAATTATATTGTATGACGTATCTCCCAAAAACATTCAGCTGCCCAACTCCCTTGACACGGAGTCCAAATTTCCTTAACATGGTTTAAGAGTCTCTTCATGAGCAAAACGCTTCTGTCTTCTCCAGTCATACCCAAATCCTTCCTAATCAAAGGCCATTTGTATCAGTTTAAGAACAGAGACGGTTGTTCCAGATATAAGGAAGAGCATTGGCAAAGTTGCAGATAATAATTCAGGTGAGTGTGATTCAGAGATCTGAGTATTAATGCCTCAGAATTACGAGAAGACATGGGTGAAAGGATAAAGAGAAAGAAAAGCAGGCCACAAAACCAGAGTCCAGATTGTAGGAGACTTGGGTTGTGGTAACAAGCAGGGACTTGTCTGCTGGCTGTCAGGAGTCCTCATCCATGATCTGCTAGAAGAATATCATTAGAACTGCATTTTAGAAACTAAGTGTAGTGACTGCAAAGCATACATATAGGAGGTAGAGCTTTGGGTAGACAAGAACATTATGGTTTAATAAAACTCTGCAAGAGAGATTAGAGCACAAACAAAGGCAGTCATAATGGAAATGGAAAGAAAGTTAAAGGCTAAAGACTCCAGAGACATTCTGAAAAATGTGGGAAATTGGGAGAGGAGAAGCATCAATCAAGACATCAGGATTACTGATTTGTGAGACTAGGGAATTAGGATGTTCTTGATGAAAGTGAGCAAAGGAATTTTGCAGAGATCAGAGTAGAATTTTTTTTTTTCCTGAAAGCATTCTGAAAACTGTAAACACCCTACTGCATAAGATATCATCATCATTATTACCAAGCATTCCTATGTTAATAGCCCTTTGGGTCTAGAGCTTGAATTATGGGCTATACCTTGTACTTGAAAGAAACTATATCTTGGCTAGTCCAGATGAATATTACTTAACCTGCTTTAAGATCCTCTAGTGAGGAACAACCATAACAAATCCAAGAAAGCCCCCCTTCCTAACAACTGTGCATCCTTCCAGCTGCCTTATCAATGATATCATCCCTTCGATATGTTACAGAGTTCATTTGGACAATTTGTAAAGGGACTCATGACATTCTGGTAAAAGAGAATTATCATTTCTGGATTCTTTAAAATTCAAATGTAGGGGGAAAAAAAGCAAGTCTTCTGTTTGATCATAAAAGCTATAAAGATGCAAAGAGAGAAAGGCCCATTCTAGCATTTCAATAATATCTGTTTTCACTGAAAACCTGAGCTGACTTTAATCATCTACACTTCAGACTGGGCTAATATCTCAGAAAGCTGCAAATACTGTGAACGCTGTCACACTAGCACAAAGCGTTTGCAAAAATTTCCCCAAAATACACAGATTAAAAAGCACATTTTCTCTCTTTCTCTTCCTCTATCTTTCTGTCTCCCTTACACACACACACACACACACACGCATACACATACACAAAAATTGTCCTTAATTGTTAAATTATTTTCACTGTAGGAAAGATAAATCTTTCAATTAATATAGTATTGTTCATGCTAAAAATGTTTTATCCATTAAAAAGATACTCAGTTATAGTAGAGTAGTTCAATCAATACTTGTAAATTGCACATTTTGAGAGGATAATTGGTAAATGCAAACTCAACTAGAAAAGGAGAGAGAGCAGTGTGTCTTTGTTCCTTCTGTGAGGTTGGAAAGTCAAAGTAAAGGAATGCAGAACACCACCAGTCAACATACCTTGAATTATGAAAACAGCACCTACTACTGTATCATTCAGAGAGATCACTCACAAACCTCTTTTTCAATTGTATCTAAATTTTTTGTGCTGGCATTAGGCAATGGACCACCTTTGTATTTAAAGTCTTCTCTTTAATAAGATTTTAAATTTAGAAAAAGCCTTTGCACTTAAACAATGCATCTTTATCTGTCATTTTCATGCTTAAATGGTCGTCCAATTTGACATTAACTTTATTGAGAATAAGTCTAAATGGAGCTTCTATTATCCAGTGTTCTGTGAGTAGGTAGCACTTCAGTTGAAAGAAGATTATTTCATTTTTATCTTTTCTGGAACGCTAGAGGAAAAGCTCAGACGTTGTCACATTTCATTTGCAGATAAACCTGTATTCATCTTAGGTTAACTGGTTACCACTACTCACTTTCACCTAATGTTTCCATATTTTTTTTCTTATACAGCAGTGTCTACTTTTATATCAGAATGAATCATATGTGGCTATTTGACGTTTTATGGCTCATGGATTCCTCATGAATATCCAAATTGTATTTTCATTACCCAGTATACAACGCTTTCTAAGTAGCAAGATTTTTTTTTTTTTTTTGGTATATATGTACAGTTTGATGTCATTTCTTATGTGTTAGCAGCAAATGTCTCCTTGGCTTATTCATGAAGAAATGAGCGATGAAGTTGCCCACAAACATTTGTACTTGATATTTGTGTTCAGTTTCTTTTAACCAAGGATTTTGACTACTCTACAAGTTAGAGGAAAGTATGGTGAAGACCAAAGTTTTCATATGTTTGTTCTGCATATTTTTATCTTGCTCATGCAAACAATATGTCAATGTGGCTATCTACAAATAAAAGTTTGGAAGTTTTAGCTAAGAAAAATGCTGTTCCTGAATAAAGTAATATAGTGTGAAAATTCTTGTTTATGTAAAACATTTTGGTGTGAAATACAGGAATAACTACAAAGGATAAAACTATCGCTTGTTTTTAAAACTGAAGATTTGAGCAGTGGGGTATCATGGGAAGTATTAATAGAAACATGACAAGGAAAGGCTAATAATGTCAATCATTAAAAGACAGCAAAAATAGTAAACAAAATATTTAGGTCACAATCCCATAAAGGATATGTAATTTATAAATTTTAGATGACATCCTCTGATCAAGTACTAACACTTTTGAAAGCAGAGGTATATATTATATATTATCAGAAGTACCTTTTTACAACAGACATTGTTCTTTAATTCCAAAACAAATTATTGACAGAATTTGTTCACCTATAAGTATGCTGCTGATTTCACATACTCATGTTCATTTTTGTAACTCTGGATTTAAATTTGTGGACAACTCTATACACAGAATCCTGAAGTATTATGCATTTTAGTATTTCTTCTCAATCTAATTAATTTTCTATAATAATAATACTTTGGGTTATAAGAAAATACATTGGTGAGGGGATTTTTATTGCTTGTGTATGTGTTTTGGACAAAAATGTTCAACTATTGAGCTGCATAACTTTTTTGTTTTATTTGGATTTTTCAGATTTAAGGAATATAATTGACAAATAGAATTTGTATAGATTCAAGATGTACAATGTGATGGGTTTTTAAAATTCTGTTTTATAGCTTTTTGTTTTTGAGGCAGAGTTTCTCTTTGTCACCCAGGCTAGAGTACATGGCACAATCATGACTTACTGGAGACTCAACCTCCCAGGCTCAAGCAATACTCCCTTGTCAGCCTCCATACTAGCTGGGACTACAGGTGTGCACCACCTGGCTTGGCTAAATTCTATTGTTTTTTTAATTTTTATTTTTAGTAGAGATGGGATCTTATTATGTTGCTTAAGCTGGTCTGAAACTCCTGGGCTCAAGCAGTCTATTCACCTTTGGCTCCTAAAGTGCTGGGATTACAAGGGTGGGCCACCATGTCCAGCATGTGATGTTTTTATATGTGTATACATTTTTTAAATTTCATATTTTCTTAGATGGCTACTTTCACATTGTTCATAGATTATTTTTTAAAACCTTTATTCAGTAAGAAAAAGGTTTTCTGTTTCACTGATTCAATCATCTTTACTTCTGTTTCTCACCTACCTTTCTCCATGATGGGAACAGTGGTAAAAGGGGAGTGTTATAATATTTCATTGATGCTCAAGGTTTGAGATGGAAAGCAACATGAGAATGACTTGCCTCTTTATTTTTTTCACATTTCCTATTCAGAGCTTAACAAAATCAAATCTTAGTAGTAAGTACTTACCTTGCACCAAACAGATCAATCTTTTCCATTAGATTGTCACATGAGACATGAACTCAACTCTAATTGATTTCAAAGTCATGTGGCACAACAGCCCTTATAGTATTTTTTCTATGATAGTCTCAATCAATAGACCTAGGAGCTTAACAAAATAATTACATCAACATATCTGCTTTCCTGACACCATTTTGTTCCTAGGTGTTAGAAACAGTCTGGTATTAGAAGAAATCCAATAAGTTAGAAGCAGAAAGATTAAGAGTCTGGGTAACTAAGTGCTTGCACCTCCTGGGTTCTAGTAATGCTGATTCCCTCATTTTCTCAATCCTTTCACAGCTCACAGCACAGTCCATCAATCTTACAAGCAGTTCTAATAGTTCCTGGATTTGGAGTTTGATGCAGAGCTTGATGCAGGCTTTGTATGAGCAGATGCTTATATAAAAGCTAAAATAGGTGGGTATTAAAAGGATTAAGTGATTCAGTAGAGTATTTCAGCCAGCCATAATTCAAGACACAATAGTTCAAATCTTTCATTGCTGTTTCCTTTGATAAAATGTAGGTTTTAACCTTTTGGGAAGTCTTTTTCTACAGTGTCAGCAGCAACTCTAGACCTGTCAACTCAACAATACTTTACAACTAATGCCTTTCACAATGTCTGAGTTAGAGAAAGAAATTGCAATAATACTGCCTAGGATTCTGTGAGATTGGAAATGTAGTAGCATACATGGGCTAGTTACTTTGTGTATGAAAATAGGTGAGATGGCAGTGACATGAGGGGGAAAAGAAATACCTGCAGCAGAAATTTAAGTCACTGAAAAGAATAAAGTTATTTTATCAGGGGATGCTAAGACCAGTATGTGTCATGTCTGAATTAAAATTATAAACTATTAAGATGTCATTTTTGTGCTTGAGAGCTTCCAAAGATGAATTTTTGTTTACATCAAAAAAGTAAATAATAATTTAGTCATTAAAAGGTTGAGATTGACAGTTATGTTTATACTGGTTATTTATTCATTTTTAGGTGCAAATGTCTTCTGTTAACCTCACAGGATATGACCATCAATTAACTTCAATTTTGTCTTGATTACTATGCAAACCTTTGAATTTAATATTTATTTTGCTCATATCAAAACATGATTTTATTGACCAAACTAAGGACATTTTTCTACAAAAGTGTGTTAGCTCTAGCATTCCTTTGTCATTGGAATCTAACCACACATTGTTCATTCATTCAGCAGACATTTATTGAGTGCCTATTATTTGTCAGCTATTGTATTAGATAACAACAGCGAGAACACAGACATCGTCTCTTCTAAGAGAAGGTAGAATTCGTTTAGAACTGAAAAATAAGCAGATAAAACAACTTGACATGAGCACAGATTTGAAGACAGGTGAATGAATGTTCGATCTTTAATGGTTAGAATAAGTCGGAAAGTAGAAAGAGAAAGAAATTTAACCTACCTATTTAAGTGAAATAATATTTGGTCCAATATGCCTGAATTTAGTTATTGGTGGATTAATTCAAATATGTTACATGATTTGGAAGTTTCCAGAAGGGCTCCACTTTATAAGTATATACGCTATACAATGCTTTCATTTCAAAATTTCATGTACATTTATTGGAGTTAAAATCATACTTTTGAAAATGCAAATCCATCTAGAGGTGCAATAAATTAATAGTGATAATTATTTGTCCCATAATTGAATTATCTTGGAATTCTTCAGTTACAGTCAATTGAAATGAGACTATGATTTTTAATGGAAAGAAACAGACTATAACATTGCTGGGGTAATCTGATATAGTGAGTTAACTGAGAGCAGTAAAAGACAGAAAGATAGACAACATAGGGAGCTACAATTCCATAGAGAAACTCTTCCTGCTTTTATAGTAATACTCTCACTAGTCGCAGCTATGCTAACAACATTGTGAATTGAATTTATTGTTAGATTTTATTCGAGAATAACACAGACATTGATTTTAGATCATTGCTTCTCTAAGAAACACGTTACTAGTAAAGAACCTATGTAGATAAGAGAGAAAGAACAGGAACATTTCTATGAGATAATTAGAAATATTATTCTTATTGTCCAACAAAGAATAGTGTATAGTAAATATGTGACTAAGACAGGGCGGTAAATAAATAAAAGAGAAGAAGAAACCTATTTTTCTGAATGGTTTTCTTTAGTAATAGACTTTCTCTTCTTTCAGTTAGTTTCCCCTTTCCTTTTCCTTCTCTTTCTTTCTCCCTCCTTTTCTTCTGCACTATTTCTTTTATCTATTTTGTTTTCATCATTGTCTCCTCTACCTCCTCCTTATCCCCCATTTTCCTCATCTTTTTCATTGTCATTAACTATGAGATGATAATCTAGGGACTCTTCAGATGCACAGTTCCTTTCAAAAGTCACTGAATAATTTATTAAAGATATCTACTTAACATAGAAATAAAGTTTCAAAAACAAATACAGTATGGCATTGTTACTGGTGTATGGATTTCTTTTATTTTTT
This sequence comes from Colobus angolensis palliatus, assembly GCF_000951035.1. Taxonomy (NCBI): domain Eukaryota; kingdom Metazoa; phylum Chordata; class Mammalia; order Primates; family Cercopithecidae; genus Colobus; species Colobus angolensis. The sequence continues at coordinate 363,926 of NW_012118522.1, forward strand.
AGTGGATTTATTTTTTAGAGGAGTTTTAAGTTCAAAATTCTTATAATTTTAGGCCAGGCACAGTGGCTTGCACCTGTAATCCCTGCACTTTGGGAGGCCAAGGTGGGCGAATCCCTTGGGGTCAGGAGTTCAAGACCAGTCTGGTCAACATGGTGAAATCCCCTGTCTACTAAAAATACAAAAATTAGCTGGGTGTACTGGTGCGCACCTATAATCCCAGCTCCTTTGGAGGCTGAAGCATGACAATATCATGAAATTGGGGGCTTGGAGGTGGGGGTGGAGGACAGAGGTTGCAATGGTGCATGTACTCCAGCCAGGCGACAGAGTGAGACTCTGTCTCAAAACAAACAAACAAACAAGCAAACACATTTAAACAGTTCTTTTTCAAAATAATGTTCTTTAATATGCATCCAGTGGATTAATACCAACATCCCTGAAGAAAAAATTATTAGCTGAAAATCTATTTCAGGAAGAGTTAACTTTATGCAGTAAACAATTGCCATTGTCATTGAATGTGTAAGAGAGGTGAAGATTTCTGTATTTGTGTCATTGCTTTCATAGTATATTTAGCTCTACGTTTAGTTAAAACCTACAATACTTCTTATATATTTAGGCAACTTTGAATTTTCTCTGTTATGTGTAAAAGTCATCTTTTAGTATTAGAAATAATTTAAGAAATTGCTCACAAAAATATTTTAGCCTCAATTGTTTTAAGACACATTTTGAAACTAGGTGTTTGTATCTTATTTAGATAGTCTATTTTATACTTAATTCTAATTTTTCAGGATATCGTCTCTGACAAAGCTGAATTATCTTGGGATTTATTTTAGATGATGATTTGCAGAATTTCTTCATCTTTTCTGCAAGTGACAGTATTTGTTTTGATAATAATTATGTTTATGGTATCATAAACTATATTTAAAAGCCCTAAGTTCAACATAAAATTAAATTATACTGTATTCTTTCTTTTTTTTTTCTGTGACAAGACTAGTACAAACTTCTTCTAGTAAACGTAGGGAACAAGTGTTATAGACACATTTAGTTCTCCACAGTGGATCAAGATTGTGAAATGAAAAGTAAACCATTTATACTTAAGTCAATGCATTTCTGTTATTTTCATAATCATTTTTATTATCTATGGTAGAAATGAATGTTGTATTGAATGAAGTTTAAGAAAATCTAGTATTATAAAGAATAGCTATAGCTTGGAGAAGAGTATGTCGTAGGTTCAGATTTTATACTTATAGTTTTGTATTCTGTCTCCAGTTTTGTAATAAGAAATGAAGAATTTACATAGCCAAGGGCATTAAATGATTAAATTCTTTTTGCATAGAATTTTTTTTCTTTTGCTAAATATTTTCCAGTTTTAGTTTCCTGTTGATAGCTTTAATTTACATTTCATGTTATTTAAATTTTTTGTTTGAAGGACGGTTAAGAGTCAGGTTAAAAGTATTGCAATTTTCCAGCCGGGTGCCGTGGCTCACGCCTGTAATCCCAGCACTTTGGGAGGCCGAGACGGGAGGATCATGAGGTCAGGAGATTGAGACCATCCTGGCTAACACGGGGAGACCCCGTGTCTACTAAAAATATAAAAAATCAGCCAGGCGTGGTGGTGGGCACCTGTAGTTCCAGGGTGGCTGAGGCAGGAGAATGGCATGAACCTGGGCGGCGGAGCTTGCAGTGAACCGAGATGGCGCCACTGTACTCCAGCCTGGGCCACAGAGGGAGACTCCGCCTCAAAAAAAAAAAAAAAAAAAAAAAAAAGTATTGCAATTTTGGTCAACTAGAGTTATTGAGTGTCCACAGTGTACAGTGAGCATATGTGTCTGTAATATGAAGCAGAAGAAATAAAAGTGCAGTTCTGTCTCCTGCAGAAGCACAATTTTTTATCAATGCAGCTGAATCTTGCTTTGAAATGAGACAGACTTTTAAAAGTCCCATGTAAAACAAGTTGTAAATATAACTACATATTTAAATACGTAATAAGAGTTTATTATTTAAAGGGCTCTCATGCTGAATTACAAATGTGTTAATTTGTAAGAAGGTGAAAATTTTTAATAAATATTTTCTCAATGCATTTTTAGTTTATTAACTATGTTTAACCTAATGATTATTTAGGTATGTTTGCTGATAGAGATACAAGAATACTTTGAGATAGTAGTAGAAGGTCAAGTTCATCAAGAATAGTTCCAAGGAGGAAGAGTTCAGATTACTGAAAAAAGAACTGATTATGTATTAAATAACAGAAGGCAATAAGAAATACAATACAGAAAAATTTTCCTAATTTGTCTAATGGAACACTTTCCATTAGTTCCTATTGTTTTGTTTTCTTTTGTTTTACTGTCATTAGGGTGTTTGAATGACCTACTGTCAGATACTTGGAGTCACAAAAATATGATTCCACAGAGCTTTATTATTTTGCATGAATGGTGTTTTAAAACTTTAATAATTTTGAATGGTACCTACAGTCTCCAGTTTATCTAGTTTCTAAATTCTATGATGTCTCATATTCAGAGTAAAGGCATTTGTGTTTGAGAGCCTTGATTTCAGTCTATACATTAATTGAAAGTATACTATGTGCAAAGATAATATAAAAGACAACCATTCATCTTATCATCATATAACATTGACAGTCCATTAGAAGAATAGACAGCAGAGAAATAATTACAAATATAAATTGATGTTAAATACCCCAAATAAATTACATTTGCAATTTGAAGTTTTAACAATAGGATTTAAACTAGGAAAGTGACACAAAAGCCAAAGCTTGAAGAATTCATGAATCAGGAGAAGGGTTTTTGGGGCAGTCACCATTTCCTGATGAGAAAATGAGGTCTGCAGGAGCTGACACTATAGTTAACAGATAAAGAAAATTTAGATCATCTGGCTTCTAAAATGAAATTCTTTTCACTGTCAAATGTTTTTTATCATCTATTTATAATTCAATAATATAAGTACAATTTTTATTGTAGATTAACATTTACAGATTTATTAAATACTTAAAAATTAAATGAGCAGAGATAATTTGATTTCCTTTCACTGTTTTATTCAGTCTTTCCTAATTCATCACAGCTAAAGGCCATGGGAAAGAATAATCAGAAAATCCACTAATTAGAATACGTTTCTACTTTCTTCAACTAATTAAATCATTTGTTTGTTTTAAATAAGACATACTTTTAATAAAATGATTATTTCTCATCTGATATAATAGTATGTTGTACCTTTTCTTTAATTAGTAAAATTTGAATTTGAACACAAATTCCAAACCAGAAGCAATAGGGAGTTTGTGCTTCAATGAGCATATTAACTATCTTACTAAAAAGAACTCTGATTAATGAATTTGTTAATTTTCCTTTGCTGTGACTTTGGCTAACATGCTTATTTTTCTTTAAAACATGGGAACATCCAGAATGTATTGTTCTCAAGAGGTCAGAATGTTTCTTCTATCTATGTCCACTTAGAGGACCAAACATGATGAGGAAGAAAGTCTATGGTAATAATTATTAATATTAGATTCCCAAAAGCAATTTCCCTAGTCTTGCACTCCCATTTCTGCTCTGAGGGGTTTCTTAGGCCAATCAAGTGGAATCTTTAAATTAATGAACTAAAAATAATGACCTTCAATATCATGTGATTTTGACACAAGTTTTATCTAACCTGGGATATGACAAGACCTATTCCTTTAGCCATTTACCCTGCCTGTTCCTGGATTCAGGCATAGCAGACAAGGATTCTAAAGCTAAACATATCCAATTCCACTGAACTCCACTTCTAAATATGGTATGGATGAAAGGGAGACAGTCGAATGAAAATCCTTAACACTTTATACAGCTCTCACTATGTGCTAGGCCTTGTTCTTGGTGCTAAACACATGCTATTTTAATCTTCATGTAAGCCCTATAAAGGGAAAATTATTATCCTTATGTTATTGATGAGAAAAGTGATGCACAAAGATATTAATAAAATTAGCCCAAGGCCTATAAATTATGAGGTATTAGAACTAAAGTGGATAGTTCCAGAGGCTGTGCCTACTGTAAGAGGTATCTTTGGAATCAGCCTGCTTTCAGATCTGGACTCTAAAATTTACCAGCCGTGACACCTTGAATAATTTATTTATCCTCCCTTAAAATAAATTTCTTAATCTGTAAAATGAGATTAACAACACCTCATAGGGATATTGCAAGGATTGATTGTGGTAACCTACATAAAACACCTTAGCACTGTGGGTGATATACAGAGAGCACTCTCAGTGGTTGACACTTACAATCATTGTTGTTATGCATGCACATCTCTTTTTTTTTTTTTTTTTTTTTGACAGAGTCTCGCTCTGTCCCCCAGGCTGGAGTGCAGTGGTGCAATCTCGGCTCACTGCAAGCTCTGCCTCCCAGGTTCACGCCATTCTCCTGCCTCAGCCTCCCAAGTAACTGGGATTACACATGCCCACCACCACGCCCAGCTAATTTTTTGTATTTTTAGTAGAGACGGGGTTTTACCATATTGGCCAGGCTGGTGTCAAACTCTTGCCTTTGTGATCTACCTGCCTCAGCCCCACAAAGTGCTGGGATTACAGGCATGAGCCACCATGCCCAGTCACACCTCTTTTTATCTTGCTTCATACTTTACTGCACTTCCCAGCTACTGCAGTTTCTACAAATCAAATGTTTATGGCAATCCTGCTTTGAGTGATCAGCTCATTGCAATAGTGCTATCAATGCCATTTTTATGACATCACGTGCTCACTTCATGTTTCTGTGTCACATTTTGACAATATTTCAAATTTTTACTATTGTTATGTCTGTTGTGGTATTCTGTGATCAGAAATCTTTGATGTAACTATTGTAATTGTTTTGGGGCACTATGAGCAAGACCCATATAAGATGGCAGACTTAATTAATAAATGTATATTACAAGTGTGTTCCACCAACTGGCTGTTCCCCCGTCTTTCTCCCTCTCCTTGGTCCTCCCATTCCCTGAGAAACAGCAATATTGAAAGTAGGTCAATAAGTGACCCTACAATGACCTCTAAGTGTTCAAGTGACAGGAGGAGTCACATGACATAGAGTTCTCACTACATTCTAAAGTGACAGTTCTCACTATGTTCTATGACATTGGCAATGCACCTAGTCACCCAAAGCTCTGATGGAGACGTATAAAGAAATGTGGTTTTCGTGTCTGCTAACGTAACATCCATTTTGTAGCCTATGGGCTGGGGAGTATTCTGACTTTTGAATACTATTATTTAAGTTGAGTGATGAAGCTGTGTCAAAAGCTGAGACAGACTGAAAACTAGGCCTCGTATGCCAAATAATAGCCAAGTTGTGAATGCAAAGAAAAAGTTTTTGAAGAAAATTAAAAGTGATACTCCAGTGGACACATGAATGACTTTTAAATAAATGAAACGCTTTAATGCTGATATGGAGAAAGTTTTAGTGGTCTGGATAGAAGATCACATCAGTCACAACATTCCCTTAAGCCAAAGCCTAATCCAGAACAAGGCCCTAATGCTTTAAATACATGAAGGCTGAGAGAGGTGAGGAAGCTTCAGAAGAAAATGTGAAGCTAGCAGAAGTTGTTTCATGAGGATTAAAGAAAAAAGCTGTCTCTATTACATAAAAGTGCCAGATGAGGTAGCAAATGCTGATGTAGAAGCTGCAACAAGTTATCCATTGTTCATCAATTATCTGAACAGTCTGAACTTCTACACTAAACAAGTTTTAATGTAGACAAAATAGCCTTCTGTTGGAAGAAGATACTGTCTAGGACTTCCATAGCTAAAGAGGAGAAGTCAATATTCGGCTTTAAAGCTTCTAAAGACAGGCTGACTCTCATTAAGGGATAATGAAGCTGGTGACTTTTAAGTTGAAGCCAATAATTATTTACCAGTCTGCAAATTTGCGGTCCTTAAGAATTATGCTAAATCTTCTCTGCCTGTCTTCTATAAATGAAACAACAAAGACCAAATCACAGCACATTTGTTAACAGCACAGTTTGCATTGTTTACTGAATATTTTAAGCTCACTGTTAAAATCTACTGCTCAGAAAGAAAAGACTTCTTTCAAAATATTACATTGGCAATGCACCTAGTCACCCAAGAGCTCTGATGGAGATGTATAAGGAGATTAATGTTGTTTTCATGTCTGTTAACAAAATATCCATTCTGTAGCCTATGATTCAAGGAGTCATTTCTACTTTCAAATCTTATTATTTAAGAAATATATTTCATAAGGCTATGGCTGTCATTGTGATTCTGCAGATGGATCCAGAGAAAGTAAATGAAATGCCTCCCAGAAAGGATTCAGCATTTTAGATGCCATTAAGAATATTCTTGATTCATGGAAGGAGATCAAAATATCAACATTAACAGGAGTTTGTAAAAAGTTCATTTCAACCCTCATGGATGACTTTGAGGGCTTTCAAGACTTTGGTGGAAGAAGTAACTGCAGTTGTAGTGTAAATATCAAGAGAACGAGAGTTAGAAGTGGAGCCTGAAAATGTGACCGAATTATTGCAATCTCAGAATAAAACCTGAACAAATGATGAATTGCTTCCTATGAATGAGCAAAGAAAAGTTGTTATTTGAGATGGAATTTAATCCTGGTGAAGATTCTGTGAATGTTGTTGCAATAACAAAAGATTTAAAATATGTAAAACCTAGTTGATATAGCAGCATCAGGGTTTGAGAGAATTGACCCCACTTTTGAAAGCAATTTTATGTGGATAAAACGCTACCAAACGACATTACACGCTCGAGAAACCCCTTATCAAAGGAAGAGTCAATCTATGCAGAAAACTTCGCTGTTGCCTTATTTTAAGAAATGGTGTTGGCTACCCCAGCCTTCAGCAACCACCACTCCAATCACTCAGCAACCATCAACAATGAGGCAAGACACTCCAAAACCAAAAAGGTTACAACTCATCGAAGGTTCAAGTGATCACTAGCATTTTTTAGCAATAAAGTATTTTTAAAATTAATGTCTGTACAGTTTTTAGACATGCTATTGCACACTTAAATTGTAGTATAAACATAACTCGGATATGCACTGGGAAACAAAAAAATTAAGTTACTTGCTTTGGTGCAATATTCACTTTTATTTCAGTGGTCTGGAACTGAACACGTATCTCCAGGGTATGTCTATATTGTTAAAAAGAATAGGTATGCCAGTGTCTGGGTCCTCCAAGAGACTTTCGTGAAAACAATGATGGAATCTATAATAACCTCTATCTTAAATATCCTTAAGTTGAAGTCACAAGACTTACAAAAATATTTTTTGCCTTGAATCTTTCTCTCCACTCTGAAAAAAGTGTTATCCTTCGGAAGAATTATTGTTCTCAGCAAACTAACACAGGAACAAAAAACCAAACACAGCATGTTCTCAATCATAAGTGGGAGTTGAACAAAGAGAAGACATGGACACAAGGAGGGGAACATCACACAATGGGGCCTGTCAGAGGGTGGGGGGCTAGGGAAGGGATAGAATTAGGAGAAATACCTAATGTAGATGATGGGTTGATGGGTGCAGCAAACCACCATGGCACGTGTATACCTATGCAACAAACCTGCACATTGTAGACTGTATCCCAGAACTTAAAGAGTAATAATAATAATTATTATTATTATTACTATTATCTTTGTGAAAGACATAATGTCATTACTCTCCTTGTTTACTCTTTTTTTCTTCATGGTTTTGGAGATGACTGCAGTAGTATGTTATAGAGATTGTGACAAGATACAGTGTGATAATAGCAACCCAAAAGAAGAAAAAGAGAAGTTAGAGACTCATCACAAATAGATCATTGTTCCAATGCTTGTGCAAGATAGACCATTGTTCCAATGTTTGTGCAAGATAATGGGGAGATAGCAGTACAAAGTGAAAAGCAACTATCTCTTGTAGCTTAGACCAAAATAAAAGTAGATAATGATGTCAATAACAGAGATAGGAAGACAAGGAAAAAAGCCCTGATGGATAATAAAGACTTTACTTTGGAGGGTGTTGACAGTATTTTGTCTGGTCTCAATATACAGGTTATGGTTGAAGACTAAGATTGTGAGTCACCGACTATGCATAGATATTACAGTCAATGAAGAGAAGTCTATCAATTATCACCCCAGAATATTTTGTCCTATATATTAGATGCCTTTATTTAATGAAATAATTATTCCTGTTCCAAATTCTACATGAATCTCACAGAATGAGAAAAAAAAGGGGAGGGAAAGGGGAGAATCCCCCAAACCACATACCATCAGCAAGCCAAGTATCAGAGCAATGTTTATGAAATTATTCTTTGCTAACTTCCATATAGCATTTTGGCTTGACTTTTTATAACTTCTCTTTTCTTTAAGTGTAAATAACCTCCATGTTTCTTTAAGCCTGGTTTTATCTGTATATTAATTATAATTTATAGAGAATGTTGAGAGACAGATGCAGTGTGAATTTCTCTGATTTCAGCATCCCTCTGGGAAGATCTATACTCTAAATCTCAGAAAGAGAGAGCATATGACTGCTGACTGATATTTCATTTATCTGCAGTTTGACCTCTGCCACTGCTTCATCTCATTGCCCACACCCGCACTACCCTGACTTTTTTCTTGATGGCATATAATCAATATAAAGGGCATTATTCATGTTTCCAACACCTATGTGAAGGCAAAAGTTCCTAAGTTCACTACAAATCTGGGGGAGCTGTCCTGCTGACCAGACCTGAAGCCTGCATTTAGATGATCCTCCCTTAAAATATTTAATGTAAAGTTGATTTCTTAGTTTGCCTTGGTCTTAAAGTGTCAAAATAAGTTTTCTAAGAAATGTATTTTTTAAAAATTTGCTCAAGAAACTTCTCCTGTTCTGTTCTATAGGCAAACTGGTGCTTATTTAATTAATTTTGAAATAAGAGACAAATGAATACGCTGTACAAAATCATCCCATCACTTTGTAAGGTTATACTAATAAAAATAAAGAGCTTCAGTCTACAAATTCTATAATTTGACTGACTTTAAATTATAAATGCCAATTCTTATCCTACAAATGCAAACTCACTGAGGGAATATCAATGGAAAACAATTACTGGGTGGATTTTTGTGTTCTGGTTCCACAAAATAAAATACATTTAGTGTTTCCAAATCAATGCTGGAGGAAATGTCAAGGCAGGAGACACATTTACTCATTTTGTAGAGATGTCCAAAGCTATTAACTTTCTGCTCTTTAATTAGAAAAGCAATGCAGAACTATTATTTTGCTCAGTTGTAGGAAATTCAAGACATTTGGTATTGGGAAAGAGTCCTGAATTTGTGAAATCTTATAGATCCAAATGTATTTTTAGTGTAATAGCAACAGTCACTAAAATGTGTTTCTATTTTTATGACTATAGCTTGAATCGTTAAGCATGAATCCTAGGCATACAAAGATAATGGCTGTTGAAAGAGGAAGATAATTATAGGAAAATCAGGATGCTGACGTACCTTTAAAAATAGTGTTATATAAATTTTCTTACACAATATATGAAACTGCCTGATTTTAAAATTAGTTTTAGGGTAGGAATTGCCATGACACTCAAAATATTCTTTAAAAATCATTAATAACAGATCAAGGGGTTCTCTGTTTATTTAATTATAGTTTCCTTTCTTCACATGTAATTACTTAAGAATAAACTATTGTTCTCATGTTAAGCCACATTAAGGGAGTTAATATGATATATTTCTTAAGCCCAAGACACTTGAAGTTACTACCAATGCTCAGATTTTTAGTATAGGGGAAGGGAACTGAAATATGTTATGCTGTATGGTAATCCTCATTCCTTTCTTTAAAACTTTATTTTCATATTGAGTTTTATGGATGAGCACTGGAGATAAATGGAAAGCTGAAAGAGGTAGGAAGAGAGAAAAATAAGAAGAAAATAATACTCTGAAACATTTGACTCCTTTGAAAGTTTATAAGAATTCTAGATGCTACAGAATAAGAAGGCCACTGTTCATTCCCACTAATTTAAAAAGTGGCTGGCTGTATGTCAATGACAATTATTCGTTTATTTTCATTTTGAATAATGGATTACTGAATAACCTATTTTCCTTTCAAGAAAAAATTTGATTCTTAACCTAAAAGTGTGAGATGGAACTAAGAGATATGTAAATATATTTTCATGGAACATTATTATTATCTTGAATATAAATAATCATTCTGTTCAATTTATTCAAATTCAATGGCTACTGAATTCTAACTATGGGCCAAATGTTGTTTTAGGATAGAGATAAATATGACAGAGTTCCTGCCTGTTAAAAGTTTATGGCAGGAATCTTGATTGAATCATAGCTTTTAACACAAGTTATGCAGCTAATAGAGCCCAAGGCTGAATTTCTAAATCTAAATTGCTTGCTTGCTTGCTTTTCTGTTCTTCAATTTACATGAAAAGTCTGTGGACTTTGGAGTTAAATGATGCTGAGTATTTTACCTACCCTCTCTTAATAGCCATTTTCCTATCCATAAAATAAAAGTGCCACTTATGGCACTTCTTCCTTGTCCCTGCCTGGAATTTTTACCTTTTTGTCTTATTTTAAATACAAAATTAATGTGGTTACTGTAAAAATGCAAACGGTACAAAATAAAAACATTCACATGTTAAGGTCTCCCTCACTGTTGTCATGCAGTATAATTCTACACCTTGGAATTAACTTTGACTAACAGATTAGTATATATTCATCTTTATTTAAAAAATTAACCTCTAAATTGATAAGAACTGAAGAATATGTCTTCCTTACAGAATTTTTCACTTACTGGAATTTTTCTTCAACATAGAAAAACAAAAACCTTTAACTATGACACATGGTATGGTTTGAATGATGGTGTCCCTTCCAAAATTCATTTGAAACTTGAGGTGTAGCCTTTTAGAAATGATTAATTCATGAGGGCTCCAACCTCATTAATAGAATTAGCACTCTCAGTAAACGGCTTGAGGTTGAAGCTCTCTTGCTCTTCCACTCTTCTGCCATATGAGGACATGGTTATCCTCCTTTTGTACTTTCTGCATTTTCCACCCTATGAAGATGCAGCAAGAAGGTCCTCACCAGACACCAGATGCCAGCATCTTGATTCTGGACTTCTAGCCTCCAGAACTATAAGAAATAAGTTTCTATTCTTTATAAGTTATCCAGTTTTGAGCATTTTTTAAAGTAGTACAAATGGACTAAGACAGTACATATTCTAAAATGTGATAAAAGCATTGCTGCATAAAATATGTACTTACTGTTTAAAAAAGGATTCTCCTTGTGTAATTTACATATTAGCCTCTCCAAAGCAGGTTTCCATTAACTCCTGGAGAAATATATGTACTCCAGTTTAATGTAGTGAAAATATCTGACTCAGAAAACAGCCTACAATCAGATATCAACTCATCCACTTACTAAATGTATAACCTTGAGAAATTTGCCTCTGTTCTCTATATCTCAGTTTCCTCATTATATAATGAGTTAATAATGACACCAATTTCATAAAGTTATTGTGAATATTAAATGAGTTAACACACGTAAAACAATGGCCTAGAGAAAGTTAACTCATTATTAAATGTCAGCAATTATTTTCTGTACCAAAATGGATTTGATAAACTTAACTATAGTTAAATAAAAAGTAAACTATAAAAAGGTTATTTTCTCCTTTATGATACTATGAAAGAACTACCTCCTTGGAAAATACTTATTAATATGTTTAAAATATGTGTACAAACCAACATGTAAAGTATCTCACCTTTTATAGAATTCACATGAATTTGGTAATAAGGCAGCAAATGGAAAGGAGTTTTCCCTTAGGACTCTTACTAGAGCTTTTTGATACATCTGTTTTAATTATTTAAATAAAGTTATACATAAAATATATCTAATTTATGGGTAATATGTTTATTTAGGTCCTTATAGTACCTTAGGATCTTTATATCCTTCTGATGTAAGAAGTTTATTATAATATTTTATTTTCTCTCACTAGTACAGTTTTAACAGAATGCTGTTTTCCCCCTAGATCAAATCAGGCAGCCCTCATACTAACTCATGCAACAGATTATAAACTAAACCAACAATATAATGACCAGAAATCAATCTGAAATTGTAGGCAATATGGACATAATAATTTTGTGTCCTTGAACACTGACAGTCATTCATTAAGATAAGGGATTATTTAGTACTTATAACTGAATAACAGTGGTAACTGTATATGAAGATAAGAAACACTGTCCTGTGTTCTGAAACTACAATAATGTTTTATGTCTTACAAATCTCTGTACAAATAAATATAAAACTATATGTTTTGATGGCAGAATTAAAAAAATAAGCTGTAGCTATTTAAACTTAGTTGCTCCTAATTTTAGTAACTTTTAATAATTAAAATATACAGACAAACACCATTTATAATGTTATGCTTCAACAATATTGTTTTGAAGTATACAGGGACAGAGAGAAGCCAGGCAACTGTAGTTCAAATTCTAGACCTGGTGATTTCAAGCAATGTGAACATTCAGCAAATTACTCGATCACTGTGTGTCCTAGATTTTTTTAAATCTATAAAATAAGGATAATAATAGTGCCTGTTAAAGAAAGATCCATATAAAGTATGTAAAGTGCCATAACACATGAAGTAGTAATTTGTATTTGCTACAATTATTATATTTGAATGTATATGGTTCTTTGAAGACAATATTGTTGCCATTGGTTTTACTTCTATGAATGTTCTTGACTTTAAATGTTGATGATTTTGCACCTTAGTTGATTGCACCTAAGTTGATGTGCCCAGCTAATAATATCTGTCAATGTCCATATAGTTAATGACAACTCTACCCTATGGTGATTAGTACTCATGATTGTAAATTTTGAAAATTATTTTGAAATCTTGCTGACTGTCTGGCTTTGCTGCTGAAGTTCAAGCTTTATCTTGCCCACAACCTTTGTTCCACAGGACCTGAGCTCAAAATGTTTCTTGGCAGTTGATCTTTGTCTTAGAAAATTTCAACAAAATATTCTGGTAGAGGAAGGTTTTTTGGTGTGGAACAACAGACATAAACTATGGAAATGCACAGACGTAAAGACATTTTTCGGAGAACCGAAGGTAATCCATCCCACAGTAAAATCACTGAAATACAGATCAGAAGTCCTGAATTTTTATGCCAGATCAATAACTTGCCTATTAAGTAATTAAGATTATCTGAGTCCCAATTTCTTCCATATAAGATACCTCTGCTATGATTAGTGAGTTTTTCATAAGTTATCATGAAAATGTAGATCAAGAGTTCAGGAATGATGTTAGGACAATGTTCCTGCTCTGCTGATCCACTTTTCCATTTAATAACAAGAGCAATATATCACTTTTTAGTGTGTTACTATTTCACTTAAAACTTAAAAACTAAAATTTTTAATGCTTTCTCATTGCTTTCATTTGAAATCTGAATGTCTTTGGTGGTGAATAAGGTGCTGTGTGTCACGGTTTCTCCCACCCCCACGTGACTATGCTTGATTTCTCTCAGTTCACACAATTTAAAGGAAATAGGAACACTGGCAAGGATGTGGAGAAAGGGGTACAATCATACGCCATTAGTGGGAATGTAAATTAGGACAACTATTATGGAGAACAGTATTAAAGTTCCTCAAAAAACTAAAAATATAATTTATATGATCCAGCAATTCCACAGCTAGGTATATATCCAAAGAAAGGAAATCAGTATACTGAAGAGACATCTGCACTCCCATGTTTATTGCAGCACTATTCACAATATCTGAGATTTGGAATCAATCTAAGTGTCCATTAACAGACAAATGGATAAAGAAAATGTGGTACATATGCACAACGGAGAACTAATTATCTATAAATAGGAATAAGATCCTGTCATACATGCTTTTTAAACTTCTAATACATCATATGATCTATGATCTATCACACTTCCCATTTTATATTTATTTACTTTGTGTTTTTGTCCTTAACACAGTAACAGCACACTTAGGGCAGGGATAATATGAGTTTGATTCCCTTTTTATCCTTAGCTAAAGGATGCCTAGTACACAATAATTATATATTATATAATATTTTTAAACAAATTAATATGCTACCATAGATTTTAGTACCAACTACAAGTTGATTTTAAAGCTTTAGTTCAAACCCAGGCCTTTCTCCCAAACTTAATATTTGTTTATCTGAATTTCTGCTGAACTCCTCACTAAAAGTTCCCCAAGAACCTCAAATGTAACATTTCTAAATAATGTATAGTTATTTCCTTTTTCTCTTCTCTTTCTCCTGTATGAATTTGTTAGTGGTACTGCTATCAAACCAATCAACCAAGAAGAATACCTACTAGGCATTTTTACCTGCTTCTCTCACACTCATATTAAAAAAAAAAAATGAATAATCTTGTGTATTTGATCATATCACTTTGCTAAATAAGTTTATTTAATGGAAAAATAAACAACCTAGGAATATATTTAGCCAAGGAATTGAAAGATCTATGTAAAGAAAACTATGGAAGACTGATGAAAAAAATTGCTGAGGACACAAACTAATGAAAAAATATCCCATGCTCATGAGTAAGAAAAATTAATATCATAAAATGAACATACCACCCAATGCAATCTACAGATTCAATGAAATTACTACCAAAATACCAATGTCATTTTTCAAAAAATTAGGAAAAACAATTCTAAAATTTATATATAATCAAAAAAGAGCTATAATAGCCAAAAGCAATTCTAAGCTAAAAGAATAAAGTACAGGCATCACTGACTTCAAATTATACTACAAAGCTATAGTAAAAAAAATAGCATGGTACTGGTATAAAAATAGACACATAGATCAATGGAACATGAGAGAAAACTCAGAAATAAGCCACATATCTACAGCCACCTGATCATTGACACAGTCAACAAATATACACTGGGGAAAGGATACCCTACTCAATAAATGAAGCTGGGAAAATAGGATGCAGAAGAATGAAACTGGACCCCTATCTCTCAACATATACAACTCCAGATGAATTAAAGACCTACATGTAGACCTGGAATTATAAAAATACCAGAGGAAAGACTAGGGAAAATGCTTCTTAATATTGGTCTACATAAAAACTTCCTTACTCTGACATCAAACGAAGAATAAAAAAAAAGTAGACAAATGAGACAATTAAACTAAGAAGATTCTGAAAAGTAAAATAAACAATTAATAGAGTGAACAGAAAATCTGAAGAATTGGAGCAAATATTTCAAACTGTGCATGAAGCAGGGAAATAATATCCATTTGTAAGAGACTCAAAGACTCAACCAACAATAACTCCATTAAAAAGTGGGCAAGGCACATGAGTAGACACTTCTCAAAAGAAGATGTACAAATAGCCAAGAATCTATGAAAAAAATGTTCAACATTCCTAATCATCAGAGAAATGCAAATTAGAAACATGAGATATCATGTTACATCAGTCAGAATGGCTGCTATGAAAAAGCAAAAAGAAAAAAACGTTGAGGATGCAGAGAAAAGGGAATGCTTATACACTGTTGGTGGGAATGTAAGTTAGTACCACCTCTATGAAAAACAGTATGAAGACTTCTCAAAGAAATAAAAATAGAACTACTGTTCTATCCAGCAATTTCAGTACTGAGTATCTACCTAAAGGAAAAGTTATCCTTCTATCAAAAAGATTCTAGGAGAGAAATATCAGTGTCCAGATAGCTGACTAAAAGCAGCTAGCGTGGGCTGCTCTCACAGAAAGGAGATGGGGTGGCCAGTAAACACTAACTGTTCACCTAGATTATCCAGGACACATTGGGATTCATCAAGGAAGCAAGGAAACCCACAGAGACAAGAGAAGAGTTACACAGCACAGCCACTCTGCCGGGATTGGTACAGAGGCAAGTGAGATTCCCCACTGCAGAAAATGAGTGAGAGAGAACCCCCAGGGATCCATATTTCTGTCATAGACCTTTGTAATCCTGGGAACAGGGAATCCCCCTGACCACCTTCCCCTGGGGCCTCTGCAGTGACACAGAGAGCTTCATGGAGTCTGTGCAGAGCTTCTGCTCAGGCACATATGGATCCTCAAGGGCCTTGCATTCCTGAGCACCCCAGCACTAGCTGCTGTTTCTTTGCCATCAAAAGAGTCCAGGCTCTCTCACATACTTCCAGGGCTGCATCCGTTGTGCTGAGGAGCCTACAATCTGCAAACCTCACCTCGGTTACACCTAACCAGGCAAAGCCCAATGCCTTGGGATCCCAGCGCATCCACCCCACCCCTGCCTGAGCACTTGGGCCCGTAGCAGCTCTGCACTTCGCTGAGATGGAGCTCCCAGAGGTAACAGGCAGGCTGCTCTTTTTGCTGCTTCTGCTGCCCACAGGTTAGGGAGGAAGCAAAGAGCATAAAAACTATTGTAGGCTTCCACCACACCACAGCTGCCTTAAGGAAAATAAGTCACACTATTTTCCATGGGGGCTCCTGCTCCTGTTACTCCTCACTGGGCAGGGATTCCCAATCTGGACCTCCAGCAAATCATGCTGCCCCCAGCCTGAGCCCTTCAATTGGTGGCAGTCTTGTGTTTCTCCGGGGAGGAAATCCCAGAGACAACCCACAGGGCCTCTACCATTGCTGTGTAGCAGTACTTCCCTTGCTGCCCTCACACTGCAGGAAGAAAATAGACCCTAATTGGTTTGCTGGCATCTCCAACACACCACAGCTGCCATATGGAGAGGAGTCCAGTCTCTCTTCCCTGTGAACCCCTGAATCCGTGCTCTTCACCAAGCAGAGCCCCCAGCTTGGGCTGACAATGCAGCATCTCTCCCATAGCAGCTCTTTGTCTCTCTGGGGTGAGGCTCCCAGGGGTATCTGACAGCTCCTCTGACACGGTTGCTGCAGCCATACCTGTCCTTGCTGCCCACAGGCTGGGGAAGGAACAAAGAGCCTGAGTGCCTTATTCACACTTCTAGCATGCTGTAGACGCCCTATAAAGAAGAGGCCAGAATGTGTTTCTTGCAATCCCCCTGCTCCTTCCTGCTTGTCACCAGGCAGGGTCCCTTGGCTTGAGCCTGCAAAACCACTATCCAACCCTGGGCCAATGGCTCTAATTAGCAGCAGCTCTGTGTTTATCTGGGGTGAAGCCCCAAGAGACAAGTGAAAAGCCCTCTACCATTGCCATTGCCAAGGTCTCCACCTCTGCTATCCCAAGCTAGGGAGGGAGCAAAAAGCTGGATCATGACCCAGGGTTGCAGTGAGCAACCTAGAAGACCTAAGCAGAGATCTGCAGGTAGCCAGAACTCCAGGAGGAGAGAAGATTACACTCTCAGAGCAATGGGAGGTAGCCCAGTGGCCAATGCCAGGAAATATAGAGGAATCCCATGGCTGAGCAAGAGTCTACCTACCAGCCACTACACATAAGCACTATCTCTTGTACTTCAGCCTAAACATCAATACCAATAATACTTTTATAATATACTGTACTGTGAAACCAAGGACAAGCGTTCAGCTACAAATAAAAATCCTGCACAAAGTCTTGGCTCTGTGAAAACCCAAGAATAAAGCCAACTGACTACTCAAAATACCCCACAGTTAGAGGGATATTAGCCCACACAATGAGAAAGCACCAGTGCAAGAACTCTGGCAACTCTAAAAGCCAGTGTCTTCTTAACTCCAAATGGCCATACTAGCACCCCAGCACTGGTTCTTAACCACAATGAAATGGCTGAAATGGCAAAGAATTAAAAATCTGGATGACAATGAAGATCATTGATATTCAGGAGAAAAGTTGATACCCATTCCAAATAATCTACGTATCCAATAAAATAATTCAAAAGATGAAAAATAGCCATTTCAAGAAGGAACCAGACTGAGCTGATAGAGCTAGAAAGCTCACTATAAGAGTTTGATAACATAATCAGAATTATTAATAATAGAAGGGTCCAAGCTAAGGAAAGAATCTCAGAGTTGGAAAACCAGTTATTCAAATAAACTCAGACAAAAATAAAGAAAAAATAACTTTACAAAATTGAACAAAACCTCTGAGAAATATAGAATTCTGTAATGAGATCAAATCTACAACTAATCATCCCTGAAAGAGAAGGAGAGAGAGAAAGGAACTTGGAAAACACATTCAACAATATTGTCCATGAAAATTTTCCTAAATTTGGTAGATAGGTTGACATGAAATTCAGGGAATTCAGAGAACTCCTGCAAGATGCTATACAAGATAACCATCCCCAAGATAAAGAGCAGATTCTCCAAGGCCAAAGTGAAAGAAATACATTAAACACAACTAGAAAGAAAGGGCTGGTTACCTACAGAAGGAACCATCAGGTTAACAGCTGACCTTTCAGCAGAAACCTACAAGCTAGAAAAGATTGGGAACCTATATCCAGCATCCTTAAAGAAAATAAATTCCAACCAAGAATTTTATATCAAGCCAAACTAAGCTTCATAAGAGGAGAAATAAAATCCTTTCCAGACCAGCAAGCATTAAGGGAATTTGTTACCACCAGACCTGCCTTGGAAGAGACCCTTAAAGGAGTTCTAAACATGGAAACAAAAGACTGTTACCAGCCACCACAAAAACACATTCAAGTACACAGAACATCAACACTATAAAGCAAACTCATAATCAAGTATACATAAAATCCAGCCAACAACATCATTACTAGATCAAGTCTGGATATATCAATATTAATCTTGAATGTAAATGTGTGTCCAGAATTGGTTCCTTCCAGTGGGTTCTTGGTCTCACTGACTTCAAGAATGAAGCCACAGACTCTTGCAGTGTTACAGTTTTTAAAGATGGTGTATTCGAAGTTTGTTCCTTCAGATGTTCAGATGTGTCCAGAGTTTCTTCCTTCTGGTGGGTTTGTGGTCTTGCTGACTTCAGGAGTGAAGCCACAGACTTTCACAGTGAGTGTTACAGCTCTTAAAGGCAATATGTCCGGAGTTATTCGTTCCTCCCGGTGGATTCTTGGTCTCACTGGCTTCAGCAGTGAAGCTACAGACCTTCGCCGCAGGTGTTACAGCTCATAAACGTAGTGTGGCCCCAAAGAGCAAGCAGCAGCAAAATTTACTGTGAAGACCAAAACAACAAAAAATCCAGAGCCTGGAAGCAGACCCAACGAAGTTCTGGTTGCTGGTGCGGGTGGCCTGCTTTTATTCCCTTATTTGGCTCCACCCACATCCTGCTGATTGGTCCATTTTACAGAGAGCTGATTGGTCCATTTCACAGAGTGCTGATTGGTCCGTTTTTACAGAGTGCTGATTGGTGCATTTACAAATGTTTAGCTAGACACAGAGAGCTGATTGGTGCATTTACAATCCTTTAGCTAGACAGAAAAGTTCTCCAAGTCCCCCCTCCACCCAGGAAGTTCAGCTGACTTCACCTCTCAAATGGGCTAAATGCCTGGCTTAAAAGGCACAAAGTGGCAAATTGGGTGAAGAAGTATGACCCAACTTTATGCAGTTTTCAAGGGATCCATCTTGGTTGGGCATGGTGTAATCCCAGCTGCTTGGGAGGCTAAGGCATGAGAATAGCTTGAATCCAGGATGTGGAGTCTGCAATGAGTCAAGATCATGGCACTGCACTCTAGCCTGGGTGACAGACCACAACTTTGTCTCAAAAGAAAAAAAAGAAAAAAAAAGATCCATCTCACATGCAAGGCTACCCATAGGCTCAAAAGAGCAAGGGCTGCTATACTTATTTCAGACAAAATAGACTTTAAATCAACAACAATCAAAAAGGACAAAGAAGAGCATCATTACATAATGATAAAAAATTTGATTCAACAAGAAAGGCTTAAGTATTCTAAATATACATGTACCAAACACTGGATCACTCAGATTCATAAAGCAAGTTTTTAGAGACTTATGAAGAGACAGATAACCATACAATCACAGTGGGAGATTTCAACACTCCATTGACAGTATTGGACAGATCATGGAAGCAGAATACTAACAAAGATATTTGGGACCTAAACTTGATGCTTGACCAAATAGACCTAACAGGTATCTGCAGAACATTTCACCCAACAACAACTGGACATATATTCTCATCTGCATGTGGCACATACTCTAAAATTGACCACAGCCTTGGCCATAAAGAATTATCAAAAAATTCAAAAGAATTGAAATTGCACCAACCACACTCTCAGATCACATATAAATAAAAGTAGAAATTAATACCAAGAGGATCTCTCAAACCTAGGCAATTAGCTGGAAATTAAACATTCTGCTCCTGAATGACTTTTGAGTACACACTGAAATTAAGGCAGAAATAAATAATTTTTTTGAATGTAATAAAAACAAAAATACAGCATGTCAGAATCCCTAGGAGAGATCTAAAGCAGTGTTAAGAGGAAAGTTTATAGTGCTAAATGCCCATATCAAAAAGTTAGAAAGATCTTAAATTATATAAACTTACATCAAATCTGGAGGAACTTGACAAACAAGAGCAAACCAACACTGAAGCAAGCAGAAGAAAAAAAATCAGAACTGAACTGAACAAAATGCAAAACATCAATGAAGCCATAAGTTGATTATTTGAAAACTTAAATAAGATTGATAGAACACTAGCTAGACTAATAAAGAAAAAAGGAAAAAGGTCCAAAGAAACACAATCGGAAATGACAAAGAGGACATTACCACTGACCCCATAGAAATACGACAAACTCTCGGAGACTATTATGAATACCACTGCGCACACAAACTACAAAACCTAGAAGAAACTGATATATTATTGGAAATATACAACCTCCCAAGATTGAATCAGGAACAAATTGAAACCCTGAACTGACAAATAAAAAGTTCTAAAACAAATCAGTAGTGATAATACAAAAGAAATCCCACCAACCAGAAAAGCCCAGAACCAGAATTCACAGCTGAATTCTATCAGATGTACAAAGAAAAGTGGGTACCAATCTTACTGAAACTATTACAAAAAATTGAGGATGAGGGACTCCTCCATAACTCATTCTATGAGGTCAGAATCATTTTGATGTCAAAACCTGGCAGAGACACAATGAAAGAAAACAAACAAGCTTCAGACCAATGTCCCTCATGAACACAGAAACAAAAATTTTCAAAAAAAAAAAAAATACTAGCAAATCAAATCCAGCAGCCCATCAAAAAGACAACTCACAATGATCAAGTAGGCTTTATCCCCAGAATACAAGGTTGGTTCAACGTATACAATTCAATAAATATGATTTATCACATAAATGGAACTAAAGACAAAAAAACACATGTTTATCTCAATTGATGCAGAAAAGGCTTTTGGTAAAATTCAACGTTTCTTCATGCTAAACACTCTCAATAAACCAGGTGTTGAGGGTACATTCCTCAAAATAAGAAGAGCTATGTATGACAGACTCACAGCCAACATTCTACTGAACAGGCAAATGCTGGAAACATTCACCTTGAGAACCAGAATAAGACAAGAATGTCTACTCTTACCACTCCTATTCAATGTAATACTGGATGTCCTAGCCAGAGTAATCAGGCAAGAGAAAAAAAAAAAAAGCCTTCTAAATAGGAAGAGAGAAAGTCAAACTATCTCTCTTTCCAGACAATATGACACAGTACCCAGAAAATTCTACAGTTTCTGCCCAAAGGCTCCTAGATCTCAAAAACAACTCCAGCAAAGTTCCAGGATATAAAACAATCTACAAAAATTGGTAGTATTTCTCTACACCCATAACATCCAAGCTGAGAGTCAATCCAAAAATGCAATTCTATTTAGAATATCCACAAAAAGAATAAAATATCAAGGAAGACAGCTAGTCAGGGAGGTGAAAGATCTCTACAATGAGAATGAGAAAACACTGTTGAAAGAAATCAGAGACTACACAAACAGATAGGAAAACATTTCATGCTCATGGATAAGAAGATTCAATATTAAAATGGCTATATTGCCCAAAACAATTTGCAAATTCAATGCTACTCCTATCAAACTACCAAGGATATTTTTCAAAGAATTAGAAATAAAAATTCTAAAATTCATTTGGAAACAAAAGCAATCCCAAATAGCCAAAACAATATGGTACTGGTAGAAAAACAGACACATAGATCCATGGAATGGGTCAGAGAACTGAGAAATAAAGCTGCACATCTCCAGCCATTTGATCTTTGACAAAGCTGACAATAACAAGCTAGGGGAAAAGACTCCTCATTCAATAAAAGGTACTGGGATAGCTGACTAGCTAATTGAAATTGGATTTTTATCTTTTACCATATACAAAAATCAACGCACTACAGATTAACTATTGTAAAGCCTATAACTATAAATACCCTAGTAAAAACCTAGATTCCAAAAGCAATTGCAACAAAGACAAAAATGGAAAGATGGGACCTAATTAAAGTAAAGAGTTTCTGCACAACAAAGAAACTATCAACAGAGTAAACAGACAATCTACACTTTGGGAGAAAATATTTGCAAACAGGGCATCCAACAAAGGTCTAACATTCAGAATCTATAAGGAACTTAAGCAAACAAGCAAAAAAATAAACAACTGCATTAAAAAATCAGTAAAGGATATGAACAGACACTTCTCAACAGAATAAATACGTACAGCCAGCAAAAGAATAAAAAAGTTCAATACCACTAATCATTAGGGAAATGTAAATCAAAATCAAAACAAAATATCATCTGACAGCAGTAGAATGGCGAGTACTAAAAAGCCAAAGACATAACTGATGCTAGTGAGGTTGCAGAGAAAAGGGAACACATATAGACTGCTGGTGAGAATGTAAATTAGTTTAGCTACTGTGGAAAGTAGTCTGGAGATTTCTCAAAGAACTTTAAATTGAACTACCATTTGATCCAGCAATCTTATTACTGGGTATATACCCAAATGAATATAAATTGTTCTACCATAAAGTCACATGCACACATATGTTCATCACAGCATTATACACAGTGGCAAGGGCATGGAAGCAACTTAGATGGCCACCGATGGTGGAATGCATAAAGATAATGTGGTTCATATACACCATGGGATACCATGAATCCATAAGAGGAATGAAATCATGTCCTTTGCAGCAACCTGGATGGAGTTGGAGGCCATTATCTTAAGCGAATTAACACAGGAACAGAAAACCCAATACTTCCTGTTCTCACTAATAAGTGAGAGCTAAACACTGAGTATATATGGACACCAAGAAGGGAAAAATAGACACTGAGGCCTACTTGAGGTGGGAGAAGGGTGAGGATTGAGGGTGAAGTAGTATTACTCAATAGGTAGTATTGAGTGTATATTGAGTGTACCTATTGAGTAATACACTCATTAATTGGGTGACAAAATTATCTGTATATCAAACCCTCATGATACATAATTTACCCATGTGACAAACCTGCATGTGTATTCCTTAAACCTAAAATAAAATTTAGAAAGAAAAGGAAGAAGATAGCTAGCACTTGTATGTTTATTGCAGCACAATTTGCAATAGTAAAGGTATGAGATCAACCTAAGTGCCCTCAACAGATGACTGGATAAAGGAAATGTGTGCGTGCATGTATGGATACACATACATACACATATATACACATATGCATACACACATACATGCTTATATATGTATGTATATACACACATATATATGGATATGCACATATGCATGTGTGCACACATATATGCATATACACATGTGTGTATGTGTGTGTGCCTGTGTATATATATGTATATACAATGGAATACTACTCTTCAGCAATAAGAAAGAATTAAATCAGGTCTTTTGCAGCAACATGGATGGAACTGGAGGCCATTATTTTAAGTGAAACAATTCAGAAACAGGAAGTCAAATGTTATATGCTCTCACTTGTAAGTGGGAGCTAAAGAATGTGTACACATGAACATAGAACATGGAAAATAGACAATAAAGACTCAGAAAGGTGGGATGGTGGGTTTTGGGGAGAGGGATGAAAATTACATAATGGGTACAACGTACATCATTTGTTTGATGTTTGCGCTAAAAACTCATACTTCAACCTTAAGGAATATATCCATGTAACAAAACTGCACTTACACACCTTAGATATATACATATTTTAACCAAGATTATTTAATAAATTCTCAGGAAAATGAATTTGCATAAGAGAAATTGAGAAATTTTCTCTGAGAAAATCAGGAACCAGGGAACCCGGGGCATCGAATCATATTCTACAGTCCATCTTTGTGGAATATAGCCAACAAGATGAAGAAAGGTGCATATAGAAGCTTCCATGGGAAAGAAAAAACATAGTAGTGCCCACTGAAATATGAGATATTAGCCAAAGATCAGAAAAAAGATTCTAGAGGAAACGGAAGCTATTGATACTTTCTGAACGTTTACTTTATGCCAACTGTTTTAAATAGATTATTTTTCATCATAATAAACCACTCATCTATATTCCCCGTGAGTGAAGAGACTTTGGCCACCATTGTAGACTGAGATTCTAGTACCCTGATGGAACTTATTAGATTCTAACAATATTTATTGGAAAAAATAAACAAATTAATATTATTACGAAAAACAGAGTATCAGAGAAAACAAGAAATACACCTATATTTTTGTAGCAATTACATGTTGCAGAACCAAACTTTCTCATTCGCAAATCCTGCTTATCACCACCGTAGTTTGTTACCTCTTTTAGAGTGAAGCATTTTCTCTGTCCAGAAGGTCTCAGGAATTATGAAATTCCTATAAAGGATGTATTATAAGTAGCAGTCAATCAATTCCATGATTAATTTGAGACTAAAGAAGTGAAAATTGATTAATGTTCTTAAATTGTGGAACTAGGAAGGTGGAAATGCCATTGATGGAAGAGGCTAGATTTCTGATCTCATTTCTTGAAGGTAAAGAAAAGTGTTAATTGAGGTTACAATTGAACATGGAAATGGAAAATGTCCATAGCGAATGAAAGTAGGTAAGGTCTTAAAAAAAAAAAAAAAAGACTGGAATTAAAGATAAATATTTAAGGATCACCTATATGGAGTTGTTTGAAGCAATAAAAAGGGATGGATTCTCTTTGGCAGGGAATGTAGAGGGAGAAGGGAATTGAGAACAACACTTTAAAAAAAAGCTACTGGGAGAGGATGGAAGAGAAAGTGGAGCCAGCAGAGAACACAAAGATGGCGTAGTTACAGATGCAGCCCTGCTTCTCAATTAGATAGCAGCGGTGCTGCCAGAAGATCTGTGGTTCAGGCCACCAGAGTTTGTCAAGGAATAGGTGTGTCAAGTTAGACTCATTCATCCAAATGAAGTCAAGGAGTAAGCTGAAAATAAGGAGATGTTCTTGGTTTTAAATTGAATGTAGGCCTCCAGAGGTCTCTGGGGGTATGCTCTGCTGACTGCCAAGAAAGAATCCCTGAATTATCAGTTCCCCGGGAAGCTGCTTTGGTGTTTCAAGTTAAATCCTAAGCAAAGTCTGTACCTTTGCTCCCTGTGGTATTCTCAGTCCCAGCAAAGAGGCCAACTGTGTGACTGGCAGGTGATCAGGATGATAAATTAATACACACATATGAATTGAAGCAGTTCCATCCTATTTGCCAGTCACATCCTGCCTGGTCAGCAGCTGCCTGAAAACTAAAACAAAAAGTGAATAAAGAAGCCTGGAAAATAAATGGTTTCAGTATGTGAGAATCAGAGATGCTCAAACATTAGAATACATTGGAATCACCTATATGTTACAATTTTAATTTCTAGGGCCTCACTTCCAGAATTACTGATCAATGGGTCTGCATTGAGTCAGGTCTCTGGATTCCTGAAAAAGCTCATGGGTATTTCTGATGCCAGATTGTCCTTTGAACACATTTTCAAAAATATTGCCCCAGATAGTAGGAACTGAGAAAATCTTGTGAAACTGGATTGAAATGTATCTGAGTAGACATACTCTGTTTTCATGTATAAACACCTCTTTCATTATTAATGTTACACTCTTATATGGTTCAATTTAAATGATTAGTGTGCAATATATTAACTTTTCTGCAGTCTAATATTAAGTGATATTAAATATACTATTGTTTTCTGTCCTAGAAACAAATGAACAAAATTAATCAAATTTTGAGAAGATTGTGGGCATCATAAATCATGACCTAAACACTCTCATATTTGCACGTTGATAGATTACTAAGGGGAGTATGTTCAGGAAGCAAGGGCTCTCCACCGAGAATATCCTGCTTCAAATTCAAATCTAAGAATAGATAAGATTCCAGCCAGCTGCAACTGTCATGACATGGAGTAGGGGATGAAGTACTTTCTGAAATAATTAGGTCCCAACACATTCAGAATGTTATAAATAATAAATGAAACCTTGAATTGGCTAAAGAAACAGAATTGATGCAAACTTGAGAGCACAGGTGTTTTGTGTTTGGTATGCCTTGCCTTGCCCATGAGGAAAGCAGACACGTTCAATACAACATAATGAATCTTCTGGGAAGGCCCCAAATAGATTACTTCACAGGAGCCCAGAGCAGGAAGCCAGACTAACTGTAGCATGATGCACAGCTGAGAAAGAAGATACACTCTTGTACATTAATGACTGTAGAGGCAGAGTACTTCACTGTTATGCACAAAAGCTCTGATAGATCCATTAAGAATTTTTACTTGGAATCCTCCTAAGCAACAAATACGATTGCTATGTAACCTTTTTTTTTTTTTTTTTAATGTGTGCATTGTGGTGTCTTGTACTTCCATTTTTAAGAGCAGTGTTGTTTCACCAGGATGACAATCTTATTTATTTTACCAAGACTTTGATCAGGTTTATTATGTGCCAGGCATTATTCTAAGTACTTTACAAACATTAATCGTCTATTCCTTATATCTGGTTTATGGACAAAGAAACTGAAGCATAAAAAGGTTACATAACTTCCCCAAGATCACATAGCAAAATGTGATAATACTAGATCTGGGAATTACACTCCACAGTCAGCCTTCACTCAGACAATAATCTGTTATCATGCTTTTTGCTATATTTTGATGCCAAAGTACCCAGGAAACAGGGACTGGGAGTACTTATTGAAGACAAGTAAGTTTTGTAAAATATATATACTGCAATACATTTAGATGTCTCTAAGTTGAATTGGATTACACTATAAAATGACATTGGTACTGGTGTTAGGTCAATAGTTTAGGTCTGTCAAATTAATGAATACTGTATATGAAATAGGAGAGTTCCCTGAACCCCCTTGCAGGACATGCAACAGAGGTGTGGCTTGTCTATTTGGCCACTGTGCACACTCAAACCTCTATGAGAGCAGAAGCATGCAGATGGGCAGGTATAGGAGGAGCCAGGGTGAGTGTCCGTGGGCTCCAGCTTCAGGGCAGTGTCCAGGGATGGAATCCTGTGACTCCCAAAGTCCAAGGGAGGCATGTGTTACAGTGTGCTCTTTTAGCCTTGCCATCCATGGATCACTTAAGTGTTAACCACCTTAGTGCCCTCTTGGTACCCAGATCCTTGTCCAGCATCCAGAAAGAACTGAGTCACACAGAGACTTGAGGATTTTTGAATGTGGGATGGAGGTGGCTCTCAGCAGAATGGATGGGGAGCTGGAAAGGCGATGGAGTGGGAATATGATCTTCCCCTGGAGTTTGGCCGTCCAGTGGACTGTGTCCTCTTCGACCACCCCTAGCTGAATTCCTCTTGGTGTTCAGAGACTCCTCTTCTGTCCTTCACTGCTGTGCCATTCTGCCATTCTTCTACCCTTCTGTTTGTCTCCTCATCTGCTTCTGGAGCCTGGGATTTGGGGTTTATATGACCACAGGATACTGGGGTGTGGTGAACCAAAAGGCAACTTTTAGGCATGAAAAGAGGAATGCCTATTCTTATTTAGGGCCACAGGTTTCGAGGGTTGAGGCTGGAGCCTTTGCTGGGGATCCACCCTCCTCTGCCCAGTATTTCCCTGTCTCCTCTCCATATAATATATAGGTTGAAATCTCACTTGCAAGAATGTTCCCTGGCAAATTAAAGACAAAGTAAGAGGACAGAAATAAAGTAAAAAGACCACAGATTTTCCCATCTCTGATATCTCTAGTTACATGTATATAATCTTGGGTGGTCTTAGTGAGTCTGAGTTTGGTGAACAATTAAATGAGAAGGAAATGTTAATGGTAGCTTTCATATGTTATTAGCAGCAGGACACTATTCTCAAAAATATGTTCATGAGCCAATATATTAAACAAATCAAGTAATAACATTAAGGTTGATAGGGTGCAGGGTGGGTGGGAATCTTGACTCAGAACCAAGTAACTTTACCTGCTTTTGAGTGACATTTCTTAGATAATTCTAAAGCACTTTACAGTAACAAACTTTACACTTCCCACAAACTGTGTAAGCTACACTGAATGTATTTGAAAATCTTGGACTTCTGTGAATTGCTCTGAACCGATCTGCTTTTCTCATTCTACAGTCCTGACTATGATTAGTCTTCTGAATTAGACAAGGATAGACGTTTTCTTCCCAGAGCTCATAAACCATTACCGACAAATTAAAAACCATATAAGAACTGAGCTTCATAGCCACACTATATCTCCTTGATATGAATGATTGAAGATATTGTAAAATAACTAAATATTATGAACTTTTCCCAGAAGTGTTATCAATGTGTACCTAAAAATATTGAATGGTGCCCAAAGATACAAAAAAACAAAGACTATCTTGGACATGACCTTTGTCTATTTTTTAATAGAGTAATCACCAGATTAGTGCATTATGCAAAGTGCTAATAAGTCTCATAAATTTAGAAAAATCCAGATGCAATGGAATCAATTTCCCAATACCTTCTCAATAGATTTTCCAATGAAAATGTAGGTTACTTGAACAGAAACTATGTGAAAACAAGTACCAATAGCCAAATCAAGTTTGTTTATCTCATTGACATATATTTCTTCTCATAAAATAAGAGCTCTAACTTTATTTACCAGAAACACATTTGTATATTTATTTTTACTCAAAAAATCAAGGCTAGAAGCATAGCTATGTTTGGTTCTATAGCTAAGTTTTGATTCCATATCCAAGTGTAGGTATGCTATTATAATATCAGCACCACTGCAAAGGGGAATGTTAACCTACCAACAGGGACCTTTCTCCTGTTAAATAAAAATTCAAAAGCTTTTGCAATAAAACACGCTACAAAAATACTTGTATTATGTTTCTTGGTGTTAAAAAATAATAAATGAGAAGAAAAGCTTCCTATGGTCCATGTGCAGTGAATCTATGTTTTAATTTATCCAATTTTAAATTGTCATGTACAGATTTCTTTAAAGAATAATTATGTTGTCAATATATTATAGGTATTTTGATTTTCTGAGGGTAAGATTTAAAATATTGGTTTTATCAGAAATAACCTTAAACAAGTCAAGCCTGCAACTGAAGGATCATGAAGAATTGACTACATGGGAAGTTGTAGCCATAAGTACTTCACCTGACCAGATGTATGCCTGACTCTTTCACCACCAAAATTGATGCCATGTCTTAGACATATCCTCTCCTGGGCAAACACCTATAGAGTTCTATGGCAAACTGCTTTATAATTCTTTGTATATAAAAAGAACTGGAAGGTACCCCACTGAAAAGAAAGTTTGTGACTTAAAGTGACTCCTGGACTAGGTTTTTCCCACATTCCGAATCTCCAGGATTGTCAGAGAGTCTGTGAATGCTCAAATAAACATGCAATGGCTAAGTACAACACAAGACAACCTGCATATTACACCTCAGATCTTTGGCTGTACTTCCCTTTTGCCATTTGGAATCTCTATTCATCTCATCTATAATTTACTTTTAAAAACAAAATGAGGTTTATTCTTCTCTGAAATATTCTGAAATTAAATAATTCTATATATGAAATAGACCACATCAGGCACACTATTTATTAACAATTGATATTAAAAGTTTTTTATTATAATATTTTGAACAAATAGTTCTTTTTTACTGTTTTATTCATATTAATATATATTACAAAAAAAGAAGCAATTATCCAGTTAATTTGTCAGACCTCGGCTTCCTCTACTTACATTACTTCATTGGAGAATCCGAATTGTATGTTTTCAAGTCTCTCAATAATTTTCATAACTAATGAGAGCATTTGGTTGAACAGTCTGTGTGTGGGTTTGTTTATCAGGATGAACCATTAAATTATATAGGTTGGTACACATAGGTAACCATGTGCTGTTTGCATTTTTGAAATAATGCAATTATAACAAAAAAAATTGTGATAAATGTGTTTTCTAAAACATGAAAAATATCTGGGGTAAATCCCAATTCTTGGAATAGCCAGGAGTCCTACAGGTGGTAAAATGCTACCTAAACATTAGGGGAAATTAGACAATTTCCTTTAAGCTGAGTGTACACAGCAAGAAGAAAAATGTGTACAATAAACAGGACAAAAGATTTGGGCTAAAGGTTAATAAAATTTTAACAGTGAAACAATATGTACGCTGCCTTGTGGAATAAACCGTTTCCTTTCACTGATAATTTTAACTCAGATGAGCAGTGAAGAGAATGCCAGATTAATTCATTTATCTATTAAACATTTTATGTACCAGGGAATGAGCTAAGTGTAGATATTAAATATGGACCAGCATCTGTGTTTTCTATAACGCATTGTCCAGTTAGGAGGCAAGCTCTGTCGCCAATAAATGAACCAACTGAGTTTTATGCAAGAGGCATTGAGGAGGCAGAGGCATTTGTGCATGTGCTGGACTCGGACAATGGAGCAAAGGAAATATGAGCTGTGGACATTGTTTCTTGGAAACTTATAATTCACTTGAAAAGAAAAGGCAGTCACACATAAAACAAATTAATACAAACAAGGATCATAGGTTATTTAAGTAACCAAATGATAAAGAAAAAGCCCATTTAGACAGTTTAAGAAAGAGAAGCAGCAATGTTGGGACTGAGGTTCTCTAATGCTAAGCTAAGGTTCTCTTGCTTACTGCATCTTCTCCTTTGACCTTTAGGTGCCTTAGAATGGATTGTTTTGTTTTAATAGTTTTATATTTTATCCACTGCCAGAGGATTACCCTACAAGTAGTGGCACTTAAAATGATATAAACAATAATATCTGCTATTATTATTTTAATGATGTAGAATTTGGCATAGAATGACTTTAGCCTGGGGTTGACTTGCCTTGAGTTTAGCAGATAAATGCTGGGCTATTGCTTCTACACCTGTATTTTGACATCTTGGCTTTACTGCTATTTTAAGCCATTTCAAACCATATTTTTAATGCATATTTTAAATGATATTCCAACAGACTTTTATTTTTTAAAAGAGTTATAATATTATAACCACTAAAATCTTTTTGGAAAATGTAAATCAAGATGAAAAAATATACATGATGTAAATTATACCATCATTGTAAATGACATAATTTCTTGCTATATATAAGCTGAAAATTTCACTATCTCATTTATATGAAGATTTCCATAGTGGAGTGAAATGCATGAATTCCCTATTTCAGATGCATTCAGCTGTAGTAACTGAAAAAAAAATCCTATTCATTTAAGGTCATTCTTGCCTGTTGCAGAGCTCTGAAAGCTATAGCTCTGAGGGCTTGAATGCTATCTCTTCAATTAAGATGATGTCATTGGGGAATGTGCCTTTTATAGGCTATGTTTTACATTTAAAGAAGGGTATTTCTCTGAGGATTTGAGTTCAATTCCTTGCCAAAATTTAAATTCAATTTAACCATTTTTCAATTCTTTTCTAGTTCTTATTTTCAATTGCAATATATTTTGATCTATGATATTCTCTAAACTATGCAAATTATAAACAGACTTCATTGCCCTGTTATTTAGTCATTACATGTTAAAAAAAAAAACTTTGCTCTGAATCTGCCTATATGTGGTGTTAAAACAATTTAAGCATAACTTCATATTATTAGTGTTGGTTCTATTTTTTCTAAGCCTTGGAAACGAGTAAAATCTTTGAAATACTTATTGATTAGTTTTCTTTCTTTCT
The DNA here is from genome assembly GCF_000951035.1 of Colobus angolensis palliatus. Classification (NCBI taxonomy): domain Eukaryota; kingdom Metazoa; phylum Chordata; class Mammalia; order Primates; family Cercopithecidae; genus Colobus; species Colobus angolensis. Next base: position 395,820 of record NW_012118522.1, read on the forward strand.
TTTTTTTTTGAGACAAAGTCTCACTCTGTTGCCCAGGCTGGAGTGCAGTGGCACGATCTCGGCTCACTGCAACCTCTACCTCCTGGGTTCAGGTGATTCCCCTGCCTCAGCCTCCCGAGTAGCTGGGATTACAGGCACCCGCCACCATGCCCAGATAATTTTTTTGTATTTTCAGTAGAGATGGGGTTTCTCCATGTTGCTCAGGCTTGCCTTGAACTCCTGACCTCATGATCCACCTGTCTCAGCCTCCCAAATTGCTGGGATTAGAGTTGTGAGCCACCGCATCTGGCAGATTATTTTTATTTCTAATAGGTGTTACAAATTTTGTTAAAAATTTTGAAGTGCAACTGCTCTTAAAATATTCTTACCATGGATTAGATTGAGAGTTTGAAACTTGCATTTCACAATGATTTTTATCAATAAAAATATGAGATATTTTCTCAAGATATAAATTTTGAAACTTCAATCACTTTTATTGACTACTTGTAAAATTGGAACTATATTCATATAGTCAGCAGATGGTCCTAATATGTAAGAAATACAAATGAGAACACAATAATTATTTCAAAATGAGATATTTAAAGAGAAAAAAATGAGTAACAATGTTTTAATTTGCTAAAAAGCAGATCTCAGGAGTTGGAGGCTCTAGTGAAACATGATCACACCCTTGCACTCCAGCCTGTGTGACAGTGAGACCCTGTCTCTCTTAAATAAGAAATGCAGAAATACTGTAAATGAATATACAATATTATGTTTGAAATGGGGTTCCCTTCGTGGTAATCTTCTAGCGGAAGGATCTGCATTTAGATATTGTTAAATCTACCCAGTTACTGTGGCTCTTCTATATCTTTTCTATGCATGCACAACAAATTTATTTATTCATTAGTGTAAGGTTAAACATTGTATCACCTCTTCTGTAAGAAAAGTACTTAATTTCCTTATCAAAGAATTGCCTCATCATCTGGTTATATTTAACACACTTAAATATAAGAAACATTATTGCATTCAAATGGGTTATTTTATAATATATGTATTCATCTTTGTAATAATAGGTCTAGCATAACACTATAAATATAATAATTACTTAAAAGATATGTTATGAATTGAATTGAATTCATTCTCTTTATTGAAAAAATTTTTAGAATTCCAGCAAATACTTAAAGAGATATCTAATCTAGCTTATCGCATTTTTCATAAAATATTAGTTATTTATTAAAATTTAACCTTAATACAAATATTAGCTAATATAATTGCTTCAGAAAGTCTTCCTCATACTATACAGGATGAACATTATTTTGTGCTACTGTAGACTTGAATCTCAGAATCCTGGTTTGCAGGCAAGGCAATGGTGCTGAGAAAATTTTGTGTGGATTATGTGTATAATGAAACAGTTAATTATGTTTGAGGGAGATTCTTCCTTGAATTATGAAAATTTTCATAAACAGTGAAGAACTCCAAGAGGGAGGTATTTGAGCAGGGGTAAGACATGTTAATTGATTTCATGAACTTCCAGTTGTTCATGAGTAAAGTAGTTCATGTTTGTTCAGGGAAAGATGGCCAGATCAGTAAAGCAAATAATATAGGATTTGGATTGAAGATCAGACTGGAAATGCTTATTAAGGTCAGGATTTGATGACAATACATTTGAGCACATGTTTGGCTTTTGTGATAACATTCCTAAATAAATTCAATCAACTACATTTTTTCATGTTTTGTTACCTAGAAAACTATTCAGCACTGCTAAATGCTTTCATTAATTTTTGGTAGAGATGACTAAACATTACTGTTCCATGTTTCTCTTGTTTCAATGTGCTTTTATAAGGTTGAATATATCTCTTCTGCTTTCCATATTTCTTTGATTCCTCTTGGTGAATAAAATGTGAATAGTAATACTAGTAACACAATATTTATGATTTTGTTGAATGGTACCCTTAAGGTAACCACAAAACATTTTACTTAGAAACAAATTTAAGTCTATTTTGTACTTTGCTTTTTGTTTAAATGAATTATTTCAACATATGAAAGGGAGATTTATAGGCAAAATCATTTTGTAATCAATTGTCACAGAGTAAAGTTCTCTACTTTCTTTCTCAGCCCTCTGCGCACCTCTCTAGAGATGAACAGATGATAAACAGACAGGAAGACAAGCTGGGGATGGAGAAGAAACATTGTGGGCTAAAAAATAGGTTTAAATATAATTAACTCTGCATCAGAGCCAGAACAAAATAATAAATCACCATTTTCAACAAAATATTGATAAAATTGTTTACATGCAAATATTGCAATAGAAAATTATTTGCATGTAAAGGAGGTGCAAGTTTACCATCTCACTGACATTAATATGTTATATTTTAGTTGGAATAAACAGTTTGTCTTTCTTAATACTGAACTGTGGTTAAAAATGCACTACATATTTTATGCTCAAGTAATACTGTCACTTTTCATTTGCTAACTTATCCATTTTACCTATGGCTTTGCTCTGTATCCATTTATTTCTATTGAACCAAACCAGACCTTAAAGCTGTAGGATTCCTAAATCAGATACTTATGTTCATAATAAAGACAGCTGAACTAGGATACTCAGTAATTAAATTAGATGATCTTTCATTAGTCAGACTTTACATATCTTTAAACCACACTAATTCATGTTAAACATATATAAAGTAGGTGTTTTTCTAAGTCACTTAGGATACAATTAAATTTGCTTGGACACTATTGGCTCATATACCCCTTCTTCAAAGACAACTGTTTCTTTTACTTTTTTCACTTTAACAAGTGGCCCAGCAAGCTTGCAACTGGGTACATACATTTTAAAGCTTTCTTATCAGAAAAATGAGAATTACTGTAAATATCCAACGAGGAGTATGTTTAATTAAATTAGGGCACAATTCAAACTAATCTTATTCTCATATTCTCAAGCTATAATTATATAGATTGGGTAACAACATAGAAATAAATTCAAACTGGATGAAATTTTGATATACACTTTGATTAAAATTATATACATCTTTTGCTATAGAAAACGAATAGATAAATGGATTGAAGAATGAATAGATATGCACGATTCTATAGAACTATAAAAAAAGAAATATATAAAAGTTATGTTTAAAATGGTAAGATTAAAGGTTTTTTCTAGTTTTTAGCATCTCTGTGATATTTAAATAATGTTAAAAATAGCTAATATTATAGACATTTTTACAGTTATTTATTGTTCTTTACTGGGCATTTTTAAAAAAAAATGGATATTAGAATTAAGGTATGGTGAATAAAATGGTCTCCATAGGCAAGTCCCCAAAATATTACTGAATGAGTAATGAAATGAGGCACACTCATTTTTCCATCAGGATTTTTTTAAAAATATGGTAAAAGTGTTAACATTTGAAACTTATTTTTTGTTGTTGTAGAATGTAAAGTATATCTTGAGGTTGATACAAAGTGTTTTTATAATATAAACTCACTAGACCATTTATATTTGTGATTTTAGGACTGGCCAATGACAGACACATAAAAGGAAATTGCTGAGGCATGAGTGAGATTTCAAAAGAAAGAGATGTTAATTAAGGAGCAAGGGAACAACATTTTATCTTAAATGAGGTTTTGGAACAGTATTATGGTAGGAGGAGCATACTTTTGCATTTGCTTGGGAATTACCAAATTAACACTATTTCAAGGTGTAATTAATAGCAACTTCTTTCTGTCTTAAAATTTTCAAGTTTAAGTGGTAAATTATATGATCACCTTATCCTTTTAGAGAAGTGTAGCCAGCTTATTCAATTTACAAAGCACACTTGGATTTCATCTGTGGAATGGAGCAGAAAGTGATTGTGAAAATCACTAAAAATTATGAGAAACACTAACAAACTTGGTAGATTGCTGCAGATGTTCTCAGAGAGGCCTATTTCAGATCCAGGTCTTGTTTACCTGACTTTCTACAGCCTTCTAATGGGGGTTACATTTTGAGGACCCTGCTTTTTCAGCACTGAGCTCTCCATCTCTCTTTGAAGTTGCTGCGTTTTGCTTTGATCTTGAAATCATTTTTCACCATGTTTTGATGATTAGTAATGGTGAAAGTCACAAAGTCAGAACATGGTTTTACTCATTCTCTCTTGTAGGCTTAATGGGAATCTCAAAGCTAAACTAAAGTTCCTCCTTGATAATGCCATATCCGAAGTAGTTTTTCAAACTCATTTTCTCATCTTCCTGAAAAAGAGATACACAAGCTTGTGACAATAACTAAACACCCACACATGTCTTGGAAGTTTTTTTCTTTTTCAAAGTGAAGCTTATGTTATTATAAAAACATGAGCATGCCCTGAGGGTGGCCAGGTACTTTGATTTTGGCCAGGTACTTTGATTTTCTTATAAATATCAAGGGATTCTATTTACCACGGTTTTAGTTGTTGATTCTAAAGCCAAATTACCTAAATATGCAGAATGATTTCAAATAGCAGTCTGGGCATTTGAATGTAGGATTCAAAGATCATAGAAGATTTAATAAATTAATATCTATTTTGGTAGAACTTTCTAGATATTCTGCCAATTTAGTTCATGCTAAATTGTGCCCTGTTAACTTTTAGGCAATTTTAAGAGTTTTCCTACATAAAGATGATTGGCCATCACCATTATCAAATTGAATGTAAGTTCATATATAACTCATGAAATTATACTATAATCTAAGAGGTAGACTAAACGGACATAGTGCCTGTTCTGTTAGGATTTTCATTTCCTTGGGATGCTATTAGCAAGTAGTGTGGATCAAGTGATGACATACCACTGAGGAAATAAGAATAAGTACAATGTGAACAGTGCAGACTTTATTGTGCTTCTATGTTTCTGGAAATGCAAAGGAAGTCTCCTGGACTTAGAAATTGTTTCAATGGCTGAATAGTCACTTAATTGAGAAATCTGTGTGGGAAAGACAAAATTTAAAAGAAAAGGCATTCCAAGCACACAAAACAGCAGGCAGGCATATGGATTAAACATCAAGTTATTAGCATATAAAGTAGGGAAAATTTATGGAAATTTGCGAGATAGGGTATCTTTCAACAAGCAGTGCTGTTGTGATATCCAATATAGTTTATAGTTTCCAAATATATATATGGGATAATGGAGCACAAAAGAACTACATCAATAATCTGTCCCTGCTTCTGTTTAAATCATTTCACCTTTGTCATTGATCTCATCCTCTGCTACCTTTTGTCATCATTATCTTCAGGTTCCCTCTTGCTTCTGGGTCTTTTTGGTCTTCTATAAACATTTTCAAGTCCATCCCATACTTCAACCAAATAAAACAGAACAATTTTCTTTTCACACTGCATTCCACCTTCCCTTTTCTACCCTTTGAATTCCGTGACTTTCTGTTGTCACTACTTACTTGCAGTCTATCTAAAACTTTCAGGCTGGACAAATGCCCTATTTACCTGCTTTATTTTATTTATTTTACAAATATATATGTAGTTACAATTAATTTCATATTATTAAGTATAGATTAGAGGCCAAGTATACTTCTAATGTCTTTATATTCACTTTATTTAATTCTAATTACAACACCATGAGGAGGGTATTATTATTCCCATTTTAAAGATGAGAAAACTGAAGCATGTTAAGTAATTAGCGCAGTAAATAAATTGCTGAAGGAAGATTCTAACCCCTGAACTTTGACTCTAGAGTACCTGCTCTTAACTGCGATGCTACACTATCTTTCAGAAAGTTCTCTTGCAAGTGTCCTAGAAACTGCCAGGCTCTCAGGAAAGAAGAAACACTGATGAAGAGTTCCATTGGCAAAGGCTAGGTATTAGGCAAGGCCACAACTTGTTGGCTACATCAGCAATTTAAGGCTTTATTCTTAAAACAACATGAGAAGTATAGGTGAGCCTTCAGGGCCCAGTGCTCTGCATTTAGAATATAACAAAACACTGGATGAAACACATTTTGAATACTACTCTATATAGAGTGCCTGGCACTGTATCCACATAAATTGGTACTTTTCTGCAGGTACATTTCATGCATTAAATAATCTTTCACTAGATTCAAGGAAGGACAGCCACTTTTCAACAGTGGAAATTACTAGTTCTTCATTTTTTTCTTTTTTCATTCATTCGTTACTTGAATACATGATTACTAAGTACTTTGTAAGAACCAGTAGGTAACATATTAGAGTCACACAGATTGCTATGTCTCCAGGAGGACATCCTAACAGTCTGACATCTAACTTAAATGGAGAAAATGGTCAACTTACATATTCTTTCCCCATCCCTCACTATACCCTGAAACACTCCCAGCCAACAATAAGGAAAAGCAACCCAGAAATTTCCTATCTCTGTTTCTGCTGAGGTATTTAAATTAAATGCATTCTGCTCTGAAGTTTTTTTGTTTGTTTGTTTTACTTGTTGATTCTTTCCCATACCCCACATTTCAATCAAAGTTCTGTGATGCCTTTGTCTGCTAAATTGGGGTGCTGATTCCACTTCACCTAAGGATGACTTCTATTATTTCCCAGTTTATTGCTGAAGTCTCTTGATTGTTGTAGGAAGTCAGGGACCCTGAATGGAGGGACCAGCTGAAGCTGCGACAGAAGAACGTAAATTGTGAAGATTTCATGGGCATTTATCAGTTCCCCAAATTAATACTTTTATTATTTCTTATGCCTGTCTTTACTGCAATCTCTGAACATAAATTCTGAAGATTTCATGGCCACTTATCACTTCCCCAATCAATACTCTTATAATTTCCTATGCCTGTCTTTACTTTAATCTCTTAATCCTGTCATCTTCGTAAGCTGAGGACATATGTCGCTTCAGGACCCTGTGATGATTGCGTTAACTGCACAAATTGTTTGTAAAACATGTGTATTTGAACAACATGAAATCTGGGCATCCTAAAAAAGAACAGGATAACAGCAATTTTTCAGGGAACAAGGGAGATAACCATAAGTCAGACTGCCTACAGGGCTGGGCAGAACAGACATATTTCTCTTCTTGCAGAAAGCAACGAGGAGAAATATCACTGAATTCTTTCCCCAGCAAGGAATAACCCTGGGAAAGGAATGCACTCCCAGGGGGAGGTCTCTAAAATGGCAGCTCTGGGAGTGTCTGTCTTATGCAGTTGAAGATAAGGGATGAAATATGCTCTGGTCTCCTGCAGTGCCCTTAGGCTTACTAGGATTACGAAATTCCCACCTGACGAATTCTAGTCAGACCAGTTGTTTGCTCTTGAACCCTGTTTCCTGTTAAGATGTTCATCAACGACAATACATGCCCAGCGGGACACTGAACCTCATCAGAAATTCTAATTTTGCCCTGGTCTTGTGATCTTGCTCTGCCATTTGCCTTGTGATCTTTTATTGCCTTTTGAAGCATGTGATCTCTGTGACCCGCTCTGTGATCCCTATTTGTATACGCCTCCCCTTTTGAAATCCCTAACAAAAACTTGCTGGTTTTGTGGCTCAAGGGGCATCACGGAACCTGCAGACATGTGATATCACCCCTGGAGGCCCAGCTGTAAAATTTCTTTCTTTGTACTCTTTCTCTTTATTTCTCAGACCAGTTGACACTTAGGGAAAATAGAAACAAACCTATGTTGAAATATTGGGGGCTGGTTCCCCCAATACTTGATGATGAGTAGTATCTCCTTGCTGATTGCTCTTGTTATCTACCATCAAATTCTCATGTTCTTTCCAGGCTGTTAGAAGATATTATAGCTGCTACAGTATCTTAGAAGAACTGACAAAAAGGAATAGGAAAAAATCGGACTACATTTTAATCTCCCCAAATCTGTGGCTTGGAAACTGAGACATACATGTATTTAAGACAGTGTCCTTTCTCTCATTAAGATTGCAAACTTTTGTCTACCGCTAAGAAAATGCAAAAAGCCTAAGACAACAAATGCACTCTAAAACCAAAAGACATATTTTATAGTCATATCACATAATTTCTTAATTCTGATAAAAATAATATGTGGCCCAATAGATTCTTGTCAAACAGAAATTCTACTTAATACTTCAGAGTTTATAGTCATAATAGAAATATTTCCAAATTTTCCAGATTATTATCTTTTTGTCAATCATAAAAATACATTATTAGTAGCAATGTTGATCACTTGCAGCAGATGTTATGTATCTAGTCTTATGAAGAAAAAACAAAATTAACCTACCTCAGTAAAGATGACTAAGTTATGTTTGACTTAATGAATAGAAGTTGCTCTAGAGAGGTCCAGACTGCAGCCAAATTTCATTTAGTGTGATGTAGTAGAAAGAATCCAAATTTTGGTGTCAAGCTAGCCTCAAATCTTTTCTTTTAGGGTGCAAACTCTTATTGTTAATAGATAAGTTATCCAGCATTTCTGAGATTCTCTTCTCTTAGCTGTAAAATAAGAATAGTATTGTCAAACTTTTAGGGTTCAGGTTATCAGGAAAATTGATATTTTATCCACATGCCTGTTACATTGCCTCATACATCATAGGTGTTTAATATGTGGCAATCGTTGTGACTCATACTGTCTTAACCACCAATCACTAAACATATTATATTATTTGTTTGAAAAACACTGCTTCACATGAGGCACAGTTTTTTACTCAGAATTGTTTTCTAGATTCTCATTATACACAAAATAAAATATGAATACAAAATACTCCTCAGAACAAACTCTTTATTGCAAATAATTCACATTCTTAACCCATAAACAAACCTTGCTCTCCCCCAACTCTAATTCTGTTTATACTTTTGAAACTGCTGAAAGTCCAATTAACTCCTCTTTTGTGCCTATTTAAGATTCATCATTTTTTTCAAGGCTGAGCTTGTTCTTTCTGCCTATGTGTCCTAACAATACCACATGATCTTGTTGTTGAAATGCTTTATATATTCTTTCCACTCATTTTGGCACTCAGCTCTACAGAGAGAAAACTGTGTACATTGTTTCTTGAACTATCGGGTTGCAATATATTGTCTCAGGTGGCCATGACTTGTCTATAAAATTTTATTCTGAGTTTTTACTTTAATGATAATAAAAAATCTTATTATGAATCATCTCAGTGGCCACTTTATAATAAAATATTGTCTACAAGTTGATGGCTCATACTTGCATTTGTATTTATAATTTTGGGGAGGGGAAGAGAACACCTATTAAAATGGGAATCACTACATAACTTTCAATATATTGAGAGGCATCTCTTACTGCCCATAGTTTCCATATCAAAATAACAACACTCATCTATACCCACTCTTGTATTTGTGATTAATTATTTACCTCTAATGGAAACTAAATATGTTTATATAAATGACAACTCATACATTTAAGGATTTTAGGATATAAGATTTTAGTTTTGGAATTTTGGTAGTCATTACTTGTGCTCACCAATATCAGTTATCATTTCCTTCACGGACACTTTCTCATTCACACTTTCCAGACCTCTTACAATTAGATGAGGCCACAATTAGTTTTGATCAATATTTCAGACTAAGGCAGCAAAATTCTTTCTACATCTGATTCCAGTTATTTCTCTGCTTTGGTACTAACATGAAGACATTGAAATGAGACAGCGAAACCTCCCCTAGAGAGTCAATTGGGGTGAAACATGCCATCAAACTGAAAAGGAATAGCTCCCTTGACCCCTTCATGGGACTCATGAAGTGGGTGGCTCCTTTACTAAGCCTGCAGCTCTCAACCCCTCATGGGAGGGGGAACACGCAGGTGAGCAAGTACAGGAGCTAGGGCGAGGGCCTTTGGGTGCCAGCAGGAACAAACTTTGTACTGGCCCCCACAGCAGCATCTAGGTGGGTGCCTGCCACCCTCCACAACCCAAAGGGAGTGTTACAGTGCACTCTCTTATCTTTGCCATCTGCAGATGGCTAAGTATTTAACAGTTCAGTGTGACAGCCCTCTGTATCCTGAGCTCTTGTTCCGTATCCAAGAAGAATTGCATCACACAACCAAATTGAAGATGGTAAATGCAGGGGATTTTATTGCCAATAAAAGTGGCTCTCAGCAGGATGGAGAGTTGGAAAGGGGACAGAGCTAGAAGGTAGTCTTCCCCTGGAGTTCGGCAGTCCATGGCCTAACTCTTTCCTAAAGTACCACCATCAAGACGTCCCTCTGAAGTCAAGTTGCTTCTCTCTGATATCTGGTTACTGCTTATCTTCTCTCTTCTCTGCCATTCTGTTCTGCTGGTGGAGTCTGGGGTTTTTAATGGGTACAGGATTGGGGGCAGGTGCGGGTCAGGATGGTTTTGAAAAGGGAACTCAGATGAGAAAGCCGGATTGCATGTTCTCACTTTGGGCCATGGGTCTAGGCTTGAGGGTGTGACTCTTTCTGGGGACTGCCTTCTTCTACCCAGTATCTCTCTGCCTCCTGTTCATATTAGAATGTTATATGTTAAGCCAGTGAGATTTCTGGCCTGTTGTCACTGCAACAAAATTGAACTTATGCAGACTAATACAGAACCTGGACTGTAACTATCAATGGGGAATTCACATTTAGTCATTTCATTTCATAACATAATAATGTGTCCCAATAATGATAATTTGAATTTTTGGTTTTTACTTTATTTGCATTTGATTATAATATTTTTTAAAACATATGTTGTTGTATTTTTATGGTCCTAAAATATGTAGTTACAATGATTTCATAATTATCATGTTTACATGTTTAAGTAACATTATCATAATACCAATTTAATTCCATGTTAAGAACCTTCTGAAATACTTTTATCTTTTAATGAGGTTCCACATATTTCTGAAATTTGACAAACACTGGTTTTAAGTTTGAATTCAGCAATTTTGGAATTCAATAGGCCTGAAGTATATTCTAAGCAGTATAATTACCAACTGTATAAGCTAGGATCTAATTTATAATATTTTGAAACATAACTTTTTTCTTTTCCATAAATTTTATATAATATCTTCTTTAGATCAGAGTTATGAGAATTAAGTAAGATATTTTTGAAGTTTTATTATAATGCAGTGTCTATGGTAAGTGTTCAATGAATGTCAAAATAAAAGTATATTCTATTAGTTTACTTGTCTTATTTTTAAAATAATTCAATACACTTTAATAGTTTCATATATATATATACTTTAAGTTCTAGGGTACATATGCACAATGTGCAGGTTTGTTACATATGTATACCTGTGCCATGTTGGTGTGCTGCACCCACCAACTCATCAGCACCCATCAACTCATCATTTACCTCAGGTATAACTCCCAGTGCAATCCCTCCCCCCTCCCCACTCCCCATAATAGGCCCCAGTGTGTGATGTTCCCCCTCCAGAGTCCAAGTGATCTCATTGTTCAATTCCCACCATGAGTGAGAACATGTGGTGTTTGGTTTTCTGTTCCTGCAATAGTTTGCTGAGAATGATGGTTTCCAGCTGCATCCATGTCCCTACAAAGGACATGAACTCATCCTTTTTTATGGCTGCATAGTATTCCATGGTGTACATGTGCCACATTTTCTTAATCCAGTCTGTCACTGATGGACATTTGGGTTGATTCCAAGTCTTTGCTATTGTGAATAGTGCCACAATAAACATACGTTTTTATTTAGAAGTAAGTTTTTGTTATTTTATTATTTTTTATACTTTTTTTTTTTTTTGAATCAGAGTCTCATTCCATCGCCCAGGTTGGAATGCAGTGGCACAATCTCAGCTCACTGCAACCTCTGCCACCCAGGTTCAAGCAATTCTCCTGCCTCAGCCTCCTGAGTAGCTGGGATTACAGATGTCTGCCACCATGCCTAGCTAATTTTTTGTATTTTTAATAGAGACGGGGTTTCACCATGTTGGCAAGGCTGGTCTCAAACACCTGACCCCATGATTTGCCTGCCTCTGCCTCCCAAAGTGCTGGGATTACAGGCGTGAACCACCACGCCTGGCCTGATTTTTTATGCTCTTTTTATACACCCCATACCATTCTGAAGAGATTTACTTAGGTCCAATACTCCTCCAGCTTGTTCTCTATACCATATCTCAAGGTTTTGTCTTTTCTACCAAGAATGAAAAAATCAAGTATAAAATCCTCATGTGACAGTAAATGTCTAATTTCTTCAAGGTAACATAAATCATTCATTCAACAACCATTATAGGTGTTAGCAATAGTGTCATGCACAAGAAAAAAACAGTCCTTCCCTTCATGACATTTTATGTACTGGCAGAGACACATAAACCAAAGAATATCATTCAAAATGTGAAATTATAACTGTGATAAATGCTACTGAGGAATTTGTCTAAGGAGAGGTACGTGGAGCTAAAATTGCTTATATTTGTAAGAAATATCATTGTCTGATAAGTCAGGGAATCTTTTTCTAAAGAAGTAACAATTGACCTAAGACCTAAAGAGGAGTGACCATTACCTGGGTGAAATATTGATAGACAAATGTCAAGTGTGTCTGGAGGAGAGGACCACATGATGAAACAATTCACAATTGCAAAAATATGGAACCAACCTAATTGCCCATCAACCAAAGAGTGGATAAAGAAAATGTGGTATATATACACCATGGAATACTACTCATCCATAAAGAGGAACTAAATAATGTCTTTTGCAGCAACTTGGATAGAGCTGGAGGCCATTATTCTAAGTGTAATAACTCAGGAATGAAAAACCAAAGATTGTATGATCTCACTTATAAGTGTTAGCTAAGCTATGAGGACACAAAGACATATAGAGTGACATAATGGACTTTGCGGACTGAGGGGGATGGTGCGAGTGGGGTGAGGAGTAAAGGACCACATATTGGGTACAGTGTACACTGCTTGTGCGATGGGTGCACTGGAATCTGAGAAATCACCTCTAAAGAATTTATCCATATAACCAAACACCACTTGTACCCCAAAATCTATTGACATTTTTCTTAAAAGCCTGTGATGAGAAGGAGCATACCTAGAATGCAACACTGAATGAAGAATAGAATTACTGCAGCAGAGACAGTAGGTAAAACAGTGACGTGAAATAATACTGGAGAAATAGGCAGGGTCCTATATGCACCATTGCATGGTTTTGCATTTAGCCCCAAAACAATGGAAAATGATTGGAATATTTTAAGTGGGGTACAGAAATGTGACATGGTTTGATTGAGGTTGTCACAGATAATAGAGAAACCAAAAGATACAGGTGAACAAAAGTAGTGATTACAGATATAGTCTAGAAAAGAGATGATGATAGCCTGGTCTATGATGGTGGTGGTGGTGACGATGGAGAGAATAAAGCATACTAAAATGTATTTGAGATAAAAAATTAACAGAGCTCGGGAAGACTCAAGAATAATAACGAGAGTTCTGGATTTCTTTTGTGATTAAATAGCTGTTGGTTCATTCATCAACTTAGAGAAGGTTAGGATAGAAGAAGATGAGGTAAAAGATCATAAACTACATTTTAGGCACATTGCCTTTGAAATACCTTAACACAGCCAAAGAAGGACATTAAATAAGAAAGTGGATATACATTTTGGTGCTAGGGAAGTCAATTTGTGATGTTAATTAAGAACATGGATTTGGATTAAATGCCTGGGTATGAGATTTTCCAGGAGGATTTAAACAGACCAAGGTCTAAGATGTTAGGCACTCCAGTATTTGGTGTCCAGGTGGAGGGGTCTGAAACTGCAATAATCAATAGTAAAGTATGACTATTGAAATGTAAGAGGGTGTCCATTCAGAAAGGAATACTCAATAGAAATAAAAATAAACTGAGTAGCAACATTGACCTTTGGACTTCCAGGCACAGATACATTTATCAGTGATATTTTTTATGTGACTAATAGGAATGGAAACCAGATTGAGGTGGGTTTCTGTACTTTCTATAAAGTACAGAAAAAAAGGATGGATATAAATAAAATTCTTCTTTCATGTACAAAAGAAAATGTAAGAAAAGAAGCAAAATATGGAACACCTATAGGAAGTCTTTAGACATAGGTGTTAGGGCATGTGTGCGTCTATGTATATGTGTGTGGGTGTCTGTTTGTGTGTGAGAGAGAGAGAGAGAGTTTACTAAAATAAAAATTGTATATTCACTTTCTAAATCAGTTGCATCTCATGTTCCATAATAAATATATTCTTCAAAAGTGATATATGAGTGATATATGAGTCTTCACCTTTGTTGAAGTCTTTTAAATATCATAGGAAAATAATTTAGAAATAATCTCTTGTGAATCAATGATTACTTTTGAGCAACTCTTCACATTATTTCTATGATTATTTGAGTGCTTTATATTTCTACTTGTCTAGCTGTTTTTAAATCAGTTATACTCATTTATATTCATGCACACTAGATATTCAGCCTTTCTTAATGCCCATAACTTTTAGTACCATCTCACAAATTCTACTATTATCTAAATTTATTTGCTTTTAAATTTGAGCCGGTTCTATTATTGACTAATATGATGTTTTCTTATCCCAGCTAAGGGCTATTCAAGTAATATTTTCAAATAAAGAAGACTTGGATCCCCTACATCTGGAATAATACTTAACACCTTTAGACTACCTTTATCAGAGAATTATATTTGTAGTTTTCCAGATATACTTGAATTTCTCTGATAAAGGTAGTCTAAAGGTGTTAAGTATTATTAATATCCTTATACTCAAACTCACTAGGCACATTTCTTAATGGTTTTTAGTACAGAAACAAAAATAATCCGATTTCTCACCCTAAAAGCAGGCATATAATCATGTACTATGACAAGAAAATATTTAAACCCTTAATAATGAAAAACAAGTTAAAAGCTAAATAAATAAAATTCTTACATAAAATATTGAGGACAGGCTTACAGGAAAGCTACAAAATCATCTGATTATGGTGAAACATTGCTCATCACTAAAACATGATGCATGTGTATAAATTAGCTCTTTCTCATGAAAATCTGAAATCTCCCGTAACCTCTCATCATCCTCAAGGGTAACAGAAGAATCTGTTTATTTCTCCCATACTTACTGGCCTTTTGTGTATTTGAAGACAGTGTATGTGTTGCTCCATCCCAAGTATTCTGGTTTTCTAATTTAAATATTCACGCCTTCTTAAAACAGCTTCAACTTTTCTGGACTTCATGATAATTAGTTTTCTAACATGTTCCAGTTTGCTAATATTCAAATAAAATGTATTGCTCAAAACTAAATATGGTATTCTATTAGTTAATTGACTAAGAACTATTTTCACAAATATTTACTGAGTACTAAATAGGTACGATTCTAGGCACTGGGGATACAAATAATGAGTGCCATGGAGAAACATATCTGTCTTCATGTAACTTACATATCACATGTATATGAGGTATATAATCAGCTCCTTTTGTGATATTTCAACTCCTTTTTTGATAATCTCTCAAACTATTTCAGTAACCTTGCAAGTATTCTTCGACTTCTTATTTATTTATTTATTTTTTATTATTATACTTTAAGTTCTAGGATACATGTACATAACGTGCAGGTTTGTTACATATGTATACTTGTGCCATGTTGGTGTGCTGCACCCATCCACTCATCAGCA
>NW_012118522.1:412762-413534 GCF_000951035.1 Colobus angolensis palliatus
ATGTTCTTCCATTTGTTTGTGTCTTGGACTTCTTTTTAATGTATTTTTTCCTCATTCCCTTGTTTCTCATGCAGACCTAGAATAATAGAGAAATAGAGGATGGAATAAGGAAAAGATTATGACAGAAAAGCTATTAGCTGGGTCTTACTTCCACTCAGTCTCCTTTTTTGTGGTTATAACTCACAGCTGCTTGTGAGTATAGGCTATTTTTGGAGTCAATAGAGAAGTGTTCCCAATAACCCTGTCTGAAGGACTTGGACATTACAAAAATAAGCTATGTTTTGAAAATTAAACTATGCAATTGACATATACTGTATGGAACAAACACTTATCTTAAAGTGACAGAAAGAGTGGAATATGGGACAGCAAGTCTGTTTTCTGACTGACCATACTAACAGTTTAAACATTTGTTCCTGGTTATTTTCCAGGGAATTGTTTCATTTGCCTTAGTAACTGTGAGAGTGGGTACATCACTGCCAAACTCAGGGTGAAGTTTGCTCACCAGCTCCATTCATTTCCTTTAGGCTCCTTTTCTCCAGGCAGTGTCTGAACTCCCTACATGTTCTTCTTGCAGGCTTACACGTTCAGAGTCCAGCAGTTTGTCTACAGATGTGGAGCCAGCAAAAGCAGAATTAAGAGCCTTTAGTGTTCTTTTCATTCTCCTCTTAAACTCTCTTTCTAACTTCCATTTTGTCCTTTCCCTTGATTCATCACTACACTGTTTTCGCTTTTCTTATCTAGACATTTGGAAGGGAAAGAAGGAAGGAAGGAA
>NW_012118522.1:414058-419773 GCF_000951035.1 Colobus angolensis palliatus
GTAAATCTAGGTCCCCTTTTACTCTCCAATTATTATAGTCCATTTTCACTTTCAAAAGTATTCCATTTGGACCATCATAGTAATCTTAATCATACTTCTAATAATTGTGGAGTATTTCTTTCTTCTGAGCTTATTTATTTTTGGTAGTTTGTACGTTTTTTCATATAATTGCATTTGCTCAGTATGCTGCCCTGTGCCCTTTAGGAACACGTCTATTGTGTTCATTCTGTGTGACTGTGTTCACATATGAACAGTATGGAACATTCAATGTGTTCAAAGTCTGGTGCTCCCCACATTTGATGAATTGGTGTACGTTTTTTCATATAATTGCATTTGCTCAGTATGCTGCCCTGTGCCCTTTAGGAGCACGTCTATTGTGTTCATTCTGTGTGACTGTGTTCACATATGAACAGTATGGAACATTCAATGTGTTCAAAGTCTGGTGCTCCCCACATTTGATGAATTGGTGTACGTTTTTTCATATAATTGCATTTGCTCAGTATGCTGCCCTGTGCCCTTTAGGAGCACGTCTATTGTGTTCATTCTGTGTGACTGTGTTCACATATGAACAGTATGGAACATTCAATGTGTTCAAAGTCTGGTGCTCCCCACATTTGATGAATTGGTGTACGTTTTTTCATATAATTGCATTTGCTCAGTATGCTGCCCTGTGCCCTTTAGGAGCACGTCTATTGTGTTCATTCTGTGTGACTGTGTTCACATATGAACAGTATGGAACATTCAATGTGTTCAAAGTCTGGTGCTCCCCACATTTGATGAATTGGTGTACGTTTTTTCATATAATTGCATTTGCTCAGTATGCTGCCCTGTGCCCTTTAGGAGCACGTCTATTGTGTTCATTCTGTGTGACTGTGTTCACATATGAACAGTATGGAACATTCAATGTGTTCAAAGTCTGGTGCTCCCCACATTTGATGAATTGGTGTACGTTTTTTCATATAATTGCATTTGCTCAGTATGCTGCCCTGTGCCCTTTAGGAGCACGTCTATTGTGTTCATTCTGTGTGACTGTGTTCACATATGAACAGTATGGAACATTCAATGTGTTCAAAGTCTGGTGCTCCCCACATTTGATGAATTGGTGTGGTTCAACCTTAATTATATATCTGCTATATTCCCTAACAGCACTGGATATATCTCTTGTCATTTTATACTAGTTAAAAAATAAACTGTAACATTATTTGAAGTACTATTCAACGTTAGCATTCCTTCAGTTAAAAGATTTCTAAAAAATAGGTGATCAACTTTGAGTTTTAAAAATAAACATAAATCATTTTCTCTGTTGAGTAATTAGTGCATAATTACGTAATTACTTTATCACATGACCTTCATCAAATAACTATATGTGGCCTTTAAGTATGCTTTCTGTGCTCTGAGAGTTTTATATACGTGATTAATTCATTAGGGATTTTTTTCTTAAAGGAAAGGATTATTTACTAACCTTTTTAAAAAAAAAATCAAATAACTGTATAATTAAATATACATTTAATGACTGGCATTCTTTAGTTACAAAAATGGTTTCCATTCTCTATCTTTTTTTATATCACATTCTTTGTAATGTGACTTTGCAGCACTTCCCATAGACAAGTAGATGCTAAGTTCTCTTCTTCTGTACCTCGGCAAGATTTGTGACTTGTTTTATCTACCAGATTAAGTAGTAGTAATTTGTCAAATCAAAGGCTTCAGGGATCTTTCACACTTTTGCTTACTTTCTTGGAACTCTGAAACTCTGCTCAGCTACCGTGAGCACAAGTATGGGCTAACCTGCTGAATAATGAGATGCATAACTAAGCCATCCCGGGTACCTCTGTTGAAGGTTGAATGACAGACACAAAGGAGGTCAGCCTAGAAAAGCCATCCTCTAGCTGATCTAATGGCTAACCAAAAATCTATGAGTAAATCCACCCAGCTCAGGTACCAACTGAGCTTGGCTCAGATCAGCAAAACTACCTAGCTGACCTACAGAATAATAATGATTGCTGAATAAAAATAAATGTTTATTGATTTAAGACATTAAGATTGGAATAATTTGTTACAAGGTGATGGCTCACTGACACATTGCATTTTGGATATACTTACTTAACTAAATAGAAAGCACTTCAAAATAACATAACCAATATAAATTCCCTTCACTAGCCAAACAACTCAATCTAAATGTCCTGGTGGTACTTAAACTGAAGGTATCCAAAAAATAGTATGTTACTTCAAAACCATTTTTGTCTTTCAAATTCTGTTTGATCACTCTACTCAAGATAAGAAAATGTATTTCTTTCCACATTTACTAGTTTTCTCCATGCAATTATTTACCACAGCCAATGGATTTTCCATTTAGATGTTGATTAAGTATGCTCCCACTACTCATTTACATAGTTACTACTGTATTACAAATGATATTGTCTCTGTGCTGAATTAATCGCCTGGCCTCAAGTCTCTCTCCTTTCAAACAACCCCACCAGGGTTATTTTGTATAATATATATCTAATTTTGCATGTCCTTTTTCTTTAAAAAGATGTTTATGGAAAATTTAAATACACATACCCTTTGTATTAGCAAGTGTATTCTTGTTTTTCCATGTATAGTAAATATACAAAGCCCCCAACATAGATAAAATAATATTCATTGTACTAAAATTAGCTTTTATTTTCAAAAGAGTTTATATACATAGTAACTTTATGAGTCATTTTAAAAATTGTTATTTTTACTTTGACATATTCAAAAACAAGAATAGCCAAGTTAACAAATTGCATGGTATGAGTGAAATCCAGTTCTTCATTGCATAGATATTAAAGTTCATATGCCTTTGAGCTTCCAATATTGATCCTTTCTATTTACATTCCCTCATCATCCTAAATACTCCATGTCCCTTAAATTGTCTTTGCTCAAGATGCTCCTTCTGCCACAAATGTCCTTCCTTATTCTAATTCTAGGAAAAGTAAGTTCATCTTACAGAAATAGATTAAGAAACCATCTTAGTAAAACCTTACTTCGTAATTCAGCCAGAAATAATTTCAAATCTCTGTGCTCCCATATAGTTTTATGTTAACAATAATATGGAATTTAACACTTTGCATTTGCTTTGTAGATATGCTTTCTGCTTGACTATGAGCTCTTTGAAGGCAAATGATTATATAATTTTTATATTTATATCTTTAAATTCTAATAAAGTGCTTGACAGCAGATATGTGACAATCTATCGATACATCGGTAGCTACATCTTTGAGGTACAATGTGTAGAACATTTTCCATTTTGATTGTTAGTAAATGTCTGTACAGGTAAACTGCAATAGGTAATTCATGTGCAAACCTTTGCATTTAGAATTGTTTTTGTATTCTAGACTAACAGCAATTTTGATGTGGCTATTATTATTCCTACTTTATAAATGAACAAACCTAGAGAGGTAAAGGGATTTGACAAAAATCACAAAGGTTCTTTAACTACACAGCTGCATATCTTTTTTACTTGACTAGAATTTCTTAGATTTAAGGAAACAATTTAATCATATGTAGCATACATTAACATTCCCAAAGTATTCAAGTAACTGCAGAGGTTATATGCACTGAAAGGTTGAAAGTGTACATGAACATTTTAAGGTGCATTTTCCCCAAAATAGGCTTGTTAAACTGCTGCATTTTCCCACATAGGTTCATTGTAATTCTGGAGTCTTGCTAGCCTGAACAAAAATCACTGTTTATTTTTAAAAAGCTGTAATATAAATAACTGTGAAAACTGCAAATTATTTCATATTTTTCGAAACATAGAAATGACTTGAGTAAAAATATAATTCTCATAACACAACAATTAAACTTAAGTTTGAATTTGTCTGGCCCAGAAGTTTTACGAATGACCTTCTTTATTGCATGACTGTCATCCTCACTTCCTTGAGAGAATTTCCTTTGCTCTCTGGCACCACAGACATGTTTCCTGCCTTGAAGTTGGACTTCTATTTTCAATCTACTTGGACATTCAAATGCATAGGGTGGGGATTTGTCTCCTTTATAGATTCCGCCATACCAGCACATTCTTTCCAGGCAATGAAGAGAAAATTATGGGAATACTAATAACATATACGAATAAAAACAATAATGATACAAACAGGAAATTGACAGTGAGCAAAACATCAAAGTCATCTTATGGTATGAAAAAAATAGATTCTGGTTTGTTTATTTATTTAGGGAGGTGGGGCTGTCACCACTGATCTTATTCTAACCCAGAATTCTTGCCAGACAATTGAGTATACTCTATGGGGTACTGCAGCACTGCAACTCAAAACAAATGAAAACCAATTATGCAATGCTATCCTCGATAAAATATAACTCATTGGCTGAAATTACATTCAAACCACACATATGGGAGGATTAGGCAATATTTTTCAGGCAGGTCCAGTGATTGAGCAAAAATGTTTGGAGCAGTTACATTACATGTCTTTAAGCCAGGAGCAGGTTTGTTGCTTGTCTGAGAGTAGTGTATGTACAGTAAAGAAAATATATTCAGGTATTGTGATATATTAAAAGAGGAAGCTCATTTTTATCTCTGTTAAAGAGAAGTCTTAGATTACTGCTGGTCTCTCCATCACCATATGTCCATTGCTGATTCCCATAAGGATATCTTATTGAAATTGCAATGATTCATCAGCAGCAGTGTTATCGGCTTCTACACAGTCAAGAGTAGATTATTTTAACTTCTACTCTTCTAAAACATATCTGATGAAAATCCACTGAACTATCCTTTGGCTATTCTTTCTTAACATAACCTTTTTAATGAACTGTTTTTCCTGACATCTTGCCTCATTTATTGTGTCCCAGTTTCATCAAGAAGAGAGAAAAGATTAGGTAAATAGTAGAAGTTTCTCATGACATTCATTTTTTCTTTCCAGATTCAAGTGAAAACTGAAAAGTTCATGAAAAGCAACTTGAGGCTTGCTTTCCTTAAATTCTATGTAAACTAGACCATATAGGGCATTCTTTGCTCCCAATAATGTGACAGAATTTTGAGAGACTGTCTTAGTTATTGTTATCTGTATGCAAGAAACAGAAATGGATTATAAATTATTCAAATAAGAAAAATAGACCCTGCATAGTTATTAGGATCAAAACAAAGCTGAAAACTTAGGTGTTGGGTTCAAATTGTTGGAAGAAAGAATTTGGTTTAACTAGTGTGAGCTATTTTTCCACTCTGAGTGATATCAGTAGTGCTAGGTACTAGGGTTTGTAGTTTGTAGTATTTGAAGTGGTGAATGATTTTAGGCAGATGCTGCTAATGCAATAAGTGACTTATTCTGCCGATCTTATTCTCTCCATAATAATTCCCTGTCTCATTTATTTCCTTTACACCTTACATTTAGCTCTCAAAATAAGAAAAAAAGTGAACATTCATTGATAGAGTGAATGAAGATTTAGTGCTTAAGAAATATATTCTTATCCTAAAGATTAGAGCACAAAATATTTGGATTCAAGAAGTCTCTGTTTTGGAGAAGTACAAGCTTCTCACAATATTTTTTACTAGGCTTTATTCCGTATATATGTAATAGAATGTTATGGGCATTCTAATTTTGAAATTAAGAAGGGTTCCGTAAAACATACATTTTTATTAGTATAAATAAAGGTATTGTTACATGAGCCATGATTTTTAAAATATGTATTATTTGGTAATTTAAGAGCACAAATAGTCCTGTGATGGCCATAAGTATTTTACAC
>NW_012118522.1:420858-426015 GCF_000951035.1 Colobus angolensis palliatus
ATTTTGAAAGAAGGGTTCCAGGAAACATACATTTTTTTTCTGTTCTTTGGAGTAGTGGCACCAACTCAATAAATAAATGGCCACAACGGGATGTTAAGTAACAGGAAAGTAGAGCAAGTATTTTTATTCACCTCTTCCTATCTGGAGGAAAATGTCAAGACAACACCACACAGAGGCTCAAGCTGAGATGTTAGGTGTGTTGCTTAGCAATGTAAATTGGGTATATATTTAGTCAGACTGCACTATAGAAAAGTTAAAAAAATAGGTTTCCTAAGGAGGGATAGAAACACTAATGTCCATTAAATTGTTGTTTTATTATTATTTTTAATTGACACATAATAATTGTACATATTTGTGGGGTACACTATATTATTTTAATACATGTGTACAATGTAAAATGATCAAATTAGGGTAATTAGCACATCAATTACCTCAAACATACATTGTATCTTTGCTTTGGAAACATTCAAAATCCTCTCTTGCTGCTATTTTAAAATACACAGTAAATTCACCCTATGGTTCTATAGGACACTAGCCATTATCCGTCCTATATAGCTATAATTGTGTATCTATTAACCAACCTCTTCCTCTTCCCCTTTCAGCTCGACCTTCTCTAGCTTCTTTGAGATCAAAATTCTTAGATCCCACATATGAATGAGATCATGTAGTGTGTATCTTTCTGAGCCTGGATTATTTCACTAAACATAATGTCCTCCAGGGTCATTCATGTTGTTGCAAATGATAAGATTTCATTTTCTTTCAATGAGTGAATAGTATTCTACTGTAGATATATACCAGCAAGTGTGTGTGTGTGTTTAATTCAAGTACTTTTCACAAGTGATCTGGCAATCCAGAAGACTGATCTTCTCATTGCTGTGTACTAGAAGGAATGTTGCAAATAGCCCATGGACTAGATGACTGCATATTTCCTCAGACTGTTGACGCTCCCTCACATGTTACATAATCCAGACTTTGGAAATACATTGTCAGTCACAGTATTTTGATTGTCTTTGTGAAACCGTGTGGGTCATAACACAGCTTGTGAGTCATGGTAAACAATTTTTCTTTCTTTCAGCCTACCATCTGGAACAAGAAAGGAGACAAACCTTGATTGAATGAGTAACGAAAAATTTTGTTTGGCAAGTTAGTTGGAGTTGTCGATTGGGATTATGTTTCACAGCCCTTCTGTCAGTGAAAGGTGAGCTGGCCCTTGTCACAGGTGACAGACAGGCTGAGAGATAAGAAGAAACCAAACTTAGAGAATCCCGGTAGTCTGTGGATAGTAGAAACAATGATATTTCACGATTTCAAAGTAATTACCTTTGTCCGTTGTTCAACAAAGTTTTGCTTATTTTTTTTTTGTACCTAGGAAAACTAAGTGAATGGTTGTATCTATCACTAAAACAAAACCATATGTGCAAAGCAACAGCAAACCAAGAGAAGTCCATCACAGGTTGGCAGTTTGTGTCTTAAGAAACCTGAAACAGATGTCCAAAGTGCGAAGGCTGGCTGATGTAACCAGCAACAACTGAAATAGATTTCTGGACCTGGTATCTATTCCTTTGGAAACTCCAGAAGTGGTTAGGGAAAGGAACCCTATACGTTTAGATTCCTGCTTTCATATTCAAAATGTCAGCTAAGATTATTGTTACCTGGCCGTTACCATGTAGCTTGACCCTTGATGGCTGGATAATACAGGACTGTGGCTATAATAAATGGTAAATAAAATTTACTTTCTTCTCCCCTCTTCCATTCTGCACGCACTACAGACACCCCTTTAAACTCCAACCATAATAGAGCATTTGGGGATCTATAAACTGAAGATCCTCACTGCTTATTTCTGCACTCAGGCATACAACTAATAAACTATCTTTCAAGCTTATACAGTAGAATGAATTGGAAGAGTTAAACTATGAATTTACATGTGAAAATATGTCAGATGTGGTTTGTAGGGTACAGTTGGTCGTTTGTGTTTTTCAAATGTCTTCCATCAGTTTTTAAAACAAGTGGTCCCTGGTTTACTCCCATGGGCTTTTTCCCAGTTGTTTCTCCATTAAACATTTAACACTAGCTCTAATTTCTGTGTGCACAAATATTTACATCTGAATATCTCTATGCCTTTTCACTTATCCTGGGAATGAGCTCATTTGGAAATTTTGTTTGATGTGTGAGAATATATTGCTTATTTCATTGTCTATAAATAAAGGAATCGTACATGAAAAACAAAGTCACTTAATTCTCATAAGTTCCGAGTTTGATTTGGAGAAATCAGATCATTTATTTAAAAAAACAAACAAACAGATTCAGAAAGACGTTTTCCTCTTTTCCTCTTATATTTAATAGAGACCAGATATTTTACAGAGGAATGAACATCTTCATGGGAAACAGTAAAGATCCTATATAAACCCTGGCAATACAAATTATAATACTTATTATGAATGTTCATATAATGAAGTATTTAACTATATCATATATCCATTTTTTGCCAAGGCTTATTTCTACCTCTCGGTCTTTGAAGTGCATTATTATGAAATCTTCTTTATAATAACTTCGGGATGACTAACGACATAGCTTGCTATTTTATGTATACACAATGCAGCAATTCTTAATTTAAAAAAATTAAAAAGGAATAAGACAGAATCAGGAGTGGAAAGACCTTGGTACAGAAATATGTCCACGCTGCAGAGCATTAATTCAGTTATGCAATCACTTTTCCTCTCTGCTCTTATTTATCTGTTAATTGATTTATATGGGGTTACTGCTCAGTTACTCAATAATTAGTTATTAATTGATTAACTGATTTATAAGTAACCTCATGCCATTTTATAGACTGATTGTTAAGTCATCCCTTACTCAAGCGCTTTGGGAGCCAAACATAACGTAAAGGAGGGAAGAGGGTCACGTGTAAGAAAAGGTGGGGCCAACCTCTGGAAAATTAGGAAGCATATATCCTTCTTGACAAGGTCAACTGCTACTTAGCTGCAGGTTGTTACAGAAAGGCAGACCGAGTATTGCAGATTTCTAAACTTGTCAAAACAGCAGCAAATTCTGGTTTTTAGGTACAATATTATAATTGTTAAATATTGACAATTTAATCCATTTTTGAACACTATACATCACAATATGACATAATCAGCATCCTATTTTTGGCTTATAAGCTGCCAGCCAGCCAGCAACCTATGGGCTAAAGAATTTCCACTTTGGATGCTAGAAAGCCTTAATTGGAAGTATACTGAGCATGACTTCACATTCCTTTCATGATTCAAAAACATCCAAGGACTTTAAGGATATCATGCTAAAGGCTGTGGAAAAGCCAGTTAATTAATGCCAAAAACTCAATAAAACATTACTTATATTTTTAATGAGGATTCTTAACTATTTGGTTGCATAATTGGCACCCGAGTCATTTGGTTCTATTTAGTATCTAAAGTCATGTTTATTTTCATTATTTTCTTTTAACATTTCAAGCCATTTGTTTTTACAGCCTTGTATCAGTACAATTTGAAATATGCTAGGTGTAAGTTGAACAAGCCACATATTGTTCCATGTTCCATATTTTGCCTTCAGAGAAAAAGCTCCTGTAAAAAATGCACTATTACTCATACTAATGTCTAGTATTATAATTCAATGACAAGTGTGGAGCTAGAAGCACCTGCTAATAATGGCAGCATCTACCAAAGGCTTTGCCTACAATCTCTTTGTTAGGAAAAATAGCTTTTTGGTCTAATTATTATCATTTGTATTGATTACGGTGTTTTTAAGAGAATTATACTAAAACATAGTGTTGCTTATATGATGACATCAAATAATGACAAAGACACTCACACAAAGTGCTTGACCTCAGTGACAATTCTAAATTGTTAGTCACTAAGACATCACATTGGGAAAGGTTGTAGTTGGCACAGAAGTAAAGCTTTATATGGAATTTCAGTGAAAAAATAGGTTTCTCTGTTTTACTTTTTCAGACTATCTAATGTACCTCAGAAAACAGTTTCTAAAAATGCATTTCTATACCTAGGTGTTTCTTTAGTTTCTAGAAAAGATTATTAGCCCTGGACAGTGCGACTATAGGTGATCTTCTATGCAGTTATGGTGTTCACACCAAAAAAGGAGCTAATTCACTTGACAAAATTCAAAACAAATAAAACAGCTATCTAAACCACTCTTAACTAGCCCTTTTTTCCCCAGAAAGCACCTTACACTCTAGAAGCACTGCTGTCCTTTGTGTTAACACTTTCACAAGGATATGTGTTTATATGCAGGCTTCTTTTCCTCCCAACTCAGAATTTAATTGAAACTTCAATTAGAAAACTGTGCCATTTGGTTTTTATTTTCTTTAATTAATTTATTTATTTTGAAACAGAGTTTTGCTCTTGTTGCGCAGGCTGGAGCACACTGGCATGATCTCGGCTCCCTGCAACCTCTGCCTCCCAGGTTCAAGCTATTCTTGCCTCAGCCTCCCAAGTAGTTGGGATTATACACATATGCCACCACAGCCAGCTAATTTTGTATTTTTGGTAGAGATGGGGTTTCATTGGCCAGGCTGGTCTCAAACCCCTGACCTCAGGTGATCCACCCTCCTCAGCCTCCCAAAGAGCTGGGATTCCAGGCATGAGCCACCACACCCAGTCTAGTTTTTATTTTATTAATATATTATCTTTTCCTATTTTACCTGTTTTCTTTTTCTGCAACTACAAAGAATCATGAATTATGTAAATGCTAGATATAATTATACATGACTTTTTAAAATTATATTTTAAGTTCTAGGGTACATGTGCACAGCATGCAGGTTGTTACGTAGGTATACATGTGCCATGTTGGTTTGCTGCACCTAGTCATTTATATTAAGTATTTCTCCTAATGCTATCCCTCCCCTAGCTCCCCACCCCCTGACAGACTCTGGTGTGTGGCGTTCTCCACCCTGTGTCCATGTGTCCTCATTGTTCAACTCCCACCTATGAGTGAGAACATATGATGTTTGGTTTTCTGTCCTTGTGATAGTTTGCTTAGAATGATGGTTTCCAGCTTCATCCATGTCCCTGCAAAGGACAAGAACTCATCCTTTCTTATGGCTGCATAGTATTCCATGGTGTATATGTGGCACATTTTCTTAATCCAGTCTATCATTGATGGACATTTGGGTTGGTTCCAAGTCTT
>NW_012118522.1:426290-445335 GCF_000951035.1 Colobus angolensis palliatus
GTCTATTGGCTGCATAAATGTCTTCTTTTGAGAAGTGTCTGTTCATATCCTTTGCCCACTTTTTGATGGGATTGTTTGTTTTTTTCTTGTAAATTTGTTTAAGTTTCTTGTAGATTCTGGATATTAGCCATTTGTCATATGGGTAGATTGCAGAAATTTTCTCCCATTCTGTAGGTTGCCTGTTCACTCTGATGAGAGTTTCTTCTACTGTGCAGAAGCTCTTTAGTTTAATTAGATCCCATTTGTCTATTTTGACTTTTGTTGCCATTGCTTTTGGTGTTTTAGTCATGAAGTCTTTGGCCATGCCTATGTCCTGAATGGTACTGCCTAGGTTTTCTTCTAGAGTTTTTATGGTGTTAGGTCTTACATTTAAATCTTTAATCCATCTTGAGTTAAGTTTTGTATATGGTGTAAGGAAGGGATGCAGTTTCAGGAATGTACATATGGCTAGCCAGTTTTCCCAGCACCATTTATTTCCCCGTTGCTTGTTTTTGTCAGATTTGTCAAAGATCAGATGGTTGTAGATGTGTGGTGTTATTTCTGAGGCCTGTGTTCTGTTTCTTTGGTCTATATATCTGTTTTGGTACCAGTACCATGCTGTTTTGCTTACTGTAGCCTTGTAGTATAGTTAGAAGCCAGGTAGCATGATGCCTCCAGCTTTGTTCTTTTTGCTTTTGATTATCTTAGCACTACAGGCTCTTTTATGGTTCCATATAAACTTTAAAGTAGTTTTTTCCAGTTCTGTGAAGAAATTGAAAAGTGGTAGCTTGATGGGGCTAGCATTGATTCTATAGATTACCTTGGGCATTATGATCATTTCCATGTTATTGATTCTTCCTATCAATGAGCATGGAATATTCTTCCATTTGTTTGTGTCCTCTTTTATTTCATTGAGCAGTGGTTTGTAGTTCTCCTCAAAGAAGTACTTCACATCCCTTGTAAATTGGATTCCTAGGTATTTTATTCTCTTTGTAGTAATTGTGAGTGTGAGTTACTCATGATTTGGCTCTCTGTCTATTATTGGTGTATAGGAATGTTTGTAATTTTTGCACAGTGATTTTGTATCCTGAGACTTTGCTGAAGTTTCTTATCAGCTTAAGGAGATTCTGGGCTGAGATGATGGGGTTTTCTAAATATACAATCATGTCATCTGCAAACAGAGACAATTTGACTTCTTCTCTTTCTAATTGAATATCCTTTATTTCTTTCTCTGGTCTGATTGCCCTAGCCAGAACTTCCAACACTATGTTGAATAGGAGTGGTGAGAGAGGGCATCCTTGCCTTGTGCTGCTTTTCAAAGGGAATGCTTCCAGTTTTTGCCCATTCAGTATGATATCAGCTGTGGGTTTGTCATAAATAGCTCTTATTATTTTGAGATACCTTCCATCAATACCTGGTTTATTGAGAGTTTTTAGCATGAAGGGCTGTCGAATTTTGTCGAAGGCCTTTTCTGCAACTATTGAGATAATCATGTGGTTTTTGTCATTGGTTCTGTTTACCTGATGGATTACATTTATTGATTTGCATATGTTGAACCAGGCTTGCATCCCAGGGATGAAGCCGACTTGATCATGGAGGATAAGCTTTTTGATCTGCTGCTGGATTTGGTTTGTCGGTATTTTATTGAGGATTTTCGCATCGATGTTCATCAGGGATATTGGCCTAAAATTTTCTTTTTTTGTTTTGTCTCTGCCAGGCTTTGGTATCAGGATGATGTTGGCCTCATAAAATGAGTTAGGGAGGATTTCCTCTTTTTCTATTGATTGGAATAGTTTCAGAAGGAATGGTACCATCTCCTCTTTGTACCTCTGGTAGAAGTTAGCTGTGAATCCGTCTGGTCCTAGACTTTTTTTGGTTGGAAGGCTTTTGATTATTGCCTCAATTTCAGAACCTGTTATTGGTCTATTCAGAGATTCAACTTCCTTCTCCTTTAGTCTTGGGAGGGTGTATGTATCATGGAATTTATCCATTTTCCTCTAGATTTTTTAGTTTATTTGCATAGAGGTGTTTATAGTATTCTCGGGTGGTAGTTTGTATTTCTGTGGGATCAGTAGTGATGTCCCCTTTATCATTTTTTATTGCATCTATTTGATTCTTCACTCTTTTCTTCTTTGTTAGTCTTGCTAGTGGTCTATCTATTTTGTTGATCTTTTCAAAAAACAAGCTCCTGGATTCACTGATTTTTTGAAGGATTTTTTGTGTCTCTATCTCCTTTAGTTCTGCTCTGAGCTTAGTTATTTCTTGTCTTCTGCTATTTTTTGAATTTGTTTGCTCTTGTTTCTCTAATTCTTTTAATTGTGACATTAGGGTATGAATTTTAGATCTTTTGTGCTTTCTCTTGAGGGCATTTAGTGCAATAAATTTCCCTCTACACACTGCTTTAAATGTGTCTCAGAGATTCTGTTACATTGTGTCTTTGTTCTCATTGATTTCAAAGAACATCTTTATTCCTGCCTTCATTTTGTTATTTACCCACTAGTAATTCAGGAGCATGTTGCTCAGTTTTCATGTAGTTTTGTGGTTTTGAATGAGTTTCTTAATTCTGAGTTCTAATTTGATTGCACTGTGGTCTGAGAGACAGTTTGTTGTGATTTCTGTTCTTTTACATTTGCTGAGGAGTGTTTTACTTCCAATTATGTGGTCAATCTTAGAATTGTTGATTTGGGGTGGAGAATTTGTAGATGTCTATTAGGTCTGCTTGGTGCAGCGTTGAGTTCAATTCCTGGATATCCTTGTTAACTTTCTGTCTCGTTGATCTGCCTAATGTTGACAGTGGGATGTTAAAGTCTCCCATTATTATTTTGTGGGAGTCGAAGTCTCTTTGTAGGTCTCTGAGGACTTGCTTCATGAATCTGGGTGCTCCTGTATTGGGTGCATATATATTAAGATAGTTAGCTCTTCTTGTTGAATTGATCCCTTTACCATTATGTAGTCGCCTTTTTTGTCTCTTTTAATCTTTGTTGGTTTAAAATCAGTTTTATCAGAGACTAGGATTTCAACCCCTGGTTTTTTGTTTTGTTTTGTTTTGTTTGGGGTGTTATTTTTATTATTATTTTTTTTTTGTTTCCATTTGCTTGGTAGATCTTCCTCCATCCCTTTATTTTGAGCCTGTGTGTGTCTTTGCACATGAGATGGGTCTCCTGAATACAGTACACCAATAGGTCTTGACCTTTTATCCAATTTGCCAATCTGTGTCTTTTAATTGGAGCATTTAGCCCATTTACATTTAAGGTCAATATTGTTATGTTAGAATTTGATCCTGTCATTATGATGTTAGCTGGTTATTTTGTCTGTTAATTGATGCAGTTTCTTCATAGCATCAATGGTTTATACAATTTGGCATGTTTTTTGCAGTGACTGGCTCTGGTTGTTCCTTTCATGTTTAGTGCTTCCTTTAGGAGCTCTTGTAAGACAGGCCTGGTGGTGACAAAATCTCTCACTATTTTCTTGTCTGTACAGGATTTTATTTCTCCTTCACTTATGAAGCTTCATTTGGCTGTATATGAGATTCTGGGTTGAAAATTCTTTTCTTTAAGTGTGTTAAATATTGGCCCCCACACTATTCTGACTTGTAAGGTTCCTGCTGAGATAGCTGCTGTTAGCCTGATAGGCTTCCCTCTATGGGTAACCTGACCATTCTCTCTGGCTGCCCTTAACATTTTTTTCTTCATTTCAACCTTGTTGAATCTGACAGTTATGTGTCTTGGGGTTGCTCTTCTTGAGGGGTATCTTTGTGGTGTTCTCTCTTTTTCCTGAATTTGAATGTTGGCCAGCCTTGCTAGGTTGGGGAAGTTCTCCTGGATAATATCCTGAAGAGTATTTTTTAACTTGGTTCCATTCTCCCTGTTATTTTTTGGTACACCAATCAAATGTATATTTGGTCTTTTCACATAGTCCCATATTTCTTGGAGGCTTTGTTCATTTATTTTCACTCTTTTTTCTCTAATCTTGTCTTCTCACTTTATTTCATTAATTTTATTGTCAATCACTGATATCCTTTTTTTCACTTGATTGAATCGGCTATTGAAGCTTGTGCATGTGTCATGAAGTTCTTATGCTGTGGTTTTCAGCTCCATCAGGTCATTTAAGTTCTTCTCCAGACGGTTTATTCTAGTTAGCCATTCATCTAACCTTTTTTCAAGGTTTTTAGCTTCCTTGTGATGGGTTAGAACATCCTCCTTTAGCTTGGAGAAGTTTGTTATTACCGACCTTCTGAAGCCTACTTCTGTCAACTCATCAGGCTCATTCTGTCCAGTTTTGTTTCCTTGCTGGCAAGGAGCTGTGATCCTTTGAGAAGAGATGCTCTGGATTTTGGAATTTTCAGCTTTTCTTCTCTGGTTTCTCGCCATCTTTGTGGTTTTATCTACCTTTGGTCTTTGATGTTGGTGACCTACAGATGAGGTTTGGAGCAGATGTCCTTTTTGCTGATGCTGATGGTATTCCTTTCTGTTTGTTAGTTTCCTTTCAAACAGTCAGGCCCCTCATCTGCAGGTCTGTTGGAGTTTGCTGGAGGTTCACTCCAGACCCTGTTTTCCTAGGTATAACCAGCAGAGGCTGCAGAACAACAAATATTGCTGCCTGATCCTTCCTCTTGAAGCTTCATCCCAGAGGGGCACCCACCTGTTTGAGGTGTCTGTTGGCCCCTACTGGGAGGTGTCTCCCAGTCAGGCTACAAGGAGGTCAGGGACCTGTGTGAGGAGACAGTCTGTCTATTCTCAGAGCTTGAACACTGTGCTGTGAGAGCCACTGCTCTCTTCAGAGCTGTCAGACCAGGACATTTAAGTCTGCAGAAGCTGTCTGCTGCCTTTTGTTTTGCTACATCCTGCCCCCAGAGGTGGAATCTAGAGAGGCAGTAGTCCTTGCTGAGCTGCAGTGGGCTTTGCCCAGTTCAAGCTTCCTGGCCACTTTGTTTACACTGTGAGCTTCTCAAGTCTAAGCAATGGTGGATACCCCTCTCCCTGTCAAGCTGCAGTGTCACAGGTTGATTTCAGACTACTGTGCTAGCAGTTAGCAAGGCTCTATGGGCATGGGACCCACCAGGCCAGGCATGGGAGGGTATCTCCTGGTCTGCCAGTTGCTAAGACTATGGGAAAACTGCAGTATTTGGTCAGAAGTGTACCATTTCTTCAGGTACAGTCTGTCACGGCCTCTCTTGGCTAGAAAAGGGAAATCCCCCCTACCTCTTGTACTTCCCAGGTGAGGCAAAGCCCCGCCCTGCTTCAGCTTGCCCTCTGTGGGTTGCACCCACTGTCCAACCAGTCCCAATGAGATGAACCAGTTACTTCAGTTGGAAATGCCGAAATCACCCATCTTCTGTGTTGATCTCGCTGGGAACTACAGACTAGAGCTCTTCTTATTCTGCCGTCATGGAAGTGACCGCCCTCTTTTTTTTTTTTTTAAAGAGACAAGGATTCCCCCTGTCAAGCTGGAATGGAGTGATGTGATCATGGCTCACTGCAGTCTTAACCTCCTGGGCTTAAATAATCCTTTTGCCTCAGCCTCCTAGCTGGGACTACAGGTGCACACCACTACACCCAACAAGTATTTTTATTGTTTGTAGAGACAGGGTTTCACTATATTGCTCATGCTGGTCTTGAAATCTCAGCCTCAAAGGATCCTCCCACCTAGGACTCCCAAAGTGAGGGAATTACAAGTGTGAGGAGTATACATGTCTCTTAATTTTGTATTCAGATTTTCCAATTTTTGTCTTTGTCTTTATTTTCCTATGTACATTTTAAACTTCTCCCACAACCACTATACTAAGTCACCTAACAGACTTCTTTCTCAAAATGTCCCTCTCCCACCAACATACGTATGCACACACACACACACGCACGCACGCACGCACACACACAGAAAGAGAGAGAGAGACAGAGAGAAATGGAGGGCTTCTTAGTTCTTTTTTTAGAAAACAATTCGACAATAATACTTTTAGAAGTTTGTATTTGGCTCCTGTTTTCTGAATGTTTCTTCTTCCCAGAAGCTTTTTGTTTCTTCTTTTAAAAAAAATGCTACCTTCCCTAGTCTTTGTGAGAATGCTAATTAGAAATTTTATAAATTATGTTTATATTTTCATACAGGAAAATACTCTTAGCAATTTATAGTTCCATGTGTTCTGAAATCTGATAGAGCTTCACAACCATTACTACAATCATGATACAGAACAGCTCCATCACTCCCTAAAAATTCCCTTTTGCTGCTCCTTTGTGGGGTTTCCCTCCTCTCACCCCAAATCCCTGAACCCTATGGTTATCTTCTCTGGACTTTTTTTCAGAATATAATATAAGTGGAATCATACAGCGTACAGCTGTTTTGCATCTGGCTGCTTCACTTAAAACATGTATCTGAGTTCTACAGAATGTGCCTCAGTAGTTTCTCTAAATACAATTTTTTTATTAAAACATTTTCTCTTTGTTTAACTCAAAGCCCATTTGATGTCATGAGGTCAGTTTTTTTCTCTGTTGTATTTCTTTGGGCCATTTTCTTGTGCAATAATAGTTTATGTAAATGTCCAACAGTCCTTAATTACTGTTTATTTTTATAAGTGTTAAGCCATATTTACAAAAGTCAGTGACACAAGGTCTTCTGCTTTGAACAGGCTTTCTTTTCATGATCACCTTTACCTGGAAGAGGAGGATTGGGGTCTATCGATTGTCAGGCTTTTTGAGGGTAGAATGGGAAGTTTGCCTGTATTGAGTATACAGAGGCCAGCTATCCTCACAGTCATTCAAATGCCAAAGTAAAAACTTTTGGTGGTACCAATATGCACACTAAAAACCTTGGCTCTCCCATGGGATATTATTCCATTTCTACAAAGGGCTTGTTGTTGCTGTTGTTGCTTTTCTGTATAATAAGAGCAAAGACCATTGCTGCTTCTCAGCCACTCCCTTACCCCCGTGTGTGTGTGTGTGTGTTAGAAGGAGAAGTGCTGAGGAGTATGTTACATAAGCTAACCTAGGGATTATGAAGAAAGCTCTCCCATTTCAAGCTTGATGTCTCTACAGCTCTGATGATAAAAGGACATCTCCTGTTTTAACAGAAACATTTTTCTCTAGTTTTTCAACAATATGAAACAATTGGGTTTTGTCTCCAAAATTTATCATAATTTCTGAAACATTCTTGATTCTGCTTCTATTTGTAGTACTACTATGAATACTGTCTTATATATATTTATCATTCATTCATTGATGTTTGTGGTGGAAGAGGAGGCAAAACTATACGTACTCACAGCCATGCTGAGCCAGAATGCAGACATTGCTGTCATTGGAGAAATGGCTAATTTCATGAAAGAACTGCGTGATTCTGAGTAACAGAAAAATGGTCATTATTTCTTCCCACATTACTATAGATCTCTCTCACTATTTGTTGCCTATCCTAGATTGTATTCCTAGAGTTTAGAGTCAGCTAAACTTCTTCACTTAGTAGTGAGCTCCTGTATCTTTGGACCCAGAGGGAAAAAAAGGAAATGAAGAAATTTAGATGCTTTAATAGACATAGAAGCATATTTAAGGGAGCCTCCCATGCACACATTATGCATGGGGTAACATTCTACTCTGCCTTTGGTTAATAGTAAGAGAAAACAATAAGGGGCAAACAACCGGGGGGAAATATGCTAGATTCCTTACCTGCATTTTACTAATTTTCCTTAAATATCTTCTTTAAAATTATTAATATCATATAAAGAAATTGAACCTTAGGAAATATTTGCAAAACTACTTAGCTCACCAGTAGCAAGTGACTACTCCAATCTATTTCTTCTGGCATCTAAGACCAAGCCCTTAACAAAAGGCAAAACTTTGCCTGCTTGAGAAGGCAGAATGAGAGATAGGGGTCTAACTCAGATCCATTCACATGACAAAACAAAGATAATTTAGCTAGACTTGGAAATCATGTGCTTATATTTTTCACTACCCTGCTTTTTCCTATTCTTTCTTCATAAGATTGATGCTTTTTAACAGCTTAAATGAGGTATCATTTACATATCATAAAATTTAACTACAGTGGTTAAATTTTCACGTGTAAAATTTACACGTGTAAATGTACACGTGCAGTGGTTGAATTTTCTTCAAGTTTCTTTTCTTCAAAATTTTCTTCAAAATTTCTTTTCTTCAAAATTGATTATAGTCTTATGTTTTAAATGGAGTTTTATGATATATTTTGAGTTAATTTTAATGAATACAAAGTATTTGCTAAGTTTCATATTTTGCACATAGACGTTGAATATTTCCAACACTATTTGCAGAAAATAATTTTTTTTTTCCATTTGCCTCTGTACCATTGTCAAACATCAGTTTGCTATATTTTTGTGTGAGCTTATTTTTGGGTTTTCTATCCTGTCCCATTGCTCTTTGTTCTATCCTTTTTTCAGTACAAATGTCAAATATCTTGACTAGTAAATAAGTCATGAAATCAGGGAGTGTGAATACAGTTTGTTCTTTTTCAAAATTGTTTTGCTATTCTAATTACTTTGCCTTTCATTTGCATATTAATATCACCTTGCCAGTATCTGGAAAAAAAAAAACGCTTGCTGAAATTTTAGTAAGCGTTGTGTTGAATCTGTGTATCACTTTGGGAAGAATTGCTATCTTGAAAATATTTAGTCTTCCAATCCATGAACATAGATCACTCTTCATTTGTTTAGACATGTATTAATTTATCATAGAAATATCTTATAGCTTTTAGTGTACAAATCTTGTCCTACTTCAGTTAGTGCTTTCTTAAAATTTTATTCTTTTTGACACTATTACAAATAGATTGTTTTCAAATTTTCATTTTTTAGATTGTTTTTTGCAAAAATTAAAGCAGATTTTTATTTAATTGACCTTGCATACAGGGACCTTGCTAAATTGACTTATTAGTTCTGACTGTGTGTGTGCATGTGTGTGTATGTGTATATGAGTGTGTGTAGTGTGTGTGTACTCAGGATTTTTTACACACAGTTTTGTTTTGTTTTTTTACTCTTCTTACTATATTAGCTATAATTTCCAATGATCATATTGAATAGACATGGAGAGAGCACATACAAATTTCAAAAGTGCTGAAATAAGGTTTTTTGGTGTCACTTTTGGTCCACTTTATAGTTGATGTTGGTGGGAGAGTATTTGTCAACTTTTTTTATTCAGGAATGGTTCAAAATTCACTCCTGAAATATGTTTTTAAATATATCTGCTCGTCACAAAATAAAACTTTACTAAGCACAAAGTGAAGATGAGAGATGATAGTAATTGAGAAATCAAAGTAAATTAGGCATGGGCCCACACTGCAACTAAACATATTTCAAGTGGATAATGGTTCCTTATAAAACAAAACCAAAAACCTGTAGTCAACAGAATTTTTATTGCTAATATATTGGGTACAGTTTGATTGTGAGGATACTCAAATTTGCTGGTAACAAGGACTTCTTAGATAAGAAAATATAATTAGATTTTCAAAATGGCCTATTTCCAAACCTTTTACCCGTTTTTACCTAAATTATATATAAAATCCCATAGAGAGTTTATATATCCAGAGTTTTAAATAACTAATTGAAAAATTATCTACTGAATTTGTTACACAAGAGCTCAATAATTCTGAAAAGAAAACAAAGTTGTTGTATTAATAAATTTAGAAATAATTATAGGGAATATATAAAAAATTCCATATACATTCCTTAAAACTAATAAAGCTATATGTCTCTTTCAAGGCATAGTCTTCCAAATTTAGGCCACTGTCCTATAATCCTTTTGAATTCAGTATATACCTTTATTTTAATCCCATCTGATGATGCTACAATTATTCGTTTCATTTCTTCACTGAAGAGTGAGCTCTGCAAACATTGTCTATCCAAGTAATCTATGTATCAAAAGTAATACTTTTGTGGAATAATAATTCTTTTCCTAGATATTTCAAAGTGATAGAGAATTACCTAAATAACAATAAATAGATAAAGTTTTTAGTTATCTAAATCTAAATGTTGTTAGTATTTGTTAACACCAAAAATGGTAATAGGAAACTGTAGCCATAATACAAATCTAAATGCTTTTGGAATGAGTATGTTGCCACTAACATACCTCAGTATGGTTTTGCCTCACTATCCACTTATTGCTCCACCCAGTAGAGATTTCAAACAGTAAAACTGGAAGCTGTACAGTTGTGGGTCAAAGCCTGGAGAGTAACTTTTTAGTTAGTTGCACCTCTTTTATTATATTCTCTTAGTTCCACACACAAAAAGTTGAAAAACAAATATGTGCAATCCTGCATGGAATGTTAGAAAATTGTAAATGATGTATGAGATAAAAAACTACCCTTGTCTAAAAACCAACACACTGAGAGTTTAGCTGTTCTTGAACTGCTCTTTGTAAGACCAAGACCTGACAACTATCTCCTTTAAATAATGGATGCCTGAAACTTTAAAGGAAAGCCAAGAAAAAATATTAGGGAGGAACTTCTTAGTTTCTTCCAAAGTTGGCTTTCATTATCTTCCAGACAAGAACTCTTTGCCTCTCTCAATGGGAACATCATACATCAGATATACTAGTCAATATTTCAAGATAAATATTGGACAGAGAGGTAATTTAATTTCTATTGTTTGTAATCTACTCAAATGCCAGGAAGTGAATCATCTATGAAACTTTCTAAGTACAGTTTTAGATCAAGATAACACTAGACCTTCCATACATATGGCAGCAATTTTAATATAAACTTTTTCTGTTTTGTGTTTAAAAATCATGTTCATACACACACACACACACACACACACACACGGAATCTTTATTTCCATAATTTGCAAATAGTGATGTGCATGATTTCTAAATGTACTGCCACTTCACATGTATAATTTAACAAAGCAATAAATACATTTGGAATAAGTGTAATGCATAAAGGAGATAAATAAACATATTTTTATCTAGGACAAAAATAATATTTACAAAAAATGTTTCTTATTTGATGTCAGGATTCTTCAATCCTTTATTTGAAATTCACTGTAGGAATTTCATTAACATTTTGGACATATTCCCATGGTATGTAAATGTTTTCAAGCATTTGGTATTGATGCTAGAGGCAAAGAAGAGTCATGTAATGTACATTTTCCAATTAAATGTCCAGATGCTTTTTTAGCAATCAAGGATTCATCTATGTGTCATAACACATAGTTTATCAAGCTATTAGCTGCTGGTTCAAGACTAGAGAAAATGCTAGCCTGGTTCACTGTAGGGAATGAGACTCTCAGGGCTCTTCACATCCAACATCATTTAAACCTCAATTTCCTCCCAGGGTCTTGGCCTTGAAAGAATCCCTACCAAGTCTCAGCATGCATTGACAAGAACTTATAAGCAGAGGACTCTCCTTTCATATCGCCCAGCAGGTTGGTGGGGAGGTATTCCTAATAATTCAGTGAGTTAAGCAAATGTTTCATGTTATAACAACTTGTAACTCCAAACTCTGAATTCTTTCTACAGAAATATACTGGATTATTTTTCATCATCTAGGATTAACAAAACTATAACTGAAGTGCAGTGTTGATTAAACAGAAGTTTTCTGTTCTTGAATGTCTAAACATCAATTATAATTTGTATTTTAGGGAAACCATAAGCCAAATACAATCAAGTAACTAAAAAATGGGTTTATGTAATGCACAAAGTTTTCAAATGGAAGTTCAATAGGAAAGTAATTATTGCTTTATTTTAACTCATTGTATGTTTTAGAATACTATTCAGAATTTATTAAAAGGATTTAAATTACATTTCTAAAAGAAGGTTGAAAATCTTACAGATATAGACAAAGAAGCAAATAGAATAGAAATCTTGAATTTTAAGTTAAAATCACATGATCTCTGGAGTTAGACAACAACAGTTGCTAATTTGTGTACTTCCATTTATTAGCTAGGTGTAGGCATTTTACTTCTGTTACTTCATCTTTAAATGAAGACAATAACATTGATGTGAAAGGACAGTCATAAGATTAAATGAGATAATATAAATTTTACTACACTACCAGTCACAGAGCTATTATTTGAAAATTTTAATTCCCTACTTCTCACTTTTCCCATGGCTCTTTGAGAATCTTTAAATTTCTATTGTTTGGGGATCAACCAGTTTCCTGGTGCAGTAATTTTTATTTAGAGACTATTATTGCTGAGTCATGCTATTCCAATTAGCATTCTTGATCTACCGGAAGGAAGACTGGCATCTGTTTTGCCCTGCTAAACCAGTTTATTTACCTACAGAAGGTTTACAAGAAGGCCATCGGGAACTCTGATTGATGTCCCAATAAACATATTGTTGGTCATAACATATTTCATCCATCTTATATTTTGAATGACTCAGTACTTATTTGCAGCTCATGAACTTATGATTTTTGAATGGACAGTTGTTTAGTTTGTGTCACCACAAGAATACTGAAGCAGGTAATTTATCACAAACCCTCGAATTTCTGTAATCTTAATAGCTACAAATGATAGGTTCTGTTATTCAGGTAGTTATACTCTATAAAGTTGGCAAGAATACTAAATTAACCATTGCTCCTAGGGGGAAAATAGTGTTAAGTTCCTGCAATCCTCTGGTCACAACATCTTCTTCACCAATGCATCAATATGTAATCTTGGTTTAGGTGTGCTTCTGTTCAAAGGTACCTTATTTATTATATATTGAGGATTTATTAACATTGAACTCATGGCTAACAGCACTATAACTTGTGTATGAACAATGCTTATCTAACACATGCATTTTCTCTGCAAGGCACGTCACAGCCTTTTTGTACCTGAGAACTTTAGACAGCACTTGGTAAGACCTGCAAGAGCCACAGTGTTACCGGGATTGGCGTGACCCTAATGCAGATATGGCTGCAGTGGTGAAAAACTTGTTCTTTGAGAATGAGATCCTGTAATCTGTAACAGTGTGGATGGAACTGGAGGGCATTATGTTAAGTGAAATAAACCAGGCACAGACAGACAAACTTCACGTGTTCTAACTTATTTGTGGGAACTAGTAATTAAAACAATTGACTGATAGAGATAGAGAGTAGAATGATGGTTACCAGAGTCTGGTAAGGCTAGTGGTGAGTTGGGGGAAGGGATCGAAGGAAGGAGGGATGGCTAATGGGTACAAAAATATAATTAGATAGACTGAATACGATCTAATATTTGATAGCATGACACATGACAGGTTTACTACAGTCAAAAATAGTATATATTACATTTTTAAATAACTACTTTGTAACACAAAGAAAGAATAAATGCTTGATGTGATGGATACCCCATTTACCCTGATGTAATTATTTTGCCTATATCAAAGTAACTCATGCACTCCCATAAATATATATGTGTATATATGTATCTACTATGTACCCACAAAAATTAAAATTTAATAATGAGAACAAAGATTTTAAATATTTTTTAAAAGAGAGCTAACAGTTTTGTCTCTGGAGGCAAGTGATTGTTCTAAGGTTAAAAGAATATATGTGACAAATTTTAAGAGCTTGTAATCATTGTATTTTATTTTATATGCTATGTTTTAATTGTAAGCAATTAATTATTTGCTCTAAAAGAAAAGAAAAATTGACAACTTTACTCCTGATTTTAGTGTGCATATGTTTATGTGCATTCTGTATGTACATATACATGCAACACATGTACACATACACTGTGCAAATGTGTCTCATGTAACAGCCTCATGCTGCTGCCATGTTGTCTTTAGTTTATGGCTTTATTATGCTTTCTTTTGTTTCTTGACTTATTTTTTTTCTAGAACAGCGTTCCCCAACCTTTTTGGCAGCAGGGACTGGTTTCATGGAAGATAATTTTTCCATGGACCAGAGTTGGGGATGGTTTCAGAATGATTCAAGTACATTACATTTGTTGTGTACTTTATTTCTATTATTATTACATTATAATATATAATGAAATAATTATACAATTCACCATAATATAGTATCAGTGGGAGCCCTCAGCTTGTTTTCCTGCAACTAGAGGGCCCCATCTGGGGGTGATGGGAGACAGTGACAGATCATCAGGCATGAGATTCTCAAAGGGGGCATGCAACCTAGATCCCTCACAAGTGCAGTTCTCGATAGGGTTTGCACTCCTATGAGAATGTAATGCCGCCGCTGATCTGACAGGAGGTGAAGCTCAGGTGGTAATATGAGCAATGGGGAGTGACTGCAAATACAGATGAAGCTTCCCTCACATCATTTGCTGTTTACCTCCTGCTGCGTGGCCGGGTTCCTAACAAGCCATGGACCGGTACCTATCCATGGCCTGGGAGTTGGGGAATCCTGTTCTGCACTGTATTCTTCTTCTTCAGTCTTTTTTTTTTTTTTTTTTTTTTTTAGTGGCATGTTTACCTTATCTTCTATTGTCTTCTCTTTTCATATCTTTACATAAATAGATCACAACCTTATTTTTTATTTGATTTGCAAAACTTACTTGATATCTCCCTAACTTTTCCCACCTTATCAGAAAAAAAGACTTTCCTCCTAAGCTGCCACTTGAAATCTGTTCTAGCTTCCTGTTTTTTTGTAATCTGAGGGTATTGAGAGGTGTAGCATTAAAATGGCAAGTTAAGGCTGGGTGCTACCTTCCTTTCTTTTTCTTTTGAGAACATAGACTCACCTTTTTTTGGAATTATGTTAAATGTTCTGAAACATTGTTAACTAAATGTAAGCAGAAGTGTATCTTTTTAAAAATTCAGCTTTTATTCTAGATACAGACATACAAGTGCAGGTTTGTTATGTGGGTATACTTCACCCAGGTAGTAAGCACAGTACCTATTATATAACTTTTCAACCCATACTGTCATCCTTCTCCCATCTAGTCAGCCATAGTGTCTGTTTTTCTTATATTTGTGTCTACAGTTGCTCAATGTTTAGCTCATTTATAAGTGAGAATACGTGGTATTTGGTTTCCTGTTGCTGCATTAATTCACTTGAGATTATGGCCTCTAGGACCAATCATATTACTGCAAAGGACATGATTTATTTCTTTGTTATGGTTGCAAAGTATTTCATGGTATATATGTATCACATTTTTTTAATCCAATCCATCATTGATGGGCACCTAGGTTGATTCCATGTCTGATATTGTTTGGTTGTGTTCCCACTCAAATCTCATCTTGAATTATAGTTCCCATAATCTCCACATGCTGTAGGAGAGACCTGGCGGGAGGCAATTGAACCATAGGGGCAGTTACCTCCATGCTGTTCTCCTAACAGTGACTGAGTTCTCACAAGATCTGATGGTTTCCTCCACTTTGCTCTGCACTTCTTGCTGCTGTTATGTGAAGAAGGATGTATTTTCTCCCCTTCCACCATGAATTTCTTGAGGTCTCCTCACCCATGCTGAACTGTAAGTCAATAAAATCTGTCTCCTCTATACATTACTCAGTCTCAGGTACATCTTTATTAGCAGCGTGAGAAAGGATTAATACCGTGTATTGTTACCAGTAGAGCGGGGTGCTGCTTTAAGGATAACTGAAAATGTGGAAGCAACTTTGGAACTGAGTGACAGGCAAAGGTTGGAAAAGTTTTGAGGGCTCAAAAGAAGACACGAAAATGTGGGAAAGTTTGGACCTTCCTAGAGACTTGTTGAATGGCTTTGTACAAAATGCTGATAGTTCCATGGACAATGAAGTCCAGACTGAGGCATTCTAAGATGGAGATGGGGAACTTAGGAAATGGAATTAAGGTCACTCTTGCTACGCAAAGAAACTGGCAGCATTTTGCCCCTGCCCTAGAAATCTGTGGAATTTTGAACTTGAGAATGATGATTTAGGGTAGCTAGTGGAAGAAATTTCTAAGCAATAAAGCATTCAAGAGGAAGCTGAGCATATAAGTTCAGAAAATTTGCAGCCTGACGATGCAGTAGAAAAGAAAAACCCATTTTCTGGGGGAAATTCAAGGCAGCTGAAGAAATATGTAGGAGTAATGAGGAGTCAAATGTTAATCACCAGGACAATAAGGAAAATGTCTCCAGGACATTTCAGAGACCTTTGCAGTAGCCCCTCCCATCAAAGACCCAAAGGCCTAGGAGGAAAAAATGGTTTCCTGGGCAGGGGTTAGGGCCCCCCTGCTGTGTGCAATCTAGGGACTTGGTGCCCTGTGTCCCAGCAATCCCAACCATGTCTAAAAGGGGCCAAGGTACATCTCAGGCCATTGCTTCAGAGGGTGCAAGCCCCAAGCCTTGGCAGCTTCTACGTGGTGTTGAGTCTGCAGGTATACAGAAGTCAAGAACTGATGTTTGCAAACCTCCACCTAGATTTCAGAGGATGTATGGAAATGCCTGAATGTCCAGGAAGAGGTGTGCCGCAGGGGCAGATGGCTAATCTCTGCTAGGGCAGTATGGAAGAAAAATATGGGGCAGGAGCCCCTACCCAGAGTCCCCACTGGGGCACTGCCTAATGAAGCTGTGAGAAGAGGGCCACCATCTTCCAGACCCCAGAATGGTAGATCCACTGACAGCTTGCAATGTGCACCTGGAAAAGCCCAGGCACTCAACGCCAGCCTATGAAAGCAGCCAGGAGGGAGGCTGTACCTTGAATAGCGATAGGGGTAGAACTGTCCAAGGCCATAGGATCCCATCTCTTGCCTCAACATGACCTGGATATGAGACACAGAGTTGAAGGAGATCATTTAGGAATTTTAAGGTTTAATAACTGCCTTATTGGATTTAGGACTTCCATGGGGCCTAAATCCCCTTTATTCTGGCCAATTTCTCCCATTTGGAATGGGTGCATTTACCCAGGGCCTGTGCCCTCATTGTATCCAGGAAATAACTAACTTGCTTTTGATTTTACAAGTTCATAGACAGAAGGGACTTGCCTTGTCTCGGATGAGACTTTGGACTTAAACATTTGGGTTAATGCTGAAATGAGCTAAGACTTTGGGGAACTGCTGGAAATGCATGATTGTGTTTTGAAATGTGAGCACATAAGATTTGGGAGGGGCAAGGGGCATAATGATGTGGTTTGACTGTGTTCTCACACAAATCTCATCTTGAACTTTAGTTCCCATAATCCCCTTGTGTCTTAAGAGGGACCCAGCAGAAGGTAATTCAGTCATGGCGGTGGTTACCTGCATGCTGTTCTCCTGATACTGACTTAATTCTTACAACATCTGATAGTTTTATAAGGGACTTTCTCCTCCTTCACTCTGAACTCCTTGTTCCTGCCACGTGAAGAAAGATGTGTTTGCTTCCCCTTCCACCATAATTGTAAGTTTCCTGAGGCCTCCCCAGCCATGCTGAACTGTAAGTCAATAAGACCTGTTTCCTTTATAAGCTACCCAGTCTTGGGTATGTCTTTATTAGCAGCATGAGAAGAGACTGATAAAATGTTTTTGCTATTGTGAATAGTGTGGCAGTGAACATATGAATTAACGTGTCGTTTTGGCATAATCATCTCTTTTCCTCTGGGTATTTACCCAGTAATGGATTACTGGGTTGAATGGTAGCTTTGATTTTACTTTTTGAGAAATCTTCAAACTGCTCTCCACAGTGACTGAAATAATTTGCATTCCTATTAAGACTTTTTAAGTGTTTCTTTTTTTTTTTTTTTTCTATAGCCTTACCAGAATCTGTTATTTTTGGTTTTCAACTTTTTAATAGTAACCATTCTAACTGGTGCGAGAT
Source organism: Colobus angolensis palliatus (assembly GCF_000951035.1). NCBI lineage: Eukaryota > Metazoa > Chordata > Mammalia > Primates > Cercopithecidae > Colobus > Colobus angolensis. The sequence continues at coordinate 443,890 of NW_012118522.1, forward strand.
AGTATCTCATTGTGGTTTTTGATTTGCATTTCTCTGATAATTAGAGATGATGAGCATATTTTCATATGTTTGATTACTTGCACTCCTTTTGAGAAGTGTCTGTATATGTTATTTCTTCATTATTTAATGGAGTTATTTGTTTCTTGCTTGTTGATTTGTTTAAGTTCCTTATTGATTCTGGATATTAGACCTTTGAGGAATGCATAGTTTGCAAATATTTTCTCCCGATCTGTAGGTTGTCTACCTACTCTATTGATAGTTTCTCTTACTGTGCAGAAGCTATGTAGTTTAATTTGGTCTCACACGTCAATTTTTGTTTTTGTTGTAATTCACTTGGGGACTTAGCCAAATACCCTTATCAACAGAAATGTATTTGAATTCTAAGGAAAATAACTCCTATCCTGAAAAATTTTCTACTTAGAGCCCTGAAAGTAGCAATCTCCAGTACATTTTCCTGCATCTACTTCTGAAGCACTGAAGTATTTAAACACTAACACCCTTGATGATTGGTAGGGGATTATTTTGAGTACTTTTCTGTTTAGTTATTCGGTCAACTTCTCTTCTAATTAATTGAATGTGTGTTGGGAAGGGGTGTGCATTAGTGAAAAATGTCAGTTTTTCTCTACCTACTTCCTTTCCCCAGTACCTCCTCTGGGAATTAGGACAGAAAGTTGGGTTCCACTCCCTGACCATTAAGAGTTTTCTTGTTCTTTGCTTATCCACCATTTTAGAGAATGTGACTGCACTTCAATGATAGAAGTTTTGCAGAACTCCATTATTGCGTTCACATTTGTCAGAATTTCATGAAGGAAATCTGTGATCTTCTGTTCTGCTACTTCTATGCAGAATACTCAACATTTTAATTTTAAGTAGAGAAAAAATTAAAGTCAAAATCATTGCCGACTTTCCTCAAATTTTCCCAGGAAATAAAAAAGTGCTTCTAATTTACAGAAATCATAAAATTTTTTAGTGAATACAGTTCAGTGAAACTTTTTATGAATGCATTTAAGAAAAACATAATCAGACTCATTTTGAAAATTATATGAATTTACTAATAAATATCTTATTTAGGAACTTCTTGAGTGTTACTTCCATACGTGACTGTGATTTTTGAGAGAAAACATAAATATGAATCTAAATATTAAAAGTCAAAATGTAAAATTTATGTCAAATGAAATGTGAAAACTCTAGACATAATTTATATTTTTATACTGCCACTGAGACAATTATGCCCAAGTACTATAGTCTTTACTTTGATGAAGCAACAATACAAAATAATTACTAGTATTTTACTCAGTAATTGCTTAAAATATAGCAATGTAACAAAAGAAAGAATGAATAGGAGAGAGAGGGGATGGGGAGAGAGAGAGAAGTAAGGAAGGAAGGAAGGGAGGGAGGAAGGGAGGGAGGAAGGAAGGGAGGGAGGGAGGAAGGAAGGGAGGGAGG
>NW_012118522.1:447289-454569 GCF_000951035.1 Colobus angolensis palliatus
AAAAACTAGCCGGGCGAGGTGGCGGGCGCCTGTAGTCCCAGCTACTCGGGAGGCTGAGGCAGGAGAACGGCGTAAACCCAGAAGGCGGAGCATGCAGTGAGCTGAGATCTGGCCACTGCACTCCAGTCCGGGTGACAGAGCGAGACTCCGCCTCAAAAAAAAAAAATTTGTTTTGCTTTGTTTTTGGTTATTTTTGTTGTTGCTTTTATTTTTTGTTAACTCTCATTTGGTAGCACAATCTAATGTCACTGGAACTCATTTGCTGGCAAAACCAAACCAAAACTGATATGTGAATAATTGTGGTCTTTATTCTGTGGTATTTGAAAAGACATATTTTATATAAAGAAATAGTAATGTGTTTCATTATAAGATGCTGTCCAACCCCTACTGAGATGTTTTATATCATAAAGTATATTTTCCTTGTTACCTCGCTAAAATCCAAAAGATTCAATTTTCCATATGCATCTTGCCCGAACTGTTTTGTATAAAGAATTGTGGATATGTAGATGTAAAATCAATTTTCTTTTCAAATTGATTACCTCCATGCTTATTCACCTGAAAATGCATTTCATGTCCTAACTGATGCCACCTGCAGTATGCAGCCATCACTCTGACATCTTCTGCTTGCTCTCAACTCCTTCTTTTTCCCCATTTTTTTCCTCTTGACCAATTATTTTGATATCATTTAACATGGAATTAAGTTTCTGCTGTCACTGCTTTCTGTGCTTCCATTTATATTTAAAGTTGAACATAGTATTTTTTGATGTATAAATTGACTAATTATAATTAAATTTCTCCAGGAATATGAATTACAAATGATACAATTTTCTTAAGCATCTCATAGACTTTTCACAGTGGCACTAGTAAATTGACCTAATATTGATAATTTTAGGAAAATTATCACAACATGACAAAAATGTTTGAAAAGGAAATCTTCTAAGAAAACACAGTATTTAATCTCCCTTTTACAGACTTTCAAGAAACAGGATATCTTCTAAAAGCAATTATCTAAATTATGCATGGATAGCTAAATAATTCAATGTCTATGTATTTTTACTAAATTTGTTTCAGTGTATCTTTTAAAAAATTATATAAGAATTCTAAATAACAAGTAAATAGATGAAACAATCATTTCTGCAAACAATATCTTAAAATTACCTTTTAACATTTAAAAACTTTGAAGAAAATTTAGGACATGTACATATGTATCTTTACTATTATACATTAGATGAGAAATTTTGTTTAAGTAATAGGCTTTTTAGAAAACCTGCACTTTAGACGAAGAGGTACATGTGCAGGTTTGTTACATAGGTAAACTCATGTCATGGGGGTTTCTTGTACAGATTATTCTGGCATCCAGGCATTAAGCCAAGTACCCAATAGTTATTTTTTCTGTTCCTCTGCCTCCCACCTGCCACCCTCAAATAGGCCCCAGTGTCAATTTTTCCCCTCTTGGTGTCCACGTTTTGTCGTCATTTAGTGCTCACTTATGAGTGAGAACGTGCAGTACTTGGTTTTCTGTTCCTGCATTAGTTTGTTAAGAATGATGGCCTCCATTTCCACCCATGTTCCTGCAAACGACATGATCTCATTCTATTTTATGGTTGCATAATATTCCATAGACGGTATGTACCACATTTTCCTTATCCAGTCTACCATTGAGGGGCATTTAGGTAGACTCCATGTCTTTGCTTTTCTGAATAGCACTGTGATGAATGTACACGTGCATGTGTCTTTATGATAGAATGATTAATGTTCATTTGAGTATATAATGGGTAGTAATGGGATTGCTGGGTTGAATAGTAGCTCTATTTTTAGCACTTTGAGGAATCGCCACACTGCTTTCCACAATGGTTAAACTAATTTACACTCCCACCAACAGTGTATAAGCATTTCCTTTTCTCTGCAACTTCACCAGGATCTGTTTTTTGTTTTGTTTTGTTTTGTTTTACTTTTAAATCATGGCCATTCTGATTTTGTGGTTTTGATTTGTATTTCTGTAATGAGAAATGATTCTGAGTTTTTTTATATGCTATTTGGCCACATGTATGTGTTCTTTTGAAAAGTGTTCATGTTCTTTGCCCACTTTTTAAGGTTTTGTTTGTTTGTTTTTTACTTGTAAATTTATTTAATCCCCCTATGGATGCTAGATATTAGACCTTTGTCAGATGCATAGTTGGCAACAATTTTCTTCCAAAAGTTCCTTCAGGTGTTAAATATCTTTCACAAAATCTCAGCATACAAATTCAGTTTACAAAAATCACTAGTATTCCTATACATCAACAACTGCTAAGCCGAGAGCCAAATCAGGAATGCAGAGGAAGCTTATTTTGGTTGAATATGAAATGTTTGGTTGAATATTCTTTTCTTTAAGAATGCGGACTATAGGCCCCCAATCTCTCCTGGTTTGCAAAATTTCCGTTGAAAGGTTCACTATTAGCCTGATTGAGTTCCCTTTGCAGATGACCTGCCCTTTCTCTCTAGCTGTCTTTAACACTCTTTCTTTCATTTCAACCTTAGAAAATCTGTTAATTATGTGTCTTGGGATGATCTTTTTATGCAGAATCTTGCAGGGGTTTTCTGTATTTCCTGAATTTGCCTGTAGGCCTCTCTAGCAAAGTTAGCAAAATTTTCAGAGACAATATTCTGAAATATGCTTTCCACATTTTTTGCCTTCTCTATGTTCTTTGCAGGGATGTCAATGATTTGTGGATTTGGTCTCTTATCATAATCCCGTATTTCTCAGAGGTTTTGTTCATTACTTTTCATTCTATTATCCTTGTTTTTGTCTGACTGTATTATTTCAGAAAGCCATTCTTCAAGTTCTGAGATTCTTTCCTCAGCTTGGTCTATTATGCTGCTAATACTTACTATTGCATTTTGGAGTTCTTATAGCAAGTTTTTTAGCTCTAGCACATCAGTTAGTTTCTTTTTTTTTACTGAAAATTTTGTCTGTCAGCTTCTGTATCATTTTGCCTAGGTTGTCTTCCAGTGTTTCCTATAGTTTTGGGTTTTACATTTAGGTCTTAAAATAATTTTTTTAAACAAATTTGAGACAGGGTCTCACTCTAGTTGCCCAGCCTGGAACACAATGGGGCAACCTCAGCTCACTGCAGCCTTGATCTCCTGGGCTCAGGTGGTTCTCCCGTCTCAGCTTCCAGAGCAGCTGGGATTACAGGCATGTGCCACTACCCTGGCTAATTTTTTGTATTTTTAGTAGAGATGGGGTTTCACTATATTGGCCAGGCTGGTCTCAAACTTCTGGACTCAAGAAATCTGCCTGCCTCAGCCTCCCAGAATGTTGGGATTACAGGGATGAACCACAGCACCTGGCCAACATTTAAGTCTTTAAACCACCTTGAGTTGATTTTTATATATGGTATAAGGAATGGGTCCAGTGTCAGTCTTCTGCATATGGCTAGCCAGTTATCCCAGCATCATTTATTGAATAGGGAGTCATTTCCCCATTGCTTATTTTTGTCAGCTTTGTTGAAGATCCAGTGGTTGTAGGTATGCAGCCTTATTTCTGGGCTCTCTATTCTGTTCCATTAGTCTATGTGTCTGTTTGTACCAGTACCATGCTCTTTTGGTCACTGTAGCTCTGTAGTATAGTTTGAAGTTGGGTAACATGACACCTCCAGCTTTGTTCTGTTTGCTTAGGATTGCCATATCTATTAGGGCTCTTTTTTGGTTTCATATGAACTTTAAAATAGTTTTTTTCTAGTTCTCTGAAGAATGTCAATGGCAGTTTGATAGGAATAGCATTGAGTCTATAAATTGCTTTGGGCAATATGGTCATTTTAAAAATGCTCATTCTTCCTAACCATGGGTATGGAATATTTTTCCATTTATTTGTGGAATCTTTGATTTCATCGAGCAGTGGTTTGTAATTTTCCTTGTGGAAATGTTTTGCCTCCATGGTTAGCTGTATTCCTAAGTATTTTACTATTTATGTGGCAATTGTAAATGGGACAGTTGAGGAGCTTTAGGATTGAGGCTATGGGGTTTTCTAGATATAGAATCAGTGAAGGAGAAATAAGATCATTTTCAAATAAGCAAATGCTGAGGAAGTTTGTTACCACCAGAACTCCTTTACAAGAGATATTCAAAGAAGCACTAAATATGGAAAAGAAAGACCAGCAGCAGCCAATATGAAAACATATAATTTGTCCCATTCTGTATGTTGTCTGCTTACTCCATTGTTAGTTTCTTTTGCTGTGCACAAGTTCTTTGATTAGACTTCTTTTGTCAACTTTTGCTGTTGTTGTGATTGCTTTTGGTGTTTTCATTATGAAATCTTTGCCATTTAATTGTGATTCTTAGCTTTCTTGGATTGGGTTTTGCCATTCTCCCAAATTTCGATAATCTTCATTCCTATCCATATCCTGAATTCTATTTCTGTCATTTTAGCCATCTCAGCCTGGTGAAGTACCCTTGTTGGAGAACTAGAGCAGTTGTTTTGAGGACATAAGACATTCTGGCTGTTTAAGCTGCTGGAGTTCTTGCATTGGTTCTTTCTCATATCTGTATGTGTGTATTCCTTTAACTGCTGGACTGCCTCTCATTGAATTGGTCAGGCAGGGGCATGGTGGTTGTGCTGGAGTCCCAGGTTGGGCAGCCCTTCCCAATGAGGAGAAGTGAGGACCAGGACCTGCATGGAGAATAGTCCAGCCACTTTTCCATGAGTTGGGTGTTCTCTCCTGTGGGTCTGTACCAGCCCATGTTTCCACAGATTCTCCAAAGCCTGGAGACAACAAGATCAAGGCCTATGAGACAGCAAAGATGGCAACCTGCCCCTTCTACTGGGAGCTGTGTCCCAGAGACTTGCAGATAAGCTACTGACTCAACAGTCCCAGTAGGGAGTAGTTGGAGACTCAGGCCAGGAGGAAACATCAAGTGGGGAGATGTGGGATTGAGGATCCATATAACAAAGGGTCTGACCACTTTTCTGTAGCATTGGGAGGTCTTCTCCAGTCCCTAGTTACCTTGGATTTTCTAATATCTAGAGATATCAACAGTGAAGGCTGCAAAACAAGAAAGATGGTGGCCTGCCCCTTCCTCTATGAGTTCCACCCTAGGAAATTTCAGACCTGTTCCTGGCCTGACCACACTAGTGAGGGTGACTGGGGACCCTAGTCAGGAGGTTCTGACCAGTGAGGAGAAACAAGATTGGGGACCTGCATAAAAAACACAGTCTGGTTGCTTTTTCATAGAACTTCTGTGTCATGTTGGGGGTCTGATCCAGCTCGCAGTCACCTGAGACTCTCCAAATCCTGAAGGTGACAATGTCTAAGGCTTAAATACTTAAAGATGGTAGTCCAGCCCTCTCTCTGGGAGCTTCATCCTAGGGAGGTTTGGAACTGCTGCCAACTGGAAAGCACCAATGTCCAGACCTTGGTCAGGGCATTCCACCCAGTGAAGATAAATGGGATCCATGACTCACGTGAAAATGCAGTCTAACTGCCTCTTTGTAGAGCTGCTGTGCTGTGCTAGGGGACCACTCCAGTCTCTAGTCACCTCAGAGTCCCTAGAGGTCAAAGGCATCAATGACTAAGCCCGCAAAATAGCAAAGATGGTGGCCCAACCCTCCCTCTGGGAGCTCCATCTCAGGGAGATGTAACACTGCTACCCATGGCTGGCTAGAGTTCCAAGCCAGTGGGTCTTATCTTGTCAGGTGCCATGGAAGCGCATCCTGCAGACCATTGCTTCTCAGTCCCCTGGATTCAACTCCTTTCCTAGGGGTATGTATAGGGATCTAACCTCCTGCTTTGCCAGAGTTGTAGCTGCTTTTGCCAGAATGCCTGGGTATCTAAAGTTCCTGGGGCTTTGCGTGTGCCTAAACAGCTGCTCTGCCAAGACTCCACGTAGCTCTGAATGTCAGATTGAAAGCCCTGGTGGAGTGGGTTCACAAGGGATCTCTTGACCCCTTCATGTGATGAAGGTTGCAAAGATCCATGGGAGAAGCATGGTTCCCTGGTGTCACTCACTCACTCACCATTTCCCTGAGCAGAGAAGTGTTCCTGATTGGACAGTTGTCCTGCCTTGCTTTTCCCCATTGTCCATGGCCCAAACTGTTTTCTTGAAGAATTCCAGTGCATATACTTGGACTTTTTGAATTGTTAAATTATTAATAAGTTGATACTAAAATAAAATACAAGAAAAGAAAAAAAAACAGCTTTACTTGATGATTAATAGAATTCCTTTTCTTAATTCTGATGTGATGATATTTAATTTTTGGAGGGTTCTTCTGACCTATTTTATTTTGGAGTACTAAGGTATTTAGAAATGATAATAATTGCTGCTTATTTTGAATTTGTTTAAACGATAGAATGACCTATGAAGTGCTAACCTATAAATACATGAACTTAATAAATCTGAATGATGAACTAATTAAAGTGATAATTTTATTTAATCTTTTGACCTTTGGACTGTGGTCTTTTGACCTTTGGGCAGTGGACTCAAAATATAATCATTCTTTAATTTCTTTTTATATAAAAGCACTAAAATGCAGGATGGTAGAAGTCAAAATCCTCTAATGAGTGTATAACAACTCATCTGCAAAATAAAGAAAAAGAAAGAAAAGTACTAATATGTACAGACATTTTTCTAGGAATGTAGGATATGGAATGAATAGAATAGTTATCTCTTTTATTCAAAATCAAAGTCAAATATAGTGAGACTGACAAAAAATATTAAATGAAATTAAGTGTTTTAGATATGAAGTAGTAGAGTCAAACAGTAGTAAGAGGAAGTGAGCTTGGGGGTCAACAGAGAGGATAATACATGAAAAGCTTGAGAGACCAGGTTGTCAGCATGTTTGATGAAAGAGATTTCAGTAGAATTAAGAGTGTATGTGTTGGGGTTGGTTGGTGGGTTAGGTCAGGGTTATGAGTCTTTAATCAAAGCAAGTTTGAACATTCACAATGAGGGCCATAAAACATGAATGTAAGCTGCTTTATTATGTTGGAGAATAGAATGAGTAATATTGAGAAAGCAGTTTCCTGCAGTTGACAAGGCTAGAGAAGTAGCTAACTGGGTGCCAGACCATGGAAGCATTTGTAGACTTGTTAAAGAGTTCGGATTTTTCTGTGTAGGAATGTGGAGCAGTTGAAGGGATTTTAACTCAAGGAAAATCAGAATTAAATTTATGTTATAAAAGGATCTATCGAGATGTATCATGCATGATAGTGCTGAGTCCTGTAAGATCAGAATCAAAGAAGATTTCCTTTTTTTTTTTTTTTTTATTATACTTTAAGTTCTAGGGTACATGTGCATAACGT
>NW_012118522.1:455884-476992 GCF_000951035.1 Colobus angolensis palliatus
GTTCCACTGGTCTATAGCTCTGTTTTGGTACCAGTACCATGCTGTTTTGGTTACTGTAGCCTTGTAGTATAGTTTGAAGTCAGGTAGCGTGACGCAATACTGCCTGTGAAATATAAAGAATGCCTACAGAAATGCAGAAGTAGTGGGAAATAGGGATATGTAATTACAAAGTCAACAGAATGATAAGAGGCAGATGCTTTTGATCTTAGGAATATGTTTGAGTTCTGGCTTTATTTGCAACTTACAGTATGATATTTGGAAAATGAGTTAATGTGTCTACTCTTGGATTGCCAAAAATTTGAATAATCATAGTACATATACATAAAGTTATTGTGATGAGTCAATGAAATATTAATAATGCTTGTAAAATACTAGGACAATCCTGGTATATTATAAGCCTCAATAAATGTTATCAATTTTGGTTATTAGGAACACCCAAAGTGAACAAAAGGGCCAAGTAAATCACAAATTGAAAGTAGCATTTGAAAAATGTTTCAACCACACAAATGTGAAAAGATAAGTAAAATAAATTAACACCAAGGGATAATTTATCCCTAGCACATTAGCCAACAGTAATAGAAGGGTAATACCCAGTGTGGACAGAGGTGATATCATGAGCACTCAAGCTTCCAGTAAAACTGTGTCATCATTCTAGAAGTTTCAGTAGTCAAAGGCCTCAAAAAGCACATCCTTTGACACAGCAATTCCACATTTAGTATACCATGGAAATAAACAGATAAATGTGAAAATATAAAGATGTCATTTGTGACATTGTTTTAGTGACACAATATGGGAAAAAATCTAAATATTCAACCACTAGGAAATGCTTAAATAATTTAAGCTGTAATTTATAAAATAAAATGGTACTCAGCCTTTAAAAAGATAAAATAAATGAATATTGCTGTGTCAATGTCAACATGGCATTTAATTTTTAAATAGAGCAGTTGGGTGTAAGCTAATTTTTGATTGAAGTCATAAACACACAATTCCATATGATAAATTTAATAGATGTGACTGAAGTTATAGGCATATTAAAAGTTGTTAGAGTAAGAAAATAAGGGTTACAAATAGAGAAATACGAAGGGAAAATTGATTAATAAAATTCTCTTTGCAAACAAAAGCTCCTTTTATGGCATTAGTGTTATGAAAATAAAACATTTTCCTCAGAAATTAAAATAAAAGGGGTGAGGATGTGTCCCAATAATTTTCTGAATCCAGAGTAAACAACCTCAATTTATTTATTTATTCATTTACTTATTTTTGGTATTCAGCCTATACTCCTCAGCTCTTTTTCATTTTCTCTCAAATATTGTCTTCATTTGTTTGTTTTGCCAGATACTCTGTAGGTCCTAAACATATGTTTTTATTACATTTGAGTCAAGAGTGATGGCTTGCTTTATAATCAGAGCGATTTTTCTTAAATCATTGGTAAGATCCTTTACTAAGAGAAGTGGAGGCATCAGTGTGAGAGTGCTTTAGGAGCATCATAAGGAAATCAAACATACTGCAGAAGGTATCAATTTAATCAACATGGTTTTTTGTGGGCCCTCTCCTGTCCTGGTCCCTAGAGATGTAAGTCAGTTGGTTTGACTAACTCCTTCCAGCTTCTTTCCCAAAAGTCTTATAAGCATATGGTAAACGACAGTCTTTTTCCTCTAGGAGTATGAATTTAAAAGAATATTTAATCCTAGAACTGTTGGAACCCTTTTTTTTTCTGTCATGCAACAAGACATTGCCTAGAAAATGAATAACACACACACACACACACAAACACACACACACTCACACGACACATAAATACACAAACACACAGAATATAAAAGGATACAAAGATGTATTCTTATTATTTCTCTGAACAGCTGTATCCAATCATGTTTGAAGAGAATTCTATGCCTAAACCAGTGGTTCTTAAAGTGTGGTCCCCAACTCTGGAAACAATTGGAAATTCAAATTGCCAGTCCCTATCTCAGACCTACTGAATAAGAAACTCTGGAATGAAGCCCAACATTTTGTTTTAATTTTAATAAGCCCTGAAGGGGATATTCTCATGACTGCTAAAGATTGACAATCATTGTACATACTTTTCAAATACATGAGCCATTAGATATCTTATTTCTATTTCTTTTCATCATAAGGCCCTCAATAAAATAGCTGCTAGAGTAAATAGAGTAGATTGGCTAGAGATTGCTGATAAGCATTGTGGACCCAAAGGAAGTTGAAATTATTTTTTAGTGACACCCAAAATACATGATTATTTGATCTCATAGGTCTACTTTAAGTTGTCCAGAGGTACTAGAGTTGGCAAGTGCTGTGGGTTTTCAGGGAGGTAATTTCAGAAAAACAAGAGCAAGGTGGTAGACCTTTAGCTGAAAGTTCAGGAAGGAAATGAAGCAATAAAGGAAGTGACCAATGAAGTTATAAGGTGAACTCCTGGGACAAGATAGTAGAATAACATCCAAGGATGTGTGTAGGAGAGGAAGGCACAAAGAAGGCCTAGTGGCTGTGGTCATTTTAACATAAATATTCAAATAGAGCAGTCATTAGGAATAAATGTTCAGGGTGAGGATATAGGAACAAATGACTGAAGATGATTGATGGCGAAGGTTGTTGATGTTGAGAAGGTTAAACGAGTTTGGATTCATGAATCAAACCCGTGCACATCCACAAGAATTTAACCATGTGTCAAATTCCATAATGAACAAGGAAATAGTCAAAATAGTGTTAAGTGGGAGCCCTGAGGTATTTTAGGATGTCACACCTAGGTGAAAAGAGCCTCATAAATGGAAGCTGTTTTGCATGACTGGGAAGTTGTGATCTAGAAATCACATGGACAGTTATGAGAACTATAATGTGATCTGTGGGACATGGTACATAGGATGCAGGATTACAGACCTCCCCTGACTAGTAGAACTAAGAGAAGCAATACTTAGAGGAAGATCGGCAGTTTTCCCTGAAGGCAGAGTTGGAAGTGGTATCTTGAAATGCTTACGAAGAATGATGCATTCATTGCCTGGAGAAAGTGGTGCGATATTAAAAGACAGGGAAGAAGCAGAAATAAGCATGCATTACTTAGCTTCCATTGTTTTCACTAAGGAGAATAATATTCAGGATGGGAGCAAAGAAGATGCAGATCATTTTACTCTCTGTTATTGTGCATTAACATTTACCTAAGACAATCTAAGATTGTAGCTGATCTAATTCTATAAATAATTTGTAGAAATTCTTAATAGGAACTTTCTTTTTTCTTTTCTTTTTTTATTTTATATTCTTTTCTTTTTTATTTTCTTTCTTTTTTTTCTTTCCTTTTCTTTTCCCCTTCTTCCTTTCCTTCCATCCTTCCTTCTTTCCTTTTTTCCTTCCTTTTCCTCCCTCCCTCCCTTCCTTCCTTCCTTCTTTCCTTCCCTCCTTCCTTGTATTGTGTGTGGTGAAAGAAGTCCAGCATTTTTAACAGTTCTCCCTCCCTGGCTTGCCAGGGCTACAGTCTCATGGCCCTTTGCAGACCTAACACTTGTGACTACCTTTATCATGGAGTGACACCCTGACTTTAAGCAGGGCACTAGGCTTCTGAACAGTGCTTATATTGACTGACATAGGAATGTCACTATTAGCACTGAGGAAATTGATTCATATTGTAACTGAAATACCCATTCAAGTACTGTGTAGGTACCAGAAATCTATAAATTTGTAAATCTGAACAACTATTCTTCAGGTTAATAGAGAAGAATTATTTCTCCAGTCCTTTATCCAGCAAAGAAAATATCCTTAACAATATCTTTGGTCAATGACACAATAACCTTAGCAAAAAGTACTCTTTTACTTTCAGAAACTGGAGATCAGACATTCTTAGGTTTCACCTTCTGGAGAAAATAATAAAACATAAGAATTTATGAGAACACAAAAGTAATGTGGCTTTCAATTCTTCTTCTTCAAAATGTATATGTTCATGGATGCTTACTTTTTCTGTTTTCGTTTCTTTCTTTTTTATAATAGTGGATAGTCCTTTGATTAGATTTAAATCCACAATCCTAGGCAAAGAGAGTAAATAAATGAAATACTAAAGTGCATTTTATATTGGAAGCTGTATTTTAGACTGATTCATTTCTGCTATGTGTTCATAGAAGTCTATTTGTCATTGAGCCACATGTTTCCCTTCCCATTTAAGCAAGCACCACATATGTAAATCTAGTCCCAGCACATTTAAAAGCACATATATTAAGAATGCTAAACATTCTCTATACATCAAAAAAATGCTACCGAGTGGCTCCCTGCAGAGCGTATCTATCTCAAGCTAATGAGTTTTAATGTATGATTTTCTTGTAGTTTGTCTTTCTTTACACATCAATCTGTTCATGGCATCTGTCATGCAAACAGTAACAGGGAAACCGCTGGGGCTGTCAAGAAAATGACACCTTTCTCCTTTACCAGAATCTGAAAATGATGCCCAGATTTCTCTGAAATTCTCCAGGCAAACTATGTCTTTCTTTTAAAACCAACACCATCTGCCCAGGCAGACATTTGTGAGCCAATTGTCACATAAAAGATTTTTGCTGATTTCTGATGTTCAAGCTTGTTACATTAGGGTATCAAGCTTTCATTTAACTAGATGGCATACCTTTCACATTTCAAATTGAAGATGGATATAATAGAATGCAATGACATGCCTTAACCTTAGCCAAACCATAAAATGGTCAAAGAAAAAATGTAGCACTGAGCCAGGCACAGTGGCTCATGTCTGTAATCCCAGCACTTTGGGAGGCCGAGGTGAGCGGATCACAAGGTCAAGTGTTCGAGACCAGCCTGGCCAATATGGTGAAACCCCGTGTCTACTAAAAATACCAAAATTAGCCAGGTGTGGTGGTGGGTGCCTGTAGTCCCAGCTACTGGGGAGGCTGAGGCAGGAGAATCGCTTGAACCCGGGAGGCAGAGGTTGCAGTGAGCCAAGATCACACCACTGCACTCCAGCCTGGGCAACAGAGCAAGACTCCATCTTAAAAAAAAAAAAGTAGCATTGGCTTATATCTAAAAATAAAGGCATTCGTATTCATTTTAAATAAGTGAATATATACATTTTTAAAGTTTCTGTAATTTTTTATTTTTATGGGTACATCACACACATATACTAATATAGATGTACATACATTTGTAAAAACAAACATATATAAGCATAAATATATATAAAAACAAGACCATTTTTAACCTAATTCAGCTAATTATTTTTCCCTAATCCATAAACTTTCTCAAACATTGATTATCTTACAGAAAAACTATATAAATATATATAATTTTCATGAATATGTATACAGGTGTGTATATATGTACATTTCACATAACGTAATTTTTTGCTTATTAGCATAATTTTGTGTAAACAAATATGCACATGCACAAATTTTAATGGTGTCAAGAATTTAATTCTCTGTGTGTATCATATGTGTAACCTTTTTGAAGTTGTATTGTTTTGCTATTACAAAAAACTGTCTGATGAACATTCTTCTTTTTATTTATTTATTTTTTTTTTGAGATGGAGTTTCACTCTTGTTGCCCAGGCTAGATTGCAATGGCACGATCTCAGCTCACTGCCTCCACCTCCCGGGTTCAAGCAATTCTCCTGCCTCAGCCTCCCAAGTGGCTGAGATTACAGGCATGCGCCACCACACCTGGCTAATTTTGTATTTTTAGTAGAGATGGGGTTTCTTCATGTTGGTCAGGCTGGTCTCCAACTCCCGACCTCAGGTGATCTGCCCGCCTCGGCCTCCCAAAGTACTGGGATTACAGATGTGAGCCACTATGCCAGGCCAAACATTCTTATATGTATGTTTTTATAAATGTGCACAATTCTGTTCATTTTCATTACTCTCAAAGAGTTGTGATTGATCATTAAGAGAGTATAAATATTTGAAGGATTTTGTTATATATTGCTATGTTGTATAAAAATTATTAAATTAAACTTCCTGTAGCAGCACGTGAATGCTCTCATTTCACCATAGCTTTCCAACAGTAGACATTTCAATTGGTTACCTCCTGGTAATAGAGAAATGGTCTCATTCTTTTAATTGGTACTTTGATAACTAGTAGGATTTTAAATTTTTCAAGTTTCCAGAACATTCTACATACCCTTTTGTTATTTATATCCTTGGCCATTATTTCCTAACAGTGTGGTATGGTTTGCCTGTGCTCCCACCCAAAACTCATCTTGAATTATAGCTCCCATAATCTCCACATGTCCTTGGAGTAACCCAGTGGAAGGCAATTAAATCACAAGGCTGGACTTTTCCCATGCTGTTCTCCTGATAGTGAATAAGTCTCACAAGATCAAATGGTTTGATAAAGGGCAGTTCCCCTGCACCCACTCTCATGGTTGCTACCATGTAAGACATGCCTTTGCTCCTCCTTCACCTTCTGCTATGACCATGAAGCCTGCCCAACCATGTGGAACTGTGAATCCATTAACTTTTTTTTTTAATAAATTACCCAGTCTCAGGCATTTCTTCGTAGCAGTATGAAAACGGACTAATAACAGTGTTAAGTATTTCATCATTCATTTGTAATAACTGTACATTCTTTAACAATGTAAATCTGTTTTAAATGATATAAATTACATGGATTTCTCAGATTTCCACTTGCATTTTAATAAGGCTTATGGTGACTATTTTACTTGCAAAGTTTGTTAATTATTTATATCAATATTATCCTTTATGGTTTTTATCTTTGTTATCACCTTTAGAAAATTTCTCTCTACCCTATGATTATTCAGATATTCAACCATATATTCTATTATAACTTTTGGAGGTCGGGTGCCATGGCTCAGGTCTGTAATCCCAGCACTTTGGAAGGCCTAGGCAGGTGGATCACCTGAGGTCAGGAGTTTGAGATCAGCCTGGCCAACGTGGTAAAACCCCCCTCTACTAAAAATACAAAAAATTCGCCAACTGTGGTGGTACACACCTGTAATCCCAGCTACTGCAGAGGCTGCGGCAGGAGAATTGCTTGAACTTGGGAGGTAGAGGTTGCAGTGAGTCGAGATAGTGCCACTGCACTCCAGCCTGAGTGACAGAGCAAGACTGTGTCAGGGAAAAAATAAAAAAATAAAAAATAAACAAAATAAAAAATAAAAAAAAAACTTTTTTAGTTTGCTCTGTATGGAAAATATTCTAATATATATCATTTACTAATAAATCCACTAATGATTTGAAACATGTTTATCATATGCTATGCTTTTAACAAATGATGATCAATGCTTCTGCCTTATAACCTTTAACCTTTTTGTCTGTTCCTGCATTAGTAGCATACCGTTTTAATTTTTTCATACATTCAAATACCTTTTAGGGTAAATTCCTTTTTCAATACTGTCCAACTCTATTATTTTTGTTTTTAGGAATTGTATAATTATTTTCACATGTTGCTTATTCCAGGTCAATGTTAGAATAATTTAAGTTCTCAAAACAAAGCAAAAAACAAAAAGGATGTTACTTTTGTACCTGGATGTCATGAAAACCTCTAGATATCTCTCATTATTCATTTTTTCTCTTCTTCCATTTTCAATAGAAGCCCCAAAATGTTAGCTGAATCTTAGCTGCCTGCCCTTGCAACTTATTGTGGCTATGTGATTAAATTAGTGCCAAGGAAAGTGAGTGTAACTGGTGGGTACAACTCTTAAGTCATTTTAAAAAATATATATTTCCCTAGATCATTCATCCTTGTATTAATACTTGAGGGAAATACAAACTTCTCTTTCATTTAAGATAGTATATGATTGAACATTTTTCTACCACCTTAGCCCGCCAACCTTACAAATAGAATTGCATTCTGGAATATAATATACTGACAAAAAACCTGGAATAAAAAGAATTGTCTCAAGAATTGCTTAAAAACTAGAAAGGACGCAGATATAATTATAGTCCTGAAACTTGGTCACCCATTTTATGACAAGGGAATATATCTGGCAGAACACTTGCTGGTGATCACCTAGAAGTTAGATTCATTACTTGCCATGGCTGTAGTCTCACGGGAATTGATTGAGAAAATGCAGAATGTTAATTTCTGATGGCTGCTCCTCACTGCTTTTAGTAATATATAGTGAAGAGACATTCAGCCACAAGTTGGCCAGTTTGCAAGCAAAAATGGAAAAGAAATTAACTGTGCTTACGGGAGATCCTATCCCTGGAAACCACCTGGAATTCTAACTGATTGAATGGCCAGAAATTTGAGGCATTAATAGATTAAAAGTTACAACTGCATCTGAATTCAAACAGCAGGAATTAAGATTACTGCCAAAAGGCAGGCCAGAAGCAAAGATGAGATTAAGAGTGTTACCTTACCATATACATTTATGGTTCCAGACGCCTGAAGGGAGTCCCCATTACAGGACATAGAGGGATAATGAACTAAGCTCAGAAGCCATCCAATCTAAGAAGAGATTGAACAATTTTAGGCAAAAGAGCTCTTTGAGATTGTTTATTTCACATACAACTAGCTGGATGCAAGTTGACCAAAGAGTACTGAATTTTGGAAGGAAGAGTATGGGTCAACAAATTACAAACCTAATAAGAGAAGCCTATGCTTGTTCCAACTCCACGGCAGCTTTGGATTGTCAAACTTCCCATATTCTTGAATTTCTCCATTATTCACTGAAAGAGGGACCATTAGTATAATGATCAAGGAAGGATTTGCAAAGGCTCAAACAGGAGCCATGAAAGACTGTGAAAAGTAAGTTGCTTCTTGAGAGAATGATCAGGGTTGATGGCAACACAGGCTTAACCAATGAATTTACCCTCTCTGGGGTAAGGAGTCTTCTGCCAGGTAAGATTTGATATCTGTGATGGACAACTGAGTGTTTTCAAACCTTCACTTTTCCAAACAATAGTTTGCTTATTTATTTAAGCTTTTTAATTCTTAATCTTCCCTGAATAGACTGTGTTTTTCTTTGATATTATCATTTGCCCAATCCCTAAAACTCATTCTTGGAATTAATGCAAAGAAAGGAGCCTTACCCAAGAATTTGGGTCTTTGAACTGAATGCAAAAGGTGAGTGGAACCTTGAATTAACTTTCTGAAAAGAGACAGAAAGAGAGAGAGAGAGAGAGACAGAGACTGTGTGTGTGTGTGTGTGTGTGTGTATGTGTCTGTGTGTGTGTGTGTGTGTGTGTGGTGTTTTGTGTGTGTGTGTGTGGTGGGGGGCCCAGGGTATATATTTACAGTCTTAGAAAGTCAGAGGTGCATGGACAGAGACTGATAGACATTTCCCAATTTGTGTTCTCTCATTCTTCCTTTTAGAAAGCATGGCAATTTTCATATACAACCCAATTTTTTTATACTCTTCTGTTAAAAGGTGCATTATATGCCTTCTCTTGAATCTGGTTGGCATTTTCTGTATTGACTGGTAGAATACAATGGAAATGACACAGGTGACTGCTGTAAGCCTCCTTACAGTACCATCTTAAGGTAATGAAGTTTGTATCTCATTCCCTGTATTGAACACAACCCCATTCCTAGAGAGTTAGTTTTAAGGAGCCTGGACTTGCTTTGTAAGCAGTCCAGTTGCCCAGGGACTGCCCTGCAGGAAGTAAACACCAACTGATCCATGTGAAGAGACCACATGGAAAAGTTTGAGGATAATAAGAGAAATGTCTGGCCAGCCACCAGCTGCTCCACTAACCTACAGCTCAATGCTACCTCCAGAGACCTTCTAACCACAACTGGAGAGAGGCTGAGCCAAAATCACCCAGCAAGAACCCTTCCTAAATCCCCGATCCTCTGAAAGATTGGAAATTAATAACATGATTGCTGATGTTTTGAGTTACTAAGTTTTGAGCTGATTTGGTTTTAAGCATTCCACCCTGTTTCTGAATAGCTACAGATTTCATTTCCTGGCCTCCCTGGCACCTAGGTGTGTCAATGTGACTAAGTTCCTGCCAATGAGATGTGTGCAAATTGTAATGCATCTCATTAAATATTTCTTGCCCTGGCCTATTTCCTCCTTCTGACTTACTAGCAAATTACAAAAACTACAGCAAATTTGGAAGCTACATGCTAAAGTTAACAGAATCACCTTAACATCTCTGAGTCTCTCATCTCCCAACTGCTAGATTAAGGAGAAATAAACTGTCTTACTCGAGTCACTAGATGTTGATATTTGTTAGAGCACCTTAGCATATACTGAAATAAATGTGACAATATTGCAATAAAGGTGGAGACATATGTTCAATATTGAAAAATGTAAACAATATATATTTTCCCGGAAAAATTTGAATCTACCTCCATTTATTTGATGTAAATTTTCTTCTTCCAGGAATATTTTATAGTTTACTTGTTCTTGTAGAGTTTTCATGTATCCCTTGGTCTGTTCCAGATTATTTTATATTTTGTGAGTGATTGAGTGAAACCTTTTGTTTTATAATTTGCTTGTTTTATATAGCTTTTATGTATACCTTGGTTTGTTTATCCTAGAATATTCTACATTTTTTGTGCTGCTGAGTAAAATATTTTGTTTTTGTATTTTCTAAGGAGTCGCTGGTATGTTATAAGAACACAACTGATTTTTAGATCTTGATGTTGAATTAATCAGCCCTATGATTCTATCTCATTTTAAAATTGTTTCTTTTTGTTTTACATGCTTTTATCAATATAATGATATTGGTCACCCTTGCTCTCTGATGACAGTAACATTCAAATGCTGACTCTCCTTTTGATGTTTCATTTAGGATTTTCATGTATGCTTAGATTTTTTTCAGTAATATATTACTGTCACATTCTGTAGCTTCATTCACAAATAGAGATATTTCTAGCAATTTCTCATATTTCTAATCTCATTTTGTGAGATTTTGTTCAAAGTTAGAGTGATTTGGCAAACGGGTTTCTTTCTTTCTTTTTGAATGTCAGGACACTTCAATGACAAAAGAAATGCCAGGTTTGGAGGGTTTGAATGAGCACATCTGTGAAATATTCTTATTTTTCTGCACCAGGTACAATTCTGAACAATTTTGATACTTCCTTAATGTCTTTAGGTATACAGAGTGATTAGGGTTTTCTCTATCCTCTTGAGTCATTTGAAGTCATGTATATTTTCAAAAAGCCTCATTGCTATAATATTTTTATCAAGAAAATTTATTAAAAGAGGAAGTTATGTTCAATTTTTAAAAGGGTTTATTCAGGAAAAAATCGTAACAAACCATTTATAAAATGACTTATCAAAACATATGGGTAGTGGACAAAGGTGTAGTTAGAATAATATGCATAATTGTAAATGATTTTAATTTTTAAACACAAAAGAATGAGGATAAATTCATTTAATTTAAAACTTGAAAATCCAAATGTAAGTAAAATAAATTAGGCTGATAAAAATGAAAATACATTCCAAAACGTAACAATGAAAATAAAATATTTAAAGCTAATATTTTCAGAAGGAATGGCAAAATAAAAAGAACTTTGTAATAGTAGCAATAAGAGTGACACATGTATACCTTCAGGAATGAGAAAAATTATTTAACTGTGTGTGGGGGGGGAGGTTATAATTGTATATGGAATACTTTCATTTTTAGGAAAATTTGAAACTTACTTATTTTCAACTTGCCACAGCCTCTGAATTTCTCAATACCTATATGTCCTCAGCTGTGTGTTAACTTTTTATACTATCTCCATTTGTTATTGTAGGGTGTTTTAAAATATATCATACGTATGCTAATCTACTGTGCTGCCTTCTACAATATTTCTGACAGATGGATGGCTAATATTTTATACTTCAGTCACATAGTTTAAAAAGTAAATCATAGACCATGAAACCATTTAAGATCAGAGAGCACAAAGTGGCTACAAAGTTCATATGTGTACAATTGTTTAAAGTTATCTGAGTGATACTTTTTATTCTAACCTCAAATTTAAATTCTCCATGTTTCTCTGGATATCTTCCAGCTAATGGTTATAAAAAGTCATTAATGTTGCACTTATAACTATTTTACATTTTCAACCATTATTAAGATACGATAATGCAGGGTAACTTTTAATGCAGTTCTCAACATTATCCCCTAACAATTTCAAACTATAAAAGATATTTCTGGCTGGGCATGGTGACTCACACCTGTAATCCCAGTATTTTGGGAGGCCAAGGCAGGTGGAGCACCTGAGTTCAGGACTTTGAGACCAGTCCAAGCAACATGGTGAAACTCTGTCTCTACTAAAATTACAAAATAAATAAATAAATAAATTAGCCGAGCATGGTGGCGTGCTCCTGTAATCCCAGCTACTTGGGAGGCTGGGCAACAGAGCAAGACAAAGTCTCAAAAAACAAACAAAAAGATATTTCTTACAATATTTAAAAATGTATATCAGAAATATAAGAGATATCAATGCCATAATAAAAGGAAAAAATTTACCTAAAGAAAATGATACTACTCCCTGTTTTTTTTTTTTTTTTAAAGCAATTTTTACAACAGTAAAAATTTGGAATCATGTCAGTTCTTTTAAAGGATGTCTTTTCGGTGAAACATTGATTAACTAATATGAGACATTTAATTAACATTAATTTTTTCTACAGTCTGCTTCTAAGAATTAGAAGCAAGCTACTAGAAAATAAACTAAAATGGGGGATTAAGAAGGGGGGATACGCCCTCCAAATTATAGTCCAGGATTAATACAGACTACTTCTAATCATCTTCTACAACTGAAACCTACTATATTACCTTGCTGGGATTTTTGGTATAATCCCATCCCAAAACAATCTTTTAGAGAGCTAATTTTGTAGAATTTTTTAAAAGGAGAAGAGTTTAAAAGAATTTTTTAAGGGTCAAAGCAAAACTGGAGTTTGTTTTTAAATCTTTTTGCACAGTTGAAATCACAAAGCATGAGAACATTTTTGGGTGTGAGAGGTGAGGTTCTGTTTCTCATTTAACTTGGTAATTAGCTACTTAAAATACTTTGCTCATTTTAGAGCCCAATTGTTTGAACTGAAAGTTTCCTACAGCCAAGGGGAGGAGCCCTGTTTGCCTTTGTTATTATTATTATTTTTATTTTTATTTTTTTTACTTTAAATATATTGAAGCAAAGTTTACCTTAGTCTCCTAGATTTGTTTTCATGGGAGCATTTGCTTTACATATGCAAAAGCATCTCCCTATAGCATTAAATATGGCTTATTAATCTTCAAAGAAACCATACTATTTTATGAACTGTAACAGATGAGTCTAAAAATGAAAGCTTTCAAGTTTGTTGACTCTAGAACTGTTTTGATTTTTTTCTCCCCACACTGCAATAAATGCCCTTTTACTGATTTGACACTGGGAATTTAAAAAAAAAAGCAAATTCTGTCAGCATAAGCCACCCAAGGAACAATATCTGTGCTTGTCTTGCTCATGGTTTTTCTGCACCCTAGATATTCAGAATAACTGAACTTCCTGGACCCCTACCAAGTTATCTATATCTGACGGCTGCTGCGCTGTAAATTCGTACTGAAAACTATTATGTTCTCCTGAAATGCTGCAGCTCCCCAGATAAAATGGTAACTTTTCTGCAGATTTTCCTGTCAACTTCAACCTGGAGGTAGGATTTAGGAAAGTTACATGCCTTCGTCCACTGACAGAGAGTGATTTCCTCACCATCTTCAGAGCACCCTTCCTGGAGCCCGGCATGAAAAATAGCACACAAATATTGTAGCAATAAAGCTTTTCTATAACAGGTCCAGAGAGGTTGTCTTTAGGCACTTTCATTTTTAAAAGTCCTGATAAGTCAGCTCAGCAAGAACTCAGTAGTTTCTTGTTAAGTAGCCTTCTGGCATGCTGTTGAGCAATTTGGCAGTTATCTTCTTGCAGATTCATTAGTTTATGCTCGAAGTCACTCATTTGCAGATTTAAGTTTGAGTTTCTCAGGGTGAAAAATAGCTTCTACATTATAGCAGAGAAAGGCCAACAACTCTTTGAACTGATACTTCAAAGGATCTTGGTGAACGGGTATTGCAGTGTACTCTCAACCTATGCTCAATGCAGATGTTCAAAAACAAAATTTAACTCAGTTACTGATTGATTAAAATGTGTCATACATTGGTTAGACTGTTATGAACTACGTAGAAGAAGGTAAAAACAGGGAAGAAAAAGGAAAAGAATGAGTACCCCAGTTTGTTTAGGACTCAGGGGTGTCCCTACATGTGGGACTTTCAGTGATAAAACTAGAAAAATCCTAGAAAACTAAAATGAGCTGGTTACCCTAATTCTTAAGTGTGCTCCTAGTTATCTCTATCCTTACAATGTAGAGTCCACTTATAGAAAAAATTATCATTTGACCCTTTAGCAAATAAACTGCCTAAAATGAAATAAAATATTTCTTCTGTCAATTCTGCTAATTAACAAACACTGTTATAATCTGCTTGTCCCTTTTTAACATTTAAATATTCTCAAAAGAACTATTTCAAATAAAATTGTGAAGTATGTGAAGAACGTTCTAATTGATATGGTTTAAATCTGAACTCTGTTCCACCTGCCCTGGTATACCCATGCATCACAATCCAGGCTGACGATCTGTGTCCACTCTACGATGTTCCTAACTCCATGATGGAGAAGGTATGGATTGAATGTCACTTGAAGACAAAACAAACAAACAAACAAACAAACAAACAACTGGGTATTATACAGGCTATCAGTTTTGACATTGAAAAGTAAAGATTTAACCTTCCCTGTTGCTGTTGCCTCAAGATACACTTGCAGAAAATAAACAAAAATAGTTTCCGCAGGTAAAGCTTAGGCAATAAAAAAGAAAGCAACATCTGTGTTGAGAGACTCTAAGAAAGTTAAGTCTGCATTGTTTGACCTAAAAACTACCACAGCTTGTTTGAATTACATGGCCACCTGTCACAACTGTGCTTGAGATTCTCTAAAACAGTAGGTGTTTATCACATAAATGGAATGTGTAGGATTTAAATTATTGGAGATCCCTGAGGCCACCCCAATAAATGTGGAAGTTTTAAAACAGAAATAACATGGGTCCGTGTCTCCTAGGGTCATGCCATACTTACTGTTAATAGCTGCCCAGAATTCCTACAGTGATGTTAAACATTAAAATAAAAATATCATCATTGGACTTCTAACAAAGTTAGCTTATCTTAGTCATTAAAATTAAATTCGTATATATCCTCTTTGTAGATACATAAATCATCGCCAATGTTACATAAAGAGTGAGTCAATTTTCAAGGTGACTATAACAGGTAATTGACTAGATGATGCAATTTTGCCATAGCCACTAATGGAAACTAAAATTTCACAAACTATCCCTTTGTTCAAGGCTTCCCTCATCCTATGTTCCTCTTTCAAAACACCTAGAAAAGTGACACAGTCACCTACACGCAAGAGTGAATTGGTTAAGGAAAGTTTGCTTTTTGACTTTCCATTCTCTTTGCTGCCTTCTCAAACATCTCATGGTTTCTCCAGATGAAGAAACTAACAGCTAGGAGGGAAGACATAAGGAAGAAGGAAAAACTGTGTAAGCAGAAAACTCTGCCTGAAAATCTTTGCGAAACTTCTGGTCACATTCTCTATCCATAACTCAACTGCTTTTCAGACACACCACAACTTTCTTATCAAGATTCAGCTGTGACCTCTCCCATTCTGACCCTCTCACTCCCTACTGGGTTACGCATTGAACTTCTTGACTTGCCTTAAATAATGCACATTTCACTCCTTGTCTTGACCTAGGCTTTTATTTCCTAAGATGCGCCTTTCTTTGTTTCTTTACCCCCTATTTTTTTTTTCAAGACCAAGCTCAGTGTCACCTGTGGTAGTTACTTCTTTCCAGTGTTCTCCTAGCTCTTTCATTATACTTATTGACTCCTGTTTTGTTAAAAGTAATTAATTTTTCCAATCAGAATATTGGGAAATTTATTTCTAATATTTCTACATGTAAATATTATTATATACATCACTACACTACATGTACATTTATTATATACATCATCTACATATAGAAACACAATTTGGAGTCACCTGTAAATTCACCACACAGGGAAAGTCACTATTTAACTTTGAGTTATACCCTCCCAACATATATATGATTTTGCTTTTATGTTCCTTGACAGGCAGAGTTCAAGTTATTGTCAACACCCATTTAATCCATCTGTGCTTTGAGATACTTTGTAGCTCACATAAATCAGAGCTATATAAGGAGCCTGGGGAATAAAATAATCTACCTAACTTCTTTTACAGAAGAATAAGGTGAGGACAAGAGATACTTATTGCCTAAGTCTAGATCATACAGCTTGTATCAGAGTTTGACTTGATTTAGATAAGGCCAGTATGTTCAGTTGCATAGATTGTGCAATATGCAGGAGAGTCTGTATATTTACCAAGCTGTGCACCAAGGCTCAGTTATGCAGCATCTGGTGAAAAGGACATGAGAGCACCATCTACTTACTGTGCACGTGCAGGGCTTCAAGTGCCAGTAGGGAGAAAAAAATGGAAGGGGGTGTATATTGTTTCCAGTTCAGTTGATAAAACTGAGTCCATTGAATCTGAAGATGGAGCTGGATCTAGGTGAATTATTAACCAAGATGATGCTTTTTTCTTGATTTCCCTATGCCTCCTTTCTAATACAATGTATTTTTTAAAATAATACTCCTTGTTGGATATTACTGCGTAGTTTTGAGATATTTGATTCTTATAGACATAAAAAAGAAATCCTCTCACCAATTCCATGATCATTAATGGTAATTAATTTCTCTAATCCCAGTCTGAAAACATGGTGGAAGCAATATGCAATGAATTGAATTGATGGATTAGTGGAGTACACAGTTGGAAAGCAGGCCTGACAGCAAGCCAATAATGAACACTTAAAGATTTGGCCACGACTTCAGTCCATATATTGCCTCCTGAATATCCAGCAAATTACCTTTCATATAATAAGTGCTCTTGAAATATTTAAATAAATTAATAGAAATTACGATACCACAACATGGGAAATACCTGTATTTGAGGTAGCAACATTATAATTAGTTATACCTCATAATAATAAGAATTTCGATTAGCCAAGTTAGAATCTAAATTAGAGAAAATGATAGTTTGGAGTTCAAGATCATAGATCTGTTATTGAAAATTCTCTGTCCATTTCCATATTCTGCTATTCATACTTACTAATTGTGTGATCCTGAGAAAATTCCTCATCTGTAAGATGGCTATGATAATAGTAACACGGGTTGGCACAGTGGCTCACTCCTGTACCCCCAGCACTTTGGGAAGCTGAGGTGGGTGGATCACCTGAGGTAAGGAGTTCGAGACCAGCCTGGCCAACATGGCAAAATCCCGTCTCTACTAAAAATACAAAAATTAGCCAGATGTGGTGGTGTGTGCCTGTAATCCCAGATACTCAGGAGGCTGAGGCAGGAGAATCGCTTGAACCCAGGAAGCAGGGGTTGCAGTGAGCCAAGATCATGCCACAGCACTCCAGTCTGGGTGACAGAGCGAGACTCTGTCTCAAAAATAATAATAATATTATTATTAGTAACTCGTAGGGCTATTCTAAAAGTTACAAAAAAGTATGCACAGTCTGGCATATGTCAAACATTCAATAATTATTAGCTATGATCGTTGTTGAAGTCCTTTACTTATTAAATTGTATTTTTCTTATAAAACATAACTATTTAATAATATCTAGGAGAGTAGTTTAAGGAGGTGCTTATAAGTAACCAAAAAGAAATGGTTTCTCCCAAAGTCTTATTCCAATAGCTTTTTTTATGTTTCCATTTGCATAGGCAATTGATTTAATCTTTTTTTGGCAATTGTGAACTAGAGTATATCAGAAAATAGGAGAAATATATGTGTGTCTTCCAAATTAAAACCGGGATGTCTAATTTGAGATAGTGTTAAAATATAAATACCATCATGAAAATATCTCTATAACTTTTTGTATCTCAAAATGGAATCAGTTATTCATTTTTCAGAAAAGCTGTATCGTCAGTTGAAACTGCATTTACTGTTCTCTTCTGTAGGAAGAAAAAAATAGTAATTAATGTGAGTAGATTTCATTTGAGTTTGGGGGAGCTTCAACAAACCATCTTAATGAGCTTAATTATTTTGTGAATAGGCAGAAAAAGTAATATGTAAGATGAGGAAAACTGCTATTCCTGAAGCAATGAGTTTAGAGGAGGAGGCTGAGTATCCTCTCTCTTCCCCTAACCTAGCCCCAGGGAGTAGATGACCCCAGTATGAGCATGAAACTGACTTTCTAGGGCCGATCAGCAAGTTCGTTTCACATCTTTTTTGAGGAGATGTGAGTTGAAAAGCTAGAGTGAAACGTCAGAAGTATTTCATTCATTGGACAAATACAATTATTGTACATTTATGAATGGCATATGCTTCAGATTTCAAAGTGGGAGGAAGCACTTAGTGTAATATTATGGAGTGACTTTTGCCAAGTGAAGAAAGCAAGGAGCAGAAGAGTTTTATGAAATGCTATTATTTGTCTAAAAGAGGGGGAATAAAAATTATAGAAGCATATTTGCTTATATAAACAGAAAATATTTCCAGAATAGCACATGAGAAATTGGTAACATTGGTTGTTTTTGCAGATGGGACTTCAGTGGTTGAGAGCCAAGTGTGATATGGAGTGTTTTCAATGCAATCTTTTGAATTTTGAACCATGTGAAAGCTTTGCTTATTCAAAAATAAATAAAATTAAAGTAAAACTGAAAGATATATTTTTTTTCAACCATCGTCTTTTTTTGTTGTTGTGGCTGCTGCCTCTTTTCTCAGTTTTCTTCCAAATATCTTGCTAAGTGGCAATGTCTTACAGAATTTCTCCACCACTGTTTTATGTAATAATTGCTCTTCCTAGTGAAAATGTCACATTTCATACTGAAGCCTCTGGAAGCTATATATAACTCAAGTATTAAACTTGCATCAACATTTTACATCAGTTTCCTAATATTTACTTATACCTTATTATGGTCGGATGTTTTATGAACTTCTTCCTTTTCTGAAGAAACAGAGCCGGGGTCTTTATAGACTTTGAACTGTGATTTATTTTCTTTATCCTAGTTTGACCCACTTCTGCATCTTGAAGACTGCTAACTCTATTTCCTTGAAGATGAGAAAAAATAAATTCCTGCTGTTTCTTGGAATATAAATTATAAGAAAGTGAACAAGATAAGTGTGGTGTAGGAAATCGACTTCCCTTTTCTGGATGCAAACTTTCCAAAGTCTTCTGTTTGTTTTTTTCTAATTCAAGAATAAAAGAATTAAAAAATTGCGGCAACTTCCTAACTACTGTATTAACAGTTCCTTTTATAACATTTTGGAGAAAGATTTTAAGCTTTTATCACCAAAGTTCTGTTTAGAACCAAAGGGAACAAATTCATACCCTAGGACATTTGGGAATATAAGAAAATTCCAGTTTTACACACACACACACGAGATATATATTAAATATGTAAAAATATATGTTATAAATATATTTAAATATATACATATAAATATATATATTTATACTTTTATATATGTATTTGAGGTTTCATGGTTAAACTCTTATGACAGTTTTGTAATATACATCACAAGAATGTGTACTGGGGTTTTCTGATGGCTCTCCTTGGCCTGTGGCCTAAAATATTGTATACTTTAGTCACAAGAATTAACATATATTGGTTTGGAAATTATGGATTTATATTAGAAAACTGTAGCTACTGGCATACCACTTAATTTGCAAAATCCTTAGACATAATTTTCTCATCAGATGAAACCATATGTGAGGTAAGTAAAACCAACAGGCATTAGTCAGGGACTATTTACTTATCACCTACCCTGTGTTGGTTATTTTCCATTTGTTATCTAAGCCCTACAATAAATCTGATAAATCATTATTTGTGCTCTCATTTTATAGATTAAGAAATTAAAGCCACAATAAGTAAGTCAGAATTACAATTTTGGGGACAGAAAATTTTATTGGTTTATTTGACCATCATGAATAAGGAATATACCCCTAGTCCAGTTAAATGTAGGAATTTGGAGGCAAGACCTGTATTACGCAATTGCTGGTTGCCATGGCTCGATTTGACAGGTAGTTTTCAGAAAAGGCGGGTGGGTGTGTGGGCTTGGTAGGTACCACAAAATGTTCAGTATGTCGTATAGAGTTGCACAGCTGTACCCTGAAATTTAAGTTCCATCATGGACTTATGAAGCCCCTCTCCGTGGAGGCAGAAATGAGTATGGAGAACATATCCATCAAGCAAAAGGAACAGCACATGCTTCAGAACCAAGAGCATGTCATAGATATGGAGCTGCTAGAGAATATGTTCAATAAGTGTTTGTTGAGTGAATGAATGCACTAAATAGAATGGTAATATGGAAATACAAGTATGATTCAAGAAAGGCCAGTGTGGAAAGTGTATGGGAAATACAGAAAGGAGTTATTTGATTCAGGATTTTATATGAGTCTGACACAGTGTGTGGGTGACAGTCGATGGTGATAAGACCCATCCTTGGACTCTCAGCATGGCAAATAAACGTTCAGATTTGTCTTTGGAAAGATTATTCTGAAATCAGTGCGGAAACTGGATTTCACAGGGGGTAAGACCAGGCAGAAAGATTATTTAGGAAGTTCCTAGATTAATTCAGACAAGAATTGTTGAGGATGTGCTAAGACAATCACAGCTGTAAAAAAGGAGAGTGATTCAGATATAAAAGCAGACTTGGGAGGACTTGACAATCGTATCTTCAAGAACGGAAAGAGGTTACTTAACTGCATAATAGACTATGTCCATCCCTCTTTGAACGGGGTAAAGGTATACAATTACCCCCTTAACAGAATGTAAATTCCTGGTCCTACAAATGACTTGTCATTTGAGAAAGCTGTTTTCTTTTTTCATATTCAAAATGTTATTTTTTTATTAGAATTACTCAGTTTATCAATTCTGATCAGTTTTAAAGATAGATCATTTTTAATTTGTCCTCTCTAAAGGTTGAATTTAAAGTCATATCCATCTCCATTTATATCAAGAGTAAATTTTTCTAAGTTTAATGTTGAAAAACAGGAAGTCAGCCCCTTTTATTCCACAAGATAGATTTAAAAAGTGAGTTTTTTCCTAAGGTTGTCTAAGAGAAAAACAACTTCACAGATTAAATCATGCCTTCATTGAGATCTAAGAGGAAAGT
>NW_012118522.1:478007-517754 GCF_000951035.1 Colobus angolensis palliatus
CTCCGCCTCCCGAGTTCAAGCAATTCTCCTGCCTCAGCCTCCCTAGTAGCTGGGACTACAGGTGCGTGCCACTGTGCTCAACTAATTTTTGTATTTTTAGTTGAGACGGGGTTTCACCATGTTGGCCAGGCTGGTCTCAAACTCCTGACCTTGTAATCCACCTGCTTTGGCCTCCCAAAGTGCTGGGATTACAGGTGTGAGCCACCGTACCGGGCTAGGACATTGATTTTAAAAGTTGATAATTTAGCTATTAAATGAAGCTCTTAATACAGCTTATCTATATGCCATACTGTTCATGCAGAGAATGTATGCTATCATTTATGGAGATCTTCATGACATAGAAAAATATGAACATTGCATTCACAAGCATAATGCTATATTATATGAAGCACATTGAATTAATTTTCTAATGCTGATATAACGAATTACCACAAATTGAGTAGCATAAAACAAATATATATTATTTTACATTTCCACAGGTTAGAGGTCCAATAAGGGCCTCACTGAACTAAAATCAAGGTGTCAGCAGGACTGTATTTCTTTCTGGAGACAAGAAAGAAGCATGCATTCTCTTGCATTTTCCAGTTTCTGGAGACTGTCCACTTCTCCTTGGTTCCTGGCCTCCTCCTCTGTGTTCAAAGCCAGCAATAGCAAGTTGAGTCTTTCTCCAAGTGCCTCATTTTGACTCTGTCACCCTCTACAGCTTTTAACGAACCTTGGGATTATACTGGGCCTACCAGGAGAATACAGGATATTCTTCCTGCTTAATGTCAACTGATTCACAAACATCCCCCTTTGCCACATAACTAAACATATTCCCAGGTTCCAGGGATTAAGCCATGGGCATCTTTAGGGAGTCATTATTCTGTGTGACACACATACATTGTACGTATCTGCCAATTTGTAATTACCTGTAAATTACATAAAAAGTCATTTAATTTCTTACCAAGTTACAAAGCATTTCCAATTTATATAAATTTAGTTTTCTTTGAGTAAGTAAATGTTATAGGATTAAATGCAAATTGCTGAATTCATAAAATAGTAATAATAAAGAGGTATAATGCAGAGAGCAGACACTTAAGGCAGAACAGGGCAGTGAATACTGAGGTCCACTAGGTGTGCAGGGCCCCTCTTTTGAAACTGTCCTTCCCTCAAGACTCTAGCGCTGTGAGTCCGTGATAGACATGGCAAGCCTGCAAGCTCATCAAATGCCTTCATGGTCAATCTCCCATTGTCTTGATCTAACTTCCTTCTATTGATAATTTCCTTATCAAATGACCACTTGGCCACACCCTTGGTTTTTCTCTCCTAAGCTTGCTTGCATGCTTCCTTTCCTTTCCCTTTCCCTTTCCCTTGCCCTTTCCCTTTTCCTTTTCCTTTTCCTTTCCTTTCCTTTCCTTTCTTTTCTTCCTTCCTTCCCTCTCTCTCTTTCTTTCTCTTTCTTTCCCTTTCTTTCCCTTTCCTTCTTTCCTTCCTTCCTTCCTTGTCTTTCTGTCTGTCTTTTCCTGAGACAGGGTCTCATTCTGTCACCCAGGCTGTAGTGCAGTGATATGACTGCAGCTAACTGCAATCTTGACCTCACAGATTCAAGTAATTCTCCCCTCTCAACCTCCAGAGTAGCTGGGACTAAAGGTGCATTCCACCACACCTGGCTAATTTTTTATTTTTATTTTTTTTGTTGTTGTTGTAGAAGACAGGTTCTCTCTGTGCTGCCCAGGCTGGTCTTGAACTCCTGGACTCAAGCAAACCTTCTGCCTCAGCCTCCGCAAGTTCTGGGATTACCAGCATAAACCACCACACCCAGCACTAAGCATGCTTTTTTATTCTTTCCATAGCGAAGCTGAAAATTTTTAAAAATCTTTATCTTGTTTCCCTTTTGATTATAAATGCTGTCTTTACATCATTTATCTTATAGTAGTTTACCGTAAACAGTTAAAAGAAATCATGCAGAACCTTGAACACTTTGCTGAGAGATTTCTGCTGCCAAATATCCTAGTTTATTGCTAAGGATATTGTGGAATTCTGCCTTCCACAAAACAATAGGGTATAGATACAATTCATCCACAGTCCTTGCCACTTTATAACAAGAATGACTTTTCCTCCTGTTTCCAATACATTGTTCCTCTTTTACGTCTAAGACTGCATCAGAAGCATTTTTATTGTCTATATTTCTACCAGCATTCTGATCATGACAACTTGGATAATCACTAAGGTGACTGAGGTTCTCTCCACAGCTCTTCTGTTTTTCTGAGGCCTTAACAGAATAGCCTTTAATGCTCTGTTCTTGGCAGTCTATGTGTTGTTTTTTTTTTTTTTTCCAATATGCACCTCCAAACTTTTCCAGCCTCTATCCATTACCAAGTTACAAAGCCACTTCTACATTTTCAGATCTTTGCTAAAGCAAAAATCCCACTTCTGTGTACCAAATTTTGTCTTAGTTTCTTTGTACTGCTATAACAAAACACCACAGACTAAGTTTAAAAAAATAGAAATCTATTTCTCTTGATTCTGGAGGCTGGGAAGTCCAAGATCAAGGTGTTTGTAGGATTGATTAGTGTAATCAGGACTTTCTTCTTTTTCTTCCGTGGTGCCTTCTTCCTGAATCCTCCAGGTGGGAGGAAATCTGTGTCCTCACATGGTGAAGAAGACCCAGGGCAAGAGAGTGCTTTCTTTAGCCTAATGTCATTTGTGAGGGCAGAGCCCTCATATTTTAATCATCTCTCAAAGGTCATACTACTTAGTGCTGTTGCACTGAGGATTATGGCTTAAACATGAATTTCAAAGGGGATACCATCATTCAAACCATAAAAAAAAAAAAAAAAAGATGCTTGGGAAAAATCATTTGGGCTTTCATACTGTCATTATCAGATTGCTGTTTTCATCTAGTTTCCCAGTCATTTAGCAATATGGTTTGTATCTTTGTCCCCATCAAATCTCACGTCAAATCCCAGGTGTTGGAGATGGGGCCTGGTAGGAGGTGATTGTATGAAGGCAGAGTTCTCATGAATGAGTTAGCACCATCCCCATAGTGCTGTGATTACACTTACGATTGTGAAAGAGTGAATTATGAGTGTTTAAAAGTGTGTAGACCTTCCCCTCTTTCTCTCTTCCATCTGGTCTGGCCATGTGAAGTGACTCACTCCCCCTTTGCCCTCTGCCATGATTACAAGCTTCCTGAGGCCTCCCCAGAAACAGAAACCACAATGCTTCCTGTACAATCTGCAGAACCATGAGCCAATTAAACGTATTTTTATAAGTTACCCAGTCTTAGGTATTTCTTTATAGCATTGTGAGAATGGACTACTACATTAAATTTATGTAAGCTACATAATTGGAGAAGATTATATCATGAAGATTAGTACCTTTATAGTCATCTCTTAATTTTAATCATTGTGGTTTTAATACAAATAATTTATTTGGCTAAGTAGTTATACAGAAAAATAGTAGATGATTTCTTCAAAAAAATTAATAGTTGAAGTGACATTGTCAGTGAGTCATTTGCAAATATCGAGGGGTGTTACTCTACATCAGGGTTATTATGAGCTGCATCTACATTGCCAGTACAATAAGACCTAGAACAATTGAGACATGCTATAGATTTGTAGTTTTATAGTTGTATTGATTTATAGAAATTTTGATGAGGATATTTTTGAGGTTATTCCCCAGAATAATCTTTATGAAAAGCCCTAGGCTTTATTCCTTCAATTCTTAGTGCCAAATAAAGCTTTGCCCCTCATGAGTCCCTGGCATATTTTTCTTTTACTGACATTGAATCTTGTGGCTATTCAAGTTTTCTTCTTCCTTAGCTGCCAGGGATCAGAGAATCAAATTTGATGTTGACCTCTAGCAACTGAATAAAATATTATGTTATGAATCTTTCTGTCCTAACTTATTCTGGTTTCATTAACTCGCATTTTTTTCTCCTTTTTTATTTTTATGTCATACCACATTGTTTATACATATATCTATATAAGTCACATCAAATTATTTGAAGAATAAATATATTAAGACAGCGTGTAGAATTAAATGTTGTGACAACTAAGTTGAAACAATTAAAGGCAAATTAAGTGTACAAATGTTAAAATGTCAAGATTTTTATCTCGATTAGCTACAAAGGTCTTCTAAACAATAAATTTAGGGGGAATTTTCCATATCTGCAAGCAAAGTAGGAATGAGAAAGTATACGAATTCTCTTTGCTACAGAATCTAAAAATGTGATGGTCATGGTATTCTGACTTAATATAGCACATGCATAAAATTTTTTTTTTTTCATTTTATTAAAAAGTCATTTATTAAATTTTACTACATATAATAATGTTAGTCATCTATTTAAGCCTTCAATATTTTTTTCTCTCTTTTTTTTTATTATACTTTAAGTTCTAGGGTACATGTGCATAACGTGCAGGTTTGTTACATATGTATACTTGTGCCATGTTGGTGTGCTGCACCCATCAACTCGTCAGCACCCATCAATTCATCATTTATATCAGGTATAACTCCCCAATGCAATCCCTCCCAACATAAAATTATTGATTATATTAAATAAGTACATTAGATAAAGGGATCTAATAAATTTTTTAAATTACTTTTTATTTATTGTGACTCTTTACTGATCTGGTAGTTTTATTAGTGAAATAGCTCACTACTTTTGTGAACGTGCATTTTATATTCCACTCCCAATTATTTATTGACATCCTAGAAAATTATACACCTTTTAAAATAACAAATAAGAAATTATAACAGAATTGGGTGGAAATGAAAGAAATAGGCAAGCTAATGCATATGTGTGGCTTATCACATTATTTGCCTTTATTACATGAATATTCATCCTGGAGGATGACATTTTAAAATACTGGCTAGTAGAGGATAGTGATTAATTAAAAAACACTTAAGGATACTCTGAGGTTTAGTAGTTAAAGCTTTTCCTGTTGGAAGAACTCTGTATTACTCTTAACCACATTATTGGCTGGTGGATCTAACATTAACAATAAATCTTGAACGACAGCCTCACCAGACCTTCGTCGGGTACCCACAGGGAAATCATCTCCCTCACTGTGTCTTGGCTTTAAAGATCCCTAAATATGCATTAGCCAGATACACGTTTTTCAAAGAAATATGTTCAGCAGAGCAAAATAAGATATAAAACATATGATCAGACATCAAAAAATGTATTGATGCTACCGTATGGTGAAAATAAATACTAGTTCTAAAACTCTCAAAAGACAAGTTTGAATGCCTCATCAAGGTCAAAGAAAGTCAACAGATTGTCACTTTATAAACTGACAGGTGATCAGGTTTCTCTATCACTGAATAGGCTTAAGACCAAAGTATATGCCGATTTTCCCTCTATTTTTTTAATTTAATTATATCAGAATTGGTTAAAAAGCTAAATTATTCCATATTTGTTTAGTCATATTCAAGGAACTGTCTTGGAGAACTTTATCAATTATAACTCCTCCAAAAATGTCAAAGCCTCAACACAATAAAACATACAACAGAAAAAACCTTGCTTAGCATATTTTTCTCTTTTAATGTAAATTGAATGGGCCAAATTTTATGGCCTAATTTGATTCTTCCACGCTCTTATAGACACAG
This sequence comes from Colobus angolensis palliatus, assembly GCF_000951035.1. Taxonomy (NCBI): domain Eukaryota; kingdom Metazoa; phylum Chordata; class Mammalia; order Primates; family Cercopithecidae; genus Colobus; species Colobus angolensis. The sequence continues at coordinate 483,603 of NW_012118522.1, forward strand.
TCACAGTCTCAAAAGAGTTTCATCACATTGAATTAGTGCAAAGCAACGTGCATTAAATGATAGGCATAGCAGAAGTCCTACTTCAGATAAAAACAGCATTTTCAATAAAAGGATATCTACTTTTCTGCCTAGTATGTTCACAGAGAGACAAATAGTAGGCTTTTGGCATTACACCTTAAGGTCTTAAAGTCAAAAGCTCTATTCTTGTTCAGTGATAGGTTTTAAAATGAAAGAAGAGGATTTTTGTTTTCAATGACAATTGTCAAGGGATATTAAAGGGCCTTGAAAATCCAGAGATAGGCACCCTTACCTGTCTTGTAACATAACACAACTAGCATTAGATCTAATAACTCAGGCTTTAGCTCAAGGCTTTGTGACTACTGTCACAAGGATCCCTATTGAAAATCTTTTAGGCAAAAACATCTACACCCTGGTTAGTACCTAGTAGAATATTAAAATGGAAAATATTAAAATAATAAGCAAAGATGTGTTTGCAAGGGAAAACCAGATAACGATGAAACAGAAAGCTGAATGGAGTCTATGGCAGAGACGGGTCAGGTGGACCTAGGTTAGATAACCACAAACCTTTCACTATTTTTATTTTTCTATTTTTATATGGAACTTTTTTCATGGTATAAGATCAAACATTAATTTTATTTTTCTCATACTGATAATTATGAGTTAATCAGCATCTCTATTTTCCCAAATGTAAGAATTTTAACAGATTTTTATTTACTTAAAATGATCCCTTTACACTATTATTTTCTACTGATTATAATGTTATAAAATTATTATTTATAGGTATGTGTATATATATAAGCTAAATTTGCAAGTGTGATCTATTGATTCTTGCATGAACTAATTTCTTCTAAGTTTTTTAAGAAGTACATATTGTAGTAGTTCTTTCATCTAAAATCTATGTTTGACAAAGTTTGTAAATTATTGTATGCCTGAGGGCATATTTATTCCACATTTACTTTTGAATAGTATTTGTGGCTAAAGAACTTCCAGCTAATTTTTTTCCTTGATACTTTGGAGATACTATTTCATATGTCTTTTGCATCTATTGTTTCTGATATCATTTTGTTTCTCATTTCTTTCTGGTAATTTACTGCGCTTTGATGCTTTTTAGCATTTTGTCTTTATCTTTGATGCATTCAAGTTTCATCAAGCTGTGGTTAGTGTGTGGATTTTCTTTTACTGATCCTGCTTTTGAACTCATGTTTTTGTTATATTCCTATAATTATTTGTACTAATTTTGTCACATATAGCATTTTATCCTTTCTCTTTAGTTCTTTGGATCTCTAAAATATTTGGAATATTGGAAAGTATACTCTATACTCTGTAGTTTTATTTTATGTTTCTATCTTAGCTCCTGGTCTGGAAAGTGAACTAAACAGATAGGAAAATCTTCTCTTCCACTACATGCAAGATGGAGTATTTTAAGATATGGAAGAGGAAAAGAACTATTCTCATTCCAGAAGCAAAGAATAAACATTTAGATAAAGTTATGGGCAGAAGTTACAGCCACACATCTCACAGGATTGACAAGGCTGTTATATCCTACTTTTAAGGTTTTAATGCCTATATCATGTTGCAATTGCAAGAATAGTAGAAAATTGTAAGTGGCTCCCTACATAAACAAGCAGTCAGTAAAATACTGTGTTAACCAAAAGTAGGTATTGAAAATTTTATTCCCAGTAGTTTAAATTTAACATGTATGTAAAAATAGGGAATGTTTCCAACATAAAACTTCGCAGATTATTCATGAAATCTTAAAATATGTTACCTTCATGTTGCAAAACTCATGAACTGAGAAACAAATATAAAAACTGATATATAATCATTGAATAAACAAAAAACTATTCACAATCAAGGCTCTGCAGACTGAGACCTAAGATTCCCTGTAGAAAATGCCCACAAACAGGGAGCTAAGAGACAAATGAGAAATCATTTCAGAAAGTAAAATACTAAAAAAGTACACAGATTTAACATACAGAATTTGAAACCTAGCGTACTTGTGAAGGTAAAGCCTGTTTCTATCCCAAAGAAAATTTAAAATGCACTGTTTTAAATCCCAAAGTGAGTAATCCACATTAGCAAAACAATTCTTCCATATGCCTACTTTGAGTTCCAGGTTCTGCCCACTTTGTTACACAGTGGCTGACACTGAATAACTCTTACTTAGGGCTCCGGGGTTTTGAGAAGCTCTTTCTCACTAGAACACATGAAGAACTAAGCATTTTTGGGGGAAATAGGATAATCATAGCCTTTGGCCACCATGGCTTGATACTTTATTAAGGGCACAATTCCATTTTAGGGAATTGTACTGTTAATTTACTGTTTTATTTGCTCAGCTTTCTTTCTTTCTTTCTTTCTTTCTTTCTTTCTTTCTTTCTTTCTTTCTTTCTTTCTTTCTTTCCTTCTTTCTTTTTTTTTCTTTCTTTCTTTTTTTTCTTTATAATTGAAGTTCTGGGATACATACGCAGAGCATGCAGGTTTGTTACATAGGTGTACACATGCCATGGTGGTTTGCTGCACCCATCAACCCATCATTTTATCATTGCAGTGGTGGCTGTTTTCTGGCTCTGCAAAATAATAAGTTTATTTGGGACAATACACTGAATCTGATATTTGCACCAGGGAGATCCCTTTATTTGACTGAAAAGTCTTAAAGCCTTTGAGAAAGGTGCTGAACATGACTTATTTGGGGAACAGAAGCAGTTGGATCTTTCAGCCTTGAAAGAGTCCAAAGATGTGGGTTGTGGGTTCTGTTTTTTCCAATTTCTGCTTATAACCCCTTCAAGTTTTGATTGAGTTTATCTCTATTGTATACATATTTGACAAGAAAAGAAAGGTGCAACCAATCCAGGCAAAAATTCTGTTTTTGTTTTTTTTCTAATCACTTCGCTTTAGAGCTACATAAAGCCTTTTTCTCTGGCATGCATTCTGCTTTCCACATTATGGAAGGCAACACTGTAATAGATTATTTCTATGGCATAACAAGAATTGGCAGCTTTCCAACCTGTTATATTTTTTTTCTTACCATCCATTACTTGCCTTGGTGTCAATGCCATATAATTTAGATCTTTACCATGGAGCCCTCTTTCAGGTTAAAAAAGAAATCCCATTTTAGTATAGTAATGGTTATCAAAGCAAAAATATAAAATGCAGGAGGTTAAATGACATGAAAGTGTTTTTCTCTCTCATGCAACAGGAGAGTGCTACCGTTTGTGGGGAGTCTCTCTGTTTGATATGATCATTCCCAGATTCAGGTTCCTTTAATCTTGTTTTCCACCATTTACTAAAATGTTTGCACTTACCTGATTTTCCAAAACTGTGTCACCCTATATCTAGATTCCAGACTATATGTTTTAAAGGCAGCACCTAGAAGTGTATACGTATATATGTATAAAAATACACATGTACAAATATCAGATAAATATCAGATTCATGTTATCAGGAGCATGTGGGGGTATATATATATGCAAATTTCAGATTCATGTTATGGGAGCATGTAGAGTAGTTTAGTTCCTGGATGTATTTTCCTTACATGCTATAGACTGAAACTCAGCTACATGGCTGTACCTAACTGAAAAGAAAGCTAAAGTATACAATCTCTAACCGGGCATCGTGTTCCTACTTAAATTTGTGGCTCTATAAATTCAAGGAAAGAGCAGGGAATGGATACTAGGGAACTGTTAGCTGTCTCCACCTAGGCTCTAAAAAGGTTGAGCACTCTTAAAGTGCATTTAGAATAAGTATATTTAAAGTGTTGATATAAGTATATCACAAATAAACAAAAACAATATTGGGCTCCAAGGAACAAAGAACTTTAACTCTACCTAAATGTGTTCAGTGAGAAAAAAAACAGACTGAAAGTTTGATGTCTTAAGACTACCCAGGAAAAAAATGTTAACCTGCAAAATATCTACTGCCACTTACAAAAGTGGTATTAAAACTCAGGGATTGGTGAATTTACTAGGAAACTATATTTTATGAAGGTCATAAACACATCTTCGATAAACATTTTGGTACTAATTCTATCTTTTCCCTCTCCATTCTATTTTTCTGACTCCTCTTCAAACCCCCGTGCCCTCTAAGGGAGTGTTTACCAAACACACTGCTCATTCTCTTTCTTTTCTCTCCCTTGCCAATTTCAACTACTTTTAATCTGTCAACTGTCATTTTAATGTAAATGATTGCCAAGTATACATTCCTAGTCATGATTTCATTTTTGAGTTCCTGTTGTGTATTTCAAATTTTTCTTTAAGAAATTTTTACATATTTACCACAAATAACATAAAATACATTATGCTGTAAAACACACTAACCCTTTCTTTAAAAAATACGTTCGAATGCTCAGTATTCCATTTTCCCACTAAGGGCGGCACCATTTTTCTATTAGTCAATCATGAAATGATTCATTCCTTCATTCATCAAATATATATTTAATAGCTACTGTAAGATTGGCATTGAAGATGAAATGGAGAATGAGACCAGTAATATTTCTGTATAAGAAACTTAATATTCATGTTTGATAGAACAATATATTACATAGTTCCAGATTTTGTGTTTTGGGGCTCCTTGCCTGTGTGCATGCTCTGTAGAAATAAACATTGTGCTGTGGTGAGAATCTCCAGGGGGATCTGGAGGCTTTTTCAGGGAAAGTCTACTTTACAGGGACCATTTAAGCTATTATTTAAGGGCAGTCATAAAAGACCCCAACAAATGTGTTTGGAACAGAAAATAAAGTAAACATAAAGATTCTGACATGAGAAATAGCTTTTTATTCTGTTCTAGTAAGAGAAAAAGGGTCAAAATAACTGGAATGCAAAAAAGAATGGCATCAAATGAGATGGAAAACATGGCATGGTCCAGGAGATGAAAACATTGAAGGTAGAATTTGAATTCAATTCTAAGTATGAAAAGCAATCTTTCCTGGAGATATAAATTTGTGAATCATAATCATGTAAGTCCTGATAATAAGTGAAATTTCTTAGAGAGAGATTACAGATAGAGAAGAGCTTCTAGGACAGAAGTCTAGTTTTCTTCACTATTTAGTGGTTGATGTGTAAGATCTCCCAGGAAAAAAAAAAAAAAAAGGTTAAAAAAGAATTTTCAGTAGGACAGGATGATAATGGGGAGAATAAAGGTAAGAGCAATTCAAGGAGAAAGAGTCAGCTGAATTTTATATTACTAAATGAGAATAAAGCTAATGTCCACTGGACTGCCAAAACGGAAGGTCATTCATGACTTTGCAAAACTATATTTGGCAGAGAGGGAAGATGATCTATTTAAGGTATACCAATTTAATTTTTCATAATTATATGAAAATCTTTCTAAAATAAGTTATTATTGTTGTCTTAAATTTAGCAATCATAATAATTTAATCTTTTCCTAAAAGCAAAATCATCATTAGGTATATTAACTCGTATTATTTCATGTTGCTGCAATTTGATGTTATGGGAGAAGGTGGGGTAGTTTAGCACAGTTTATCACTAGATAGTGATGGATGTGTGTATGTGTCTGTGTGATGTTGGTTTGCTTGAAGTGTATTCACTTTTAAGCTTTTACATTTCCTTCTCTTAACGTTAAGCTACACAGTATGGCTCTTTGCTGTCTTAGGTGGCATAGTTAAAAGAATTGGGCTCAAGTTTCAATGGTTATAACTTTGAATAATTTCTTGAGGTAAGAGGTTAAAGCAAGTTGTCTCACTAGTAAAAATCTCATCACATCTTTTAACAAAATGGTTGTGAGCAGCAAATAAGATCTGTGAAAGCATCAGTAAAACCGTAAAGCACTATATACTTACAGACACTGGTAGTCAGCTAAATATTACTTATTCTATTTTTTTGCAATGGCAAAACCACAATTAGTTTTGCACCGACCTAATAGAAACCCCTTCTCTTCTTAAATAATTTACTCTTCATATTGTTGGAGCTAGAAATTTCAATGATATTTATTATGATCAGTTTAAAATAGAGGCCAAAGGAATTCTTGCTTAGTGTTAGCTGCAAAGATTATTTTGACCCACTCGCCTCCGCCCGTATCTTAACAGTGTTGCAGGTTGTTAAGGTTGTCTCTAAATGACCTCTGGAAGTGAAAGACTGCTGTGCTCAGGCTTTGCCGAATATTATGTAACAGGATTCACAAAATATGAATGGCATTTGTGCCTTTTATTGCACTGTTATGTCTTCTCATTTAATTCCCAAGATGATAGTGCAATAAAGAAGAAATAAGCTGTATCAGTGACAGTTATTGCTAAAATACTGGCTTTCTAAATCAAAACACTAGCCTCATGGGCCCAGGAGCTTTGTAGTACAGTTTCTATTCCAGAAAATAATTGTTCAATATGCTAAAAGAGCAAAATCAAATTACCTAAACAATTGTCGGAGTGGTACATATAATGGTAGATTTTTTTCTCTTGTGTGTTGATTTGCATAAAGCTTTATGTCAGTGCTCCTGTGAAATAGATATTTAAGGATTAGAAATCTTATTATGAGTTAGTATTTAAATATAATTTTCAATTTTAATTAACTGGGAAAAATAAACACCTATTAAATGACCTCCTAAATCTGGAAATAACAAAATAGACCAGAGTTAATTAAAGTTCAGAGTGTCACCAAGTCCATGTGTCTTCTTTCTCAGTTTGTATCATTTATGTTTCCAGTGAAAAAAAATCTTAAAGATTTATACTCCAGATAAAAACAATCTAAGGCTTTAATCTGCATAGTTTTTGAATCCATTTGTTTACCTACAACAGTATTAGGGCGGAGACAGTAAACTCCAAAATATGGTGATAGTTTTGAAATTATCATTATAAGTAGTATTTGGGGGAGAGAAATATACAAATGACATTTAGAACTCTTCCTTCATCTAGGCAAGTATGTCAACATGTTGGCCTAACAAGGTACAAATATGTTACACACTATTGTTAAAGGCCTAAGATGCCTAAAAGTGAGATTTTGCTTTTTGCGTGTTTTAGTTTTCATTACATTATCAGAGGATTCAGTGAAAATTAAGCTTTGTAAATTTTTATGACAACTGAATTAATCTTTAGAGATAAGCTAGAACCATATGGCAATGTATACTAGTTAACAAAATTTAAAGTTGTGAAGAAAATCTGAATGGTGGTTAGTCTAACCCTAATGCAGTTTTAAAAGCATCACTGAGAAATGACTGTCATGTGTGTAAAAATTTGTATTAAAGTCACTGCCTAGAAGGAACTGAACCCCTTATTTATCTGACTTCTGTTTGTTTGTTTATTTGTTTCTGTTCAGCGAAAGCAACATAATAATAATAATAATAACAGCTAAGGACTGGGTAGGGTTTTGAGAACATTTAGGTACCCCTGAGACCAGAAGTTAAGAATATGATACTTCAGAAATAAGGGGAGAAATATTATGAAGAGATGACAATAAATGTTAATTTTATCATTCTAGGGTTAAGTACTGTGTTTATAATGTACTACAAATTCACCCTACTTTCTGATACTCCTGCACAGGTTTTGCCATGGTGTCATCTTTAAAAAGTATGACATCGGAGCCACCAGCCTTCAGAAGATCTGGGAAAAGCACCCGCAACAACTGATCATTTTTATCCATATTTCACTGGGAAAATAGTGTGTTAAAAAGTTTCATAAAATATCTGTCAAAGTTTTCTTGTCTTCCTCTCAATCTGGATTACATTAAATACATTGCAGATGTTGTTGTTAGATTTCTAATTTATTTTCTAACCATCAGCAGCTTTATATATTAATATATAGTCCCTAATGGTGTGTTTTAATAGAAATCAGAATATGTATTTGTGTTCCCCTAAATAGAGTTTAATGACTCTTGTTTATGTCACTAATTTTCCTCTAAATTTTAAAAATTACCAAAATGAACACAGTCATTAATCTCATTGTTTAGAAAAAGATTTCAGTCACAAATAACAAAATGGTTATTTTTATGAGATTAGAGTGTGGCAAGTAGAAAATATTTGAAGAAAATTTCCAATAATTTATATTCAGCCATAGCTCTTTATTTGTGATAGGACTTGAGAGAAAATTTCCCATAAGCTTTATTTTTCTTCCAGGGGTGACATAAAGCATTCCACTATAGTGAAGCATATTTGATTTTATTTCCCAGTTGGAGAGTGAGGCCAATGTCTAATAAGGCTATTTAGTCTGAAAAAGGAGGACAAATAGCAAATAATTCATAATATGTACAATAATAAAAGAAGAAAGAAACTTAATAATTTATTGTCTCAAAACTTTAAAATTCTACAAAATGTGGTCAATGGTGGAATTAAAATTGAGTGAATAACTTCAAGGTAAACAATGTAAAATGTGTATGTATAAATTAATTTCCAGGCTTTAATTATTTACTTAAAGTAGGTTAAAACCAATATGTTCAAATTTGTAAGATGCTTTATAGATTGTCAGTACAATTGAAACTTCAGATAATTTCATTCTCAAATTCATACTTAAGTTTTCAACTAACATCTTAGGCATCTATAATGTCATTATTTGTATAATAAAACAAAGCCCTTAAATAGCTTGCCATTTACTTGATGCTAAAAATGTATGAATAACATAATACAGGTAAGAATGGTCTGAGTTTTAACCCATTGGTCTTTCTAGTACATCAGATTGATACTTCATTGCATTATTTTTCTATTCAAAATTTTAATTCAAGATTGAAAGCAATTAAGGTATGACTTCTGGATCTGATGGAATGGAAAGGCTAACAAATTCTATCCCCCCAAAATGAGTATAAAACTCAATGAATTGTCAAAAACAGCCATTTTGGGTCCGTGGAAATTGAAAAAAAATTCAAATGATAAATTGAGGAGTATTAGCACACAAAAAGCTGCTAGGATTTCAAGTATCAATGGTTAGATTCTGCATCCTTTTTGTGTAAATCCCTCTATACCTGCTCCCATCCCACTATACCTACCTCAGGGGACATCTGCAAAACTTCTCAGCACAAAAGGATTCTGTCCAAACCTCTACACCAAGAACCTTGACCAAACTCTAGCATGACTTCCTGAAGCAGTGAGCTGTGTCCCTAAGATAAACCCACCCCCTTTAAAATGCCTACCTGAAAAAGCTTGCAATTATAACTCATTTCTCTTCCCCTTGGAAAACTTGAACATATTGATTTTAATCTATCTTTCCCCTTGGAAAAGAAAGGAATTATGCCACTCAAAAATGTCTCCTCAAAGACCTTGGAGCCCCCGCTTTGAAACAGAAACATCCAGCAAGATGGCTCTTGCTTTCTTACCTTCCCATCCCTGTGGAAAGGTGAAGGCCCTACTGTGTTGGGTGCTTTGCTCCAACTTGCACAATTGGCTCTTTTATAACCATAGGAGAAGTTTCCCTTTTCTCCAGATAAAGCACCAATTAACAAACCCAAATGGCCTAATCACATGGATTCCTTTGCCCTCTTCACACCCTTCCCTCTCTTTTCATTACCACATCTCAGTATTTAAAAGTTATCTCATCTTTTCTTTTAGAAAAATTGAGCCTAGTTTTACACTGAAGTCTCTGTCTGCTACTAGAGTAGAATGTGAATAAAATCCATCTTCATAGCCTTTACCAACTTTCTAGTTTTGTTTCTCCATAATGGCACAGCAGATTTTTAAGAATGAGGCTGACTCTAAACCAGCAGCTTTGCTGTCAGAGGAGGATAAATTGACTTGGAACAGAAAACAAAAATCCACACCCAGCAGCATTGATAGTATAAGCAGCAAAATTCATAGGAAGCACATAGGGTTTCTGGCTGAGGTGAGTGGTAGATAATCCAGAAATTTTAAAAAGATATGATATAGTTAATCAGAAATCTATAGAGGGAATAGATAAACTCTCCATATATACCTGAATGACCAGGAAACTACAGGCATATGCTGGTAACATCCAGAAGAGCTCCAGGACAAAGTAAAACCTCAGGCAGATATTTAAATTGCTTGAACATTAAATGAATGTCTCAACCCACACATTAATCTACACCCGTGAGGTAGAAGTCTTATAAGCTTGAAGATATTACTCTGTCTAATCACTGGTTAACTACTAGGCTATGCAGACACAGGAGCAATGCCTAGGAATTTAGAATTAAAAATAAAAATGAGACTAAAAAATACTGAACAGAGACATCAGTGGTTGTGCCTCTCAGGACAAATAATTTGCAGATTAAATATAGCCAAATTTTAAACTTTCAGATAAAAAGGGAGAATCTGGAGATTATACAACATAATATCTAAGGATATACTTCTCAAAAAAGTTATGAGTGAAAAACATTAGAAAAATATAATTCATCCTCAGAACAACAAAAGCAATAAATAGCAATGAACTCTGAGTGTGATCAGATGTTGGATTTAATAGAAAATGCTTTCAAAGCAGTTATAATAAACATGTTCAAAGAATAAAAGAAAATGTTTTAAGTATTGAAAAATATGTGTCAATGTTTTAAGTATTGAAAAATAATTACAATAGTAAGACAAATATGGAATTTCAGTAAGGAAATAGAAACTATAAAAGGAAAGAATAGAGTTGAAAATAACAATTACCAAAATGGAAAATATACTAGTAGAGCTTAGCAGCTAATAAAATAGGCAGAAGAAAGATAATTGAACATGAAGATAGATCAACAGAAATTTCTAATTTGAAGAACACAGAGAGAAAAGATTGAAGACCGAACACTTACGAATATATACACACCTTATAAGAAAATAGCAAGTATATGAGGAAAAAAGTCACAGAATTGAAAGCAGAAATAGGAAATCACCAATTACATTTGCAGATTTCAGTATTACTTTCTTAGTAATTGAAAGAGTAACAAAACAGTAAATTAGCAACAGGATAAAGTTTTTTCTCTCTTGCTTTTTTTTTTTTTGCATTGAGATAGAGTCTGGCTGTTACATGGGCTGGAGTACAGTGATGCGATCTTGGTTCACTGCAGCCTCCTCCTCCTAGAATCAAGCGATTCTCCTGCCTCAGCCTCCTGAGTAGCTGTGATTACAGGCGCCCGCCAACATGCCAGCTAATTTCTGCATTTTTGGTAGAGATGCTGTTTTGCCATGTTGACCAGGCTGGTCTCAAACTCCTGGACTCAAGGGATCTGCTTGCCTTATCCTCACAAAGTGCTGAGATTACAGGCATGAGCTACTGTGCCTGGCCAGATTTTTTCAATTGATCGAACTAATGTATACAGAACATTTCACCCACTGATTATTGAATACACATTATTTACAAGCACACATGAAATATTCTAAAGGATAATCCATAAAATTTTTTAAATTTAATGAAAATACGATATGTCTCATAGAATACAGCTAAAACATGACTTAAAATGGAAATTCAAAGCATTAAACAATTATATGAAAAAGAAGAAAGTTCTCAAATCAGTAACTAAGTTTTCATCTTAAGAAACCAGAAAGATAAGAGTAAATGAAACCCAAAGCAAATGGGAGAAGGAAAACATTAAAATCAGTGACAATCAATAACAGAAAACATTTTAAAAGAAAGAGAGAACTGATAAAATCACAAGTTTGGTTTTCTGAGGAAAAAAATGATAAAAATAAACAGGACAAAGATTCAAAACCAGTAAATTGATTCCAAAACCAGTAAATAAAGAGAGGATATCACTGCCAATCTTAAAGAAATTAAGAAGGGAATATTATGAACAGTATTTTGGCAACAAATTAGACAGCTTAGATAAAATTTTTGAAAAATACATTAACTTTCAAAACTAATTATAGGAAATTTAAATAGGCCTATAACAAGTAAAGACATAAAGGTGGTAATTCTATTTTATCTAATTTTACTGATTTTTAATTATTACGGGCACATAATTTTACATATTTTGGGGGTATATATGATATTTTGATACAAGCATAAAATGTGTATTAATAAAATCAGAGTAATTGGGGTATCCATGACCTCAAGCATTTATCACTTTTTTTGTGTGTTATGAACATTCCAATTTCACTCTTTTAGTTATTTTGAAATATATAACAAATTATTAACTATAGTTGCCCCGTGGTGCTACTGAAAGCTCAATCTTATTTATTCTAACTGTATTTTGCTCCATTAACAACTCTCTTTTAATCTTCTCTTCTCACAACCTTTTCTAACCTCTGAAAGCCATTATTTTTGACAATGTGTTTTGAGAAATGGGAATGTTTTCAGAAAGTTCTGTTCCTTGAGGTGCGACATTAGGTTGTCATTTGTGCTCTTTCAGATTTTTTGATGCAGACATTTAACACTATGAACTTTTCTCTTAAAATTGCTTTTGCTGTATCCCAGATATTTTAATAAGTTGTGTCACTATTATCGTTCACTTCAAAGAATTTTCAAATTTCTAGCCTGATTTCATTGTTAACCCCAAAATCATTCAAGAGCAAATATATATATATATATATAAAACCTCTCTCATATTAGTAACATGCAATGTTTGCCTTTCTGTGCCTCGCTTAGTTCATTTGATGTCCTCTAGTCCCATCCATGTTGCTACAAATGACAGGATTTTGTTCTTTTTTGTGGCTGAATAATACTCCATGCTGAATATGTACTACATTTTTTATTGCATTCATCCATTGATGGGAACTTAAGTTGATTTCATATCTTGGCTATTGTGAATCATGCTGTGATAAACATGGGAGTGCAGATATCTCTTTGATGTACTGATTTTCTTTCTTTTGAATAAGTAACAAGTAGCGAGATTTCTCGATTATCAGGTAGTTCTATTTTTAGCTTTTTGAGAAACTTTCACATGGTTCTCCATAGGGGCTGTATTAATTTATATTCCCCAGAACAATGTATGAGACCACATACTGACCAGCATTTGCTATTGCCTGACTTCTGTATAAAAGCCAGTTTAACTGGTGTGAGATGATACTTCATTGTAAATTTTATTTTCAGTGTTCTGATGATTAGTGATGTTGAGCATTTTTTCATATACCTGTTGGCCATTTGTATATTTAGTTTTGAGAAATGTCTATTCAGATATTTTGTCCATTTTTAAAATCATGTTATTTTTTTCTATTGAGTTGATTGAACTCCTTTTTAATTCTGGCTTTTAATACCTTGTCAAATGGCAGTTTGCAAATATTTTCTACCACTCTGTGGGTTACCTGTTCATTTTGTTGATGTTTCTTTTGCTGTGGATAAGCTTTTTGGCTCGATATAATCTCACTGGTCCATTTTAGCTTTGATTGTGTTTTTGATGACTTATTCAAGAAATGCTCAGACCAATGTCCTGAAGTGTTTCCTGAATGTTTTCTTTAGTAGTTTCATAGTTTCAGGTCTATGCTTAAAGTCTTTAATCCATTTCGAGTTGATTTTGCTCTATGGTAAGGGGAGTCTAGTTTCATTCTTCTATATATGGATATCCAGCTTTCCCAGTACTATTTATGGAAGAGACTTTTCTTTCCCCAATGTATGTTCTTGGCGCCTGTGTTAAAAGTGAGTTCACGGCCGGGCGTGGTGGCTCAAGCCTGTAATCCCAGCACTTTGGGAGGCCAAGACGGGCGGATCACGAGGTCAGGAGATCGAGACCATCCTGGGTAACACAGTGAAACCCCGTCTCTACTGAAAAATACAAAACACTAGCCAGGCGAAGTGGCGGGCACCTGTAGTCCCAGCTACGCGGGAGGCTGAGGCAGGAGAATGGCGTGAACCCGGGAGGCGGAGCTTGCAGTGAGCTGAGAGCCGGCCACTGCACTCCAGCTTGGGTGACAGAGCGAGACTCCGTCTCAAAAAAAAAAAAAAAAAAATGAGTTCACTGGAAATGCAGAAATGCATCAATTTATTTCTGGGTTCTCTATTCTCTTCCATTGGTCTATCTGTGAGTTTTTAATTATTTTTTTTTATTTCAATAGTTTTGGGGATACAGGTGATTTTTGGTCACATGGGTGAGTTCTCTAATGGCGAATTGTGAGATATTCATGTACCCATCACTCGAGCAGTGTACACTGTACCTAATATATATAGTATTTTATCCTTCATCCTTTTCCCAACCTTCCCCACTGAGTCCCCAAAGTTCATTACATCACTCCATATGTCTTTGCATTCTCATTGCTTAACTCCTACTAATAAGTGAGAACATATAGTATTTGGTTTTCCGTTATTGAGTTACTTCACTTAGAATAATAGCCTCTAGCTCCATTCAAGTTGTTGCCAAAGACATTATTTAATTCCTTTTTATGACTGACCGGTAATCCATGGTGTATATATACTGCATTTTCTTTATTCACTCTTTGGTCAGTGGGCACTTAGGTTGGTTCCATATCTTTGCAAGTACAAATTGTGCTGCTATAAACATGCTGTACATGTGTCTTTTTCATATAATGACTTATTTTCCTTTGGGTAGATATTCAGTAGTGGGATTGCTTGCTCAAATGATAGATCTACCTTTAGTTCTTTAAGGAATCTGCATACTGTTTTCCATAGTGGTTGTGCTAATTTACATTCCCACCAGCAGTGTAAAAGTGTTCCATTTTCACTACATCCATGACAACATCTATTCAACTTTTCCCAATTTAATATGATGTTGGCTGTGGGTTTGTCATACATGGCTTTTATTATCTTGAAGTAAGTCCCTTCTATGCCTAGTTTGTTGAGGGTTTTTATTGTAAAGTGCTGTCGAATTTTAATAAATGCTTTTTCTGCATCTATTGAGATGATCATATGATCATCTGGTTTTTGTTTTTAATTCTGCATATGTGATCTATCACATTTATTGACTTGCGTGTGTTAAACCTTCCCTGCGTCATGGGTTGAAACTCACTTGATCATTTCATATTATCTTTTTGATGTGCTGTTGGATTCAGTTAGTTAGTATTTTGTTAAGGATTTTTATTTCCTCAATATCAGGGATATTGGTCAGTAGTTTTCTTTTTGTGTGTGTGATGTCCTTTCCTGGTTTTGGTATCAGGGTGATACTCACTTTATAGAATGATTTAGGGAGAAATTCCTCTTTATCTTTTGGAATAGTTTCAGTAGGATTGGTACCAATTCTTTTTTGGATGTCTGATAGAATTCACCTATGAATCCATCTGGTATTGAGCTTTTGTGTTGGTAACTTTTTTTTTATTACTGATTCAGTCTTGCTGTTAGTTATTGGTCTGCTTTTAGGGCTTTTATTCCTTCCTGATCTAATCTAGGAGTGTTATATGCTTCCAGTAATTTATTATTTTATCTATTTTCTCTAGGTTTTCTAGTTTGTAGATGCAAAGATGTTCATAGAAATCTTGAATAATCATTTATATTTCTGTAGTATCAGTTGAAGTATCTCCAGTTTCATTTTTGGATCTTCTCTCTTCTTTTTTTGGTTAATCTTGTTAATGGGATATCAATTTTGTTTATCTTTTCAAAGAACATATAGCTTAAGTCCATTGTTCCTCTGTTGAATTTCTATCTTAACGATCTGTCTAGCGCTGTCAGTGGAGTATTGAAGTTCTCCCACTATTATTGTGTTGCTATCCATCTCAATTCTTAGGTCTAGTAGTAATTGTTTTATAATCTGGGAGTTACAGTATTAGATGCATATAAATTTAGGTTTGTAATATCTTCTTGTTGGACTTTTCCTTTTATCATTATATAATATCATTCTTTTGAAAAATATTGTTGCTTTATGTCTGGGTTTTTTTTTTTTTTGTAATAGAAGAAGAGCTACTCCTTCTTGCTTTTGATTTCCATTTGAATGGAATATATTTTTCATCCATGATATGATTAGGCTTTGTGTCCCCACCCAAATCTCATCATGAATTGTAATCCTCATAATCCCCAAGGGTCAAGGGAGAGTCCAAGTGGAGGTAATTGAATCATGGGTTTGGTTCCCCCATGCTGTTCTCATAATAGTGAGTGAGTTCTCAAGAGATCTGACAGTTTTATAAGGATCTCTTCGCCCTTCACTCAGCACTCCTCCTTCCTGCTGCCTTGTGAAGAAGGTGCCTGGCTTCCGCTTTGCTTTCCACCATGATTGTAAGTTTCCTGAGGCCTCCCTTAGTCATGCTGCACTAAGAGTCAATGAAACCTATTTCCTGTATAAATTACCCAGTCTGGGGCGGTTCTTTATAGCAGTATGAAAATGAACGAATACAATCCCTTTACCTTCAGTTTGTGTAAAATCTTATATGTTAGGTGAATCTCTTCAAGACAGCAGGTATTTGGTTTGTGGTTATTTATGCAGTTTTTCATCCTGTATCTTTTAAGTGGGACATTTAGGCTACCAACATTCAACACTCATATTGAGATGTGAGGAACTTTTTTGGTAACCATTTTTGTTGTTACCTACATTATATGGTTTTATAATTGTATTGTTGTTTTATAGGCCCTATGAGTTTTATGCTTCCAGAAGGTTTTATTTTGGTGAATATCAGGCTTTTGTTTCAAGATTTAGAACTCTTTTTTAGCATTTTTTGTAGTACTGGTTTGGTAGTGACAAATTCCCTTGTCAGTTGTTTGTCTGAAAAGGACTCTCTCTCTTTCATTTATAAAGCTTAGTTTTTCTGAATACAAAATTCTTGACTGACAATTATTCTGTTTAAGGACACTACAGATAGTTTCCCAAGTCCTTCCAGCTTGCAAGGATTCTGCTGAGAAGTCTGCTGTTAGCCTGATAGGTTTTTCTTTATAGGTTACCTAACGCATTTGTCTGACATCTTTTATAATTCTTTCTTTTGTGTAGACTTTAGATAGTCTGCTAACTATGTGCCTTGGTGGTAATTTTTTTGTAATAAATTTTTCAGCCTTTTTTGAGCTTCTTGTATTTGGATATCTAAATCTCTAACAAAGTTGAAAAAGGTTTCCTCAATTATTTCCTTAACTTTTTCATACATTTAGTGTTCTCTTCACTCTCAGAAACAACAATTATTCTTAGGTTTGGCCGTTTTACATAATCCCATATTTCTTGTAGACTTTGTTCATTTCTTTTGATTCTTTTTTCCTTATCTTTGTCTGATTGGGTTAATTCAAAAGCCTTGTCTTTGAGCTCCAAAATTAATTATTCTACTTGTTGTAGTCTATTATCAAAACTTTCTACTGCATTTTGTATTTTCCTAAGTGTGTCTTTCATTTCCAGAAGTTTTGACTGGTTTTTCTTTATGCTGTTAATGTCTCTGAAAATGGTTTCATTTATATCCTGAATTGTTTTTTAAATTTCTTTGTTTGTTTTTACCTTTCTCTAGTATCTCCTTCAGTAGCTTAATAATCAACTTTCTGAATTCATTTTCTAGTATTTCAAATATTTCATTTTGATTTGGACCACTTGCTCAGGAGGTAGTGTAACTCTCTAGGTTGTTATAGAATGCTATTTTGTCATATTACCAGAATTACTTTTCTTGTTTCTTCTCATTTGGGCAGACTTTCTTCAAATTTTTCTTGAATTGATTTTTTATTTGACTATGGTTTATAAAATTTCTTTTTTTCCCTCTTAAGCATGTGATTTTAATGTTTATAGTTTATTATAGACTAATTTGGTTCTTGGTGCATTTAGGGGTGAAGACATTGTATGAGCTCCTTGGTTATAAAGAGTCTTTGTGTACTGGTTTTCTCAAATGCTGCTTGTGGTAGTTATGCACTCGGTGTGTGGGAAAGATCACTGTCTCATATAGGGTAGGAATGGCAAGAATCTCTTGAAGCTTATCTCATTCCCCTGTGGTGTACACTTCTGCATTTATTTAATTTTTCCCTGGTATTTTATTTACTGTGTTAATGATTCAGGCTTCAGACCAGTGGAGGTATACCTGGGGAGAAATCTGTTGTAGCTAAAGCAGGTAGGTAGATGCAATACCCAATGGTGGGAAGAGGTCCTGGCCTTGATGGAAGTGGCTGGGGGAGCTCTCAATTACATGCAATGAGTTTTTATCAGGGTGAAAGTTATGGGAAGTCAGGGACCCCAAATGGAGGGACCAGCTGGAGCCATGTCAGAGGAACATAAATTGTGAAGATTTCATCTCAATATGGACACTTATCAGTTCCCAAATAATACTTTTATAATTTCTTATGCCTGTCTTTACTTTAATCTATTAATCCTTTTATCTTCTTAAGCTGAGGGTGTACATTACATCACGACCACTGTGATAATTGTGTTAACTGTGCAAATTGATTGTTAAACATGTATGTTTGAATAATATGAAACAGTACACTTTGAAAAAGAACAGAATAACAGTGATTTTTATGGAATGAGGGAAGACAACCATAAGGTCTGACTGCCTGTGGGGTCGGGCAAAAACCGCCATATTTTTCCTCTTGTAGAGAACCTATAAATGGACGTGCAAGTAGGAAAGATATCACTAAATTCTTTTCCTAGCAAGCAATATTAATATTAATATTAATACCCTGGGAAAGGAATGTGTTCCTGGGGGGAGGTCTATAAATGGCTGCTCTGGGAATGTCTGTCTTGTGCAGTTGAGATAAGGATGGAGATAAACCCAGGTCTCCTGCAGAACCCTCAGGCTTACTAAGGTTGGGAAAACCCCGCCCTGGTAGATTTGTGGTCAGACTGGTTCTCTGTTCTCTAACCCTGTTCTCTGTTGTTTAAGATGTTTATCAAGACAATATGTGCACCGCTGAACATAGACCCTTATCAGTGGTTCTGCTTTTGCCCTTTGCCTTGTGATCTTTGTTGGACCCTTATCAGTGATCTTTGTTAGACCATTATCAGTGGTTCTCCTTTTGCCCTTTGACCTGTGATCTTTGTTAGACCCTTATTAGTTGTTCTGCTTTTTGCTCTTTGAAGCATGTGATCTTTGTACCTACTCTCTGTTCTTACACCCGCTCCCCTTTTGAAACCCTCAATAAAAACTTGCTGGTCTGAGACCCAAGCAGGCATCATGGTCCTACCGAAATGTGATGTCACCCTCGGTGGTCCAGCTGTAAAATTCCTCTCTTTGTGCTGTCTCTATTTCTCAGCCAGCCAACACTTAAGGAAAATAGAAAGAACCTATGTTGAAATATTGGGGGTGTGTTCTCCCAATAGGTGAAGGATGGGAGCTACCTCAGCTCCTCTGCCCGGCAAGCAGGGATCCTTTCCACCTCCCAGCCTCACTCCTGTTCCAGTGTTCAAGCTATTCCAATCAAATAGGCACCTATTTTTATCTGTAGAAATTTTGATGTTCCTAGTAGGGAGAAATTTTGACCCTGTCTCTCGTGCAAGCCTGAACCTGGGATGCAATCACCCTGAATTGTTCCAGGACAGCTGCCTATAGTTACATCCATGCTGAGTTTCAGTGGGAGTGTCCCCAGCTGTGTCTGTAGTGGTAGATAGAGGGTGAATAAGAACCCATTCTTAAAGACCCATTATGAGCATGAAGTTGGCCTGACTGTTGCAGTAGAGGTGCAGACTTTCCCTGCTATACCCAATACTAATTGTGTCTTTGCTAAAAGAAACTTCCCACCAGCAGAAAGATCTGGGACTCAAGGACATCCATCTGGATTCTTTTATCCCACAAGGGTGTTCCCTTGATATGGTACTCTCCTACTTCCCTTAGGAGTAAGAGTTTCTGAGAGCCAGCCTACGGTGGTTGTTGTTCCTCTTCTAGGTCTAGCCCTCCAATGGGACTTCCATAGTCTGGACTGGTGCTGGGGAATGTCTGCAAGAGATCCATCGATGTGACTCATTTTCATGTTTCCCAGCAGTGGGTACCTGCACCAGGTCTTATGGGGGTGGCAGGGGAGTGACATAATCTTTGTGAGATTCCTTGGTGGTAGATAGGCTTAATATGCTGGCTTTCCCAAATGCTGGTTATGATAGTAGCAAACTTGTCATGTGGACAGACTCAGGACCTTTGGTTAGTCAGGGTATTGCAGGCATGGTGATAGATGAGGTCACGTAGCCATTTTCTCCTTTCTAGGTGCCATGTTATTGTACCTAGAGATGGTGTAATAGACTGTGTTGGTTGACCTCCACACAGGAGGTGACACTTTTAAAAGAGCACCAGCTTCAGTAATAGTAGAAGGATTTGAGTTTGCCCTACTTTGCCCAGTGGAAGTATTCTGTTTTCTCAGATGATTAATGGGGCTATAAAGCTCCCAAATGTTTATGCCCTTTGTGTTGTGTTAAACTATCAGGGAGGGTGGAGGGGCACAACCAGGTGGGGGCAGTGTTAGGTGGGTCTGCACTCTGACTTTCCAGGAGAGGGGCAAGCTGCAGCCATTGTGAGTGTTGGTGGGTGGTTCTCAGGTCACTGGGGTCATGTTCCAGAGGGATGTATAATGGCCTCTGTTGAACAGAAGAATTCACAAAGGGAGTGGGAAGTAGTAGGGGGCAGTAAGTGTTACCCAGCACTCAGGCAGTTGGCAAGGCAGATGTCTCTCCTGCAGTGCTCCACTTACATCACTGGGTTAAGATCCAGGCAGCCTGCACACAGAACTCAGATCTGCCACAGGCTGTAAGCTTCCCCACAGAGATAGCAACTGCAACTTTCAGGACACATCCCCTCCCTGTCTGCCCACAAGGTTAGGCACCCAGCTCCTGTGCCTGTGTCTGCAGTACACTTCCTGCTCACCTCCTGGGTCCTGGTCAAGTAATTTCATTCCCACTCGAGATTATTTCACAAAATTCCATTGGGAACTGTCACCTTGCAACCCCTTTCTGAGCTAGTTGGCTGACTTCCCTCATGTCCCCTTTCAGGTATAATTAGAAATGGCTTCCATCAGTCCATGCTAGAAATTGACAATGCCTAGAAGACACTTCCTGCCATTGCTTCTACTTTTATATTTCATGCCACTCCCTAAGTCAGTTCCAGCTCTGGGTAGAATTAAAGCCTTCTCTTGTGGTCTGAAGTTTTAGATTATCTGGCAGGGATGTGTATCCTGGAGGCAGTCTCTTTCCGTCTCACACTCTAGGGACTTACAGTTTTTCACCTGTCTCACAGAATAGTCTGCTGCCTGTCACTTCTTTGAAAGGGTCTGAATTCTTTTGGTTCCTGTTAAGTTTCTGCATTTTTTTCTTGTAACAAGGTTCACAGTGTGAATCTATATACACTATTCTGTCCTTCCAAGTGGGAGAGGCACCCTAAATGTGCCTCCCATCTGCCATGTTGGAGGAAAAAAAAAACTATATGTCTATTTTTATTCCAATACCATACTTTTTTAGTTACTATAGCTTTATACTATAATTTGAAATTGAGCAATGTAATGTGTCTTGCTTTCTTCTTTTTTGTCCAGGATTGCTTTGGCTATTCTGGGTGTTTTTCAGTTCCATATACAGTTCAGGATTTCTTTTTTCTGTTTCTGTGAAGAACGTCATTGGCATTTTGATAGAAATTACATCAAATTTGTAGATTGCTTGTGTAGAATGGACATTTTAACAATATTAAATCTTTCAATCTATGAACATGGAATATTCATTTTCTTGAGTCCTCTTCAGCTTCTTTTGTTAATGTGTTATGGTTTTCATTGTAGATATCTTTTACTCCTTTAAGTTTATTCCTAAGTATTTTATTTTATTTGCAGTTATTGTATATGAGATTGCTTTCTTGTTTTCTTTTTCAGAGTATTCACTGATTTCTGCAGAAATGCTACTGTGTTTTATAAGTTGACTGTGTGTCTTGAAACTTTACTGAATTTGTTCATTAGTTCTATAAATTTTTTTGGTGGAGCCTTTAGGGATTTTTTAAATTGAAGATTATATTGTCTGTGTACATGAATAAGTTGACTTCTTCCAATTTGTATGATCTTTATTTCTTTCTCTGGTGTAATTTCTCTGACTAGGAATTCCAGTACTATCTTGAAAAAATTGGTGAATGTGGGTGATAAGATTTGACTCTGTATCCACATGAAAATCTCCTGGTGAATGTGATACCAAGTGTTGAGGTGGGGCCTGGTAAGAAGAGATTGAATCATGGGGTTGGATACTAATGTTTAGCACCGTCCTTCTACTGCTTTGTCATGATAGAGTTCTCATAAACTCTGGTTGTTTAAAAATGGGTAGCACTTCCCCCTTCATTCTCTCATCCTCCTGCTCCCACCATGTAAGATGTTCTTGCTTCTCCTTTGCCTTCTGCCATGATTATAAGTTTTCTGAGCCCTCCTTAGTCATGCTTCCTATATACCCTGCAGAACCATTAGCTAATTAAACCTCTTTATAAAATACCCAGTCTCAGGTAGTTTTTTATAGCAATATGAGAATGGGCTAATACAGAAAATTGGTACCAGAAAAGTGGGGCACTGCCATAAAAATACCTGAAAATGTGGAAATGACTTTGAAAATGGGTAACAGGTAGAGGTTGAGACAGTTTGTAGGGCTCATAAAAAGACAGAAAGATAATGGAAAGTTTGAAACTTCCTGGAGACTTGTTGAATGGTAGTGAACAAAATGCTGATAGTGATATAGACAGCAAAGTCCAGGCTAAGGTGGTCTAAGATGGAGAAGAGGAACTTATTGGGAACTGGAGTAAAGGTCACTCTTGTTATGCTTTAGCAAAGAGACAGGTGGCATTATGTCTCTGCTCTTAGGATCTGTGGAACTTTCAACTTGAGAGAGATGATTTAGGATATCTGGAAGAAGGAATTTCTAAACTTCAAGACATTCTAGATGTGCCCCAGCTGCTTCTGACAGTGTATACTCACATGTGTTGGCAAAGAGATGGTCTGAAATTGGAATTTATATTTAAAAGGAAAGCAGAGCGTAAAAATTGGGAAAACTTGCAGCCTGACCATGTGGCAGAAAAGAAAAATCAATTATCTGGGGAGGAATTCAAGACTGCACAAATTTGCATAATTAAAGAGCAGCCTAATGTTAATAGTGAAGACAATGGGGAAAATGCCTTCAGGGCATTTCAGAGACCTTCATGACAACCCCTCCCATTACAGGCCTGGAGACCTAGAAGAAAAAATGATTTCATGGGTCAGGCCTAGGGCCCAACTCTTCTGTGCAGCCTCAGGATATAGAGCCCTCCATCATGGCTGCTGCCATTCCAGCCATGGCTAAAAGGGGCCAAGGTACAGCGTGGGGTATTGCTTCAGAGGTTGTAAGCTCCAAGCCTTTGTGGCTTCCATGAGGTATTGGGCCTGTGGGTGTGAAAAAGGCAAGAGTTGAGGCTTGGGTACCTCCACCTAGATTTCAGAGAATGAATGAAAATGCCTGAATGTCCAGGCAGAAGTTTTCTGCAGGGGCAGAGATCTCATGAAGAACCTCTACTAGGGCAGTGCAAAGGGAAAATGTGGCGTTCAAGCCTTGCTACTGAGTCCCCACTGGAGCAAAGCCTAGTGAAACTATGAGAAGAGGGCCACCATCCTCCACACTCCAGAATGGTAGATCCACCAACAGGTTGCACTGTGAACCCGGAAAAGCTGCAGGCACTCAATGCCAGCCAGTGAAAGCAGCTGCAGCGACTATACCCTACAGAGCCACAGAGAGAGAGCTGCCCAAGGCCTTGGGAGCCCATCCCTTGCATCAGTGTGGCCTGGATGTGAGACATGGAATCAAAGGAGATTATTTCAAAGCTTTAAGATTTACTGATTGCCCTGCTGGGTTTCAGACTTGCATGGGGCCTGTAGCTCCTTTGTTTTGGCCAGTTTCTTCTTTTTGGAATGACAGCATTTACTTAATTCTTGTATCTGCTCTATATCTTGGAAGTAACTAATTTGTTTTTGATTTTACTAATTGTTTTGAAAATGGGTAACAGGTAGAGGTTGAGACAGTTTGTAGGGCTCATAAAAAGACAGAAAGATAATGGAAAGGTATAGGCTCAATGCCTATACCTGTTCTCTTCTTGGAAGTAACTAACTTGTTTTTGATTTTACAGACTCACAGGCAGAGGGAAATTTCCTTTTCTCAGATGAGATTTTTAGACCAGAGACTTTTGAGTTAATGCTGAAATGAGTTAAGACTTGGGGAACTGTTCAAGAGGGATTGTATTTTGCAATGTAAGAAGGATTTGAGATTTGGGAGGGGCCAGGGGCAGAATGATATGGTTTGGATCTGTGTTCCCACCCAAACCTCATGTTGAATAATAATCCCAAAGGTCAGAGGTGGGGCCTGGTGGGAGGTGAGTGGATTATGGGGGTGGTTTCTAATGGTTTAGCACCATCCCCATAGTGCTGTCTTGTGATAGAGTTCTCACAAGATCTGGCTGTTTAAAAGTGTGAAGCATTTCCCCTTTCATTCTCTTTCTCCTGCTCCCACCCTGTAAAAGATGCTGACTTCCCCATTCCCTTCCACCATGACGTAAGTTTCTTGATGCCTCCCTAGCGATGATTTCCATACAGCCTATGGAATTGTGTGCCAATTAAAACTCTTTTCTTTGTTAATTATCATATCTCAGGTAGTTTTTTAAAGCAACGTGAGAATGGACAAAAACTGAGTAACCTTGTCTTGTTCCAGAGCTAAGAAGAAAGGCTTTCAGTTTTTCCCCGTTAAATAAATATCAGCTTTGAGTTTGTCATATATGACTTTTATCATGTTAAGTTATGCTCCTTCTATACTTAGTTTTTTGAAAGTTTTTATTATGGGGTAATATTGAGTTTTATAGCATGCTTTTTTGGTATGTATTAAAATGATGATGGTTTTTGTCCTTCATTCTGATAATATAATGTATCACAATTAATTATTTGTATATATTGAGCTATCCTTACATCCCTGGGATGAAACCACTTGATAATAATGATTGATCTTTTTAATATGTTGTTGAATTTGATTTGTCCTTATTTTGTTGAGGATTTTGCATCTATGTTCGTTAGGGATGTTGGCCTGTAGTTTTCTTTTTATCTTGCATCTTTGGTTTGGGCATCCCTATGACACTGTCCATATAGAATAACTTTGGAAGTATTTTTTTTTCTTTGATATTTTGGAATAGTTTGAATAGATTTGGTATTCGTTTTTTAAATGTTGGGTAGAATTAAGCAGTGAAGTCATCAGGTACTGGACTTTTCTGTGTTAGGAGACTTTTTATTACTACTTTTATATTGTTACTTGTTACTCATCTGTTTAGGTTTTTGATTTTTTTTTTTTTTTTTTTTTTTTAATGAATGCTCACTCTGTCATCCAGGCTGGAGTACAGTGGTACGATCTCGGCTCAGTGCAACCTCCGCCTCCTGGGTTCAAGTGATTCTCCTGCCTCTGCCTCAGCCTCCCAAATAGCTGGGACTACAAAGCAGATGCCACCATGCCCAGCTAATTTTTTGTATTTTTAGTAGAGATGGGGTTTCGCCGTGTTATCCAGGATGGTCTCAATCTCCTGACCTCGTGATCTGCCCGCCTCTGCCTCCCAAAATGCTGTGATAGCTGTGAGCTACAGCGCCTGGGTGGGTTTTGGATTTTTTTTATAATTCAATCTTGGTAGGTCGCCTTTGTCTGGAAATTTATCCATATTTTCTGTGTCTAGAAATTTATCCATATTTTCTAGATTTTTTTATTTATAGATGTAAAGTTGCTCATAAGAATCTCTCATGATCCTTTGAATTTCTGTGGTATCTGTTGAAAGTTGCCTTTTTCATCTCTAACTTCATTTTTTTGGGGGAGTCTTACCTTTTTTCTCAGTCTGGCTAAAGTTTTGCCAAATTCGTTTATCTTTTCAAAAAAGCTACCTTTTTATTTAAATGATACTTTTTATTTTTAAGGCTAAATTTTATTTGTTTTTGCTCTGATCTTTATTATGGTTTTCTTCTACTAATTTTGAGTTTGATTTGTTCTTTCTTTTCTAGTTCTTAAAATGCATCATTATGTTGTTTGTTTATTTAAAGTTTTTCTTCTTTTTTGATGTAGGCATTCATTGCTGTAAACTTTTCTCTTTCCATTGTTTTTGCTGTGTCTCATAGTTTTGATATGCTATATTTTCATTTTCATCAGTTTCAAGGATTTATTTATCGTGATAAAAAATGTTCTTAATTTCTTTGTGACCCAGTCATCATTTGGGAGCATTTGTTTTAATCACATATCTCTGTCTGTCCCGGACTGGTCGCTGGTTTCTTATTTTGACTGTTCGATGATTTCATGTTTTCCTGGGTGTTCTTGGTGCTTGTAGATGTTTGTCAATGTCTAGGCATTAAAGGATTAGGCATTTATTACAATGTTTGCAGTCTGGCCTTGTTTGTACCTGTACTTCTTGAGAGGTCTTTCCGTGAATTCAAAGAGGATGGAATTTCCTGACCTAAGCATGCCATCACTGCCACTGTTTAGCACTAGAAAAAGGAATGCTGTAAATCTTGGAGAATCCTAGATACATACCCTTGGTGGACTGGGGTAAGCTAAAGGAACATTTTCTGGGCAATCAGGCAAAGTCTCTTGCTCTATTCCCTCTTTTTTCCAATCAAAAGGAGTCTCTCTCCATGCTAGGCTTCTTGAAGTTTGAGTACATGTTATGTGAGCACTCATGTGGCCACCACAGCTGACAATATGCAAGGTTGCTCTTGAAGCCTTACAGACCAGCATAATCCTATGGATTACCCAAGACCTGTAGCCAGTACTGCTAGGCTGCCAGTGACATTTATTCAAGGCCCAAGAGCCCTTTAATCAGTAGGTGGCAAATTCTGCCACAACTGGATCTGTCCCATTAGGGCTACAAATTCCCATCTAGCCTAGGTTGGGTCTAGAAATGCCATCCCTAGGAGCAAAAGCCTAGAAATTGGAACTTCAGGATTCTGTTAGATGCTTTATTTTACTGTGGCTGAGCTGATATCCAAGTTGAGGAACAAAGTGTTCTGTACACTTCCCTCTCCTTTCCCCAAGCAGGAGTCTCTCCTGGAGTTGCACTTCTTGGAATTGGGAGAAGGGTGACATAGACACTTCTTTGGCCACCATAGCTATGTTGCACTTGGTTGTGTGCACCCCAAGTGCACTGCTTTTGAGTCCAGCACAATACCAGGGCTTACCTAAGGACTGCAGGTGCTATGGTCTGACTGCCACTCAAAACTGCCACTCAAATGTATTCTGGGCCTCAGGCAACTTAGTCAGTCATTGGTGAAGCCAGCTGGGACTCAGGTTCCCCCCACTAGGGCAAGGAATTTTCCTGTGACCCAGGGCTTATCTAAATGCTCTCTCCATGTATGTCAGTAGATTTCTTCCCTATGTTGTGCTCTGCTGTGAAAGGGCAGCACTGAATTCTAATTCGGAATCCCATATTCACATTTATTTATCTCCCCAAGGCACACAAATTCTGTCTCTATTCATGCTGCCTGGAATTAAGGGAGTGGTGGTAGCCAATGCAAGACTGCCTTTCCTACTCTCTTCAGTGCCTTCTTCCTTGATACTATATTCAAATCAGGTACTGTGATTACTCATTGGACTTTTTGGTTCTTATGAAGGTGCTTTCTTGCATGGATAGTTGGTTAATTTGGTGTCACTGTGGTTGCGGGACAATCACTAGAGAGTTCTATTCAGCAATCTCGCTCTACTTCCCCACTAGAACTGGTAATTTTAAATTTTGCCAGAAAGATAATCCCAGCCCAGATTACTTCACTAGTAAATTGTATCAAATATTTACAGAAAAAATAATGTCAAGCTTACATAAAATGTTTTAGAAAATATAGGAGTAGGAATACTTCCCAACTCATTCTATGAAACCATTCTTACTCTGTGTGATAAACCATATTCTAAAGATGGTCCCTCCCCACAAATTCACTAATTTATTAGTTCCATTTATAATTTAGGTATTTCTACAAACCGATTTTACAGATGTAATTTATGGTCCAAATCAGTTAACTTTAACATACTGAGAAAATTACCAAAAGAAATCATAGGAGAAAATCTTTGTGACATTGAATTAGGGAAATATTTTAAATTTGTGATGCTGAAAGCAATATCTATTAAAAATAATAAATTTGACATCATGAAAATTTAAAATGTTTGCTTGTCAAAAGAAAGACAAAAAGAAAAATATCCAGGTAGGCTGAATCTAATCACACAAACTTTTCAAAATAAAAATATCTACAACTCCTACCATAAGAATTCAAATAGATGGCTTCTATTGGCCTTGAAGAGAAATGTAAACAACTATTTTGTTAACTGCAGATGAAAAGAAATAGCCATTTAGATATTCAAAGTGACCCTCAGCCAGCACGAAAATAGGGATCTCAGTAGTATAAGAGCAAGGAAGTAAAACCTGCCAATAACCTGAGAGCTGAGAAGTGGACCCAGGTTTCAAATGAGAACCTTGGCATCAGCAGACATCTTGATTTCAGCTTTTGAGATCTCAACAGAGGATTTAGCTAACTGACCCCTTGATGCATGGAACTGGGATAATAAATTTGTGTCATATTAAGTCACCAAATTTATACTCACTTGTTATGGCAGCAGTAGCAAACTAAAACATTGTGATAGCAAAGCTAAAGATAAATAGAGAAGAAACCAATGTCCTTCATGAACATAGACACCATAATTCTTAACTAAATATTATTAAATCAGTGCAACAGCAAAGAAAAAGATTGTACACTGTATTATTAAATTTTCACACAGTTGATAAAGACATACCTGAGACTGGGAAGAAAAAGAGGTTTAATAGACTTACAGTTCTACATGGAGGGGGAGGGCTCACAATCATGGTGGAAGGCAAGGAGGCGCAAGTTACATCTTAAATGGATGGCAGCAGGCAAGGAGAGAGAGCTTGTACATTGCAACTCTTTTTTACAAAACCATCAGATCTCATGAGACTTATTCATCATCATGAGAACAGCATGAGAAAGACCTGCCCCCATGATTCAGTTACCTCCCACTGGGTCCCTCCCATGACGCATAGGAATTGTAAGAGTTACAATTCAAGATGACATTTGGGTGGGGACACAGAGCCAAACCATATCATTTTTCCCCTGGCCCCTCCCAAATCTCATATCCTTACATTTCAAAACCAATCACGCCTTCCCAACAGACACCCCCCAAAGTCTTAACTCATTTCAGCATTAACTCAAAAGTCCACAGTCCAAAGTCTCATCTGAGACAAGGCAAGTCCCTTCCACCTATGAGCCTGTAAAATCAAAAGCAAGTTAGTTACTTCCTAGATACAGGGGCATACAGGCATTGGGTAAATACAGCAGTTCCAAATGGGAGAAATTGGCCAAAACAGAGGGGCTACAGACCCATTACAAGTCCAAAATCCAGCAGGACAGCCAAATCTTAAAGTTCCCAAATGATCTCCTCTGACTCCCTGTCTCACATCTAAGTCATGCTGATGCAAGAGGTGGGTTCCCATGGTCTTGGGCAGCTCTGTTCCTGTGGCTTTGCAAGGCACAGCCTCCTCCCCACTGCTTTCATGGGCTGGCGTTGAGTGTCTGTAGCTTTTCTAGGTGGATGGTGCAGGCTGTTGGTGAATCTACCATTCTGGGGTCTGGAGGACCGTGGTCCTCTTCTCACATCCCACTAGGTGGTGCCCCAGTAGGGACTCTATGCAGGGGCTTCAACCCCACAGCTCCCTTCTGCACTACCCTAGCAGAGGTTCTCCATGATGAACTTGGCCCCACAGCAAACTGCCTGGGTATCCAGGCATTTCCATACAGCTTCTGAAATCTGGGCGGAGGTTCCCAAACCTCAATTCTTGACTTCTGCACACCTGCAGGCTCAACAAAACATGGAATCTGGCAAGGTTTGGGCTTCTACCACATGGGCTTCTACCCTCTGAAGCCACAGCCCAAGCTGTATGTTGGCTCCTTTCAACCATGGCTGGAGCAGCCGGGACAGAGGGCATCAAATCCGTAGGCTGCACACAGTATGGGGACCCTAGACCTGGCCCATGAAACCCCTTTTTCCTCCTGGGCTTCTGGGCCTGTCATAGGAGCACCTGCTGTGAAGACCTCTGAAATGGCCTAGAGGCATTTTCTCCACTGTTTTGGGGATTAACCTTCGGCTCCTTGTAACATGCAAATTTCTGCAGCCAGCTTTAATTTCACCTCAGAAAATGAGATTTTCTTTTCTATTGCATTGCCAGACTGCAAAGTTTCCAAACTTTTGTGCTCTGCTTCTCTTATAAAACTGAATGCCTTTAACAGCACCCAAGTTGTCTCTTAAATGCTTTGCTTCTTATAAGTTTTATTCTCCAGATACCCTAAATCATCTCTCTCAAGTTAAAAGTTCCACAAATCTCTAGGGCAGGGACAAAATGCTACCACTCTCTTTGCTAAAACATAACAAGAGTCATCTTTGCTCCAGTTCCCAAAAAGTTCTTAATCTCTATCTGAGACCACCACAGCCCAGACTTTATTGTCCATACTGCTATCAGCATTTTGAGGAGAGCCATTCAACAAGTCTCTAGGGAGTTCCCAACTTTCCCACATTTTCCTGTCTTCTGAGCCCTCCAAGCTGTTCAAACCTCTGCCTGTTACCCAGTTCCAAAGTCACTTCCACATTTTCAAGTATCTTTTCAGCAGTGCCCCACTCTACTGGTACCAATGTACTGTATTAGTTCATTTTCACACTTCTGATAAAGACATACCTGAGACTGGGAAGAAAAAGAGGTTTATTAGGCTTACAGTTCCATGCGGATGGGGAGGTCTCACAATTATGGTGGAAGGCAAGGAGGAGAAAGTCACATCTTACATGGATGGCAGCAGGCAGAGAGAGAGCTTGTGCAGGGGAACTTCTCTTTATAAAACCATAAGACCTCATGCAACTTAATCACTACTGTGAGACCTGCCCCCATGATTCAATTACCTCCCACTGGGTCCCTCCTATGACATGTGGGAACTGTGGGAGTTACAATTGAAGATAATATTTGGGTAGGGACATAGCCAAACCATATCATATACCATGATCAAGAGGCATTTATTCCTGGAATACAAAGTTGATTTAACAATCTGAACATAAAATTAAAAGAAAAATGTTTAACGGTATAAGGAATAACTAATTACTTAGGTATAAATGTAATAAAAGAAAAAGCCAATATACTGAAAAATACAAAACATTATTGAAAGAAAATATAAAGTATCTACATAAATGGTGTAATGCTTCTCACTCATAAATGAGAACATGATATTGTTAAAATGGCAGTACTTCCCAAAATGATCTAAGATTGAATACAATTTTTATACAAATTATATCAAGCTCTGGTTGTAAAACTTAGTGTCAATTCTTATTGTATTATTCTTTTAGTTGACATAATAACTATACATATTTATGTGGTGCAATGTGATATTTCAATACATGAATATAATGTGTAATGATCAAAACAGGGTAATTAGCATATCCATCACCTCAAACATTTATCGTTTCTTGGTGCTGAGAGCATTCCAAATTCACTCTTCTAGCATGTAAAAATACAAATAAATCGTTGTTTGTTGTATTCATGCTATAGTGCTGTAGAACAATGAAATTTATTCCTCCTATTTAGCTGTACTTTTGTTTCCATTAACCAACTTTGACTCTTTCCCTCTTTTCCCAGCCCTTCCCAGCCTTTATTAATCACCATTTTCCTCTCTACTTCTATGATATCTGTCAACATTTTTAGCTTCCATATTTGGGTAATAAAATGTAATATTTACCTTTCTATGATTGGCTGAATAAGTCATCTCTGCAGATTATATAATCATATACATGTAGAAAAAACTCTACTAAAAAGTATTTACTACTGATAAAAAATTCATTAAAGTTGTAGGATACAAAATCAACATACAAAAATCATTAGTGCTTCTATACAACCACAAAGAATTAATGGATAAAAGAAATTTAAAAAGCAATCCTATTTACAACTGCTATAAAAAAAAAACCTGAGAATAAATTCCTAGAAGGTGCACAGTTTCTATAAGGGAAACTGTAAAATACTGATAAAAATATGAAAGAACACAAAAATGGAAAGATGTATCATGTTTATGGATTGAAATAATTAATATTCTGGAAATATATTACCAAAGAAATCTACAACTGTAATGCAATCCATATGAAAATGCCAGTGACATTCTTCACAGAAGCATTAAAAAAATCCTAAAATGTGTATAAAACCACAAAACACCAGAATGATCAAAGCAATCCTGAGCAAAGAAGAATAAACTTGGAGACATCACATTATCAGATTTCAGATTATACTATAAAGCTGTAGTAACCAAAACAGTTTGGTACTGGTATAAAAACAAACACTTTGACCAATGTAAGAGATGAGAACCTGGAAATAAATACATGCCTGTATAGTAAACTCGTTTTTGAGAAAGGTACCAAGAACATACACTAGAGAAAGGAAAATTTCTTCAATAAACAGGGCTGGGAAAACTGGATGTCCATATGCAGAAGAATAAAACTAGACCCCTGTCTCTTACCACAGAAAAAAATCAACTAAAAATGAATTAAATATTTAATCTAAGACCTGGAATTCTGAAACTACTAGAATAAAAAAAATTGGAGAAACACTTTAGGGCATTGGTCTCAGCAAATATTTTATGAAGAAAATCTCAGAAGCATAAGCAACAAATGCAAAAATAGAAAAATGGGATTACACCAAGCCAAAAAGCTTCTTCACACCAAAGGAAACAATCGACAAAGTGTAAAGGCAATCTGCAGAACGGGAGAAAATATTTGCAAGCTACTCATCTGAGAAGAGATTATTATCCAGAAGATATGAGGGACTGAAACAACTTAGGAAACAAACAAACAACAAACATAATAATCTGATTAAAAATGGGCAAATGAGCCAAAGAGACATCTTTCAGAAGAAGACATACTAATGGCCAATGTGTTCATGACAAATTGCTCAACATTACTAATTGTCAGGAAAACGCAAATCAAAACTGCTATAGTTTTGATCTGTATCCCTGCCCAAATCTCATGTGAAAATGTATTCCCCAATGTTGGAGGTGGGGTCTAGTGGGAGGTGACTGAATTAGGGGGGTGCATTTCTACCTTGGTATTGTGTCATGACCATGAGTGATTTCTTGTGAGATCAAGTTGTTTAAAAGTGTGTGGCACCCACCCACTCACCTCCCTCCTGCTCCAGCTACGTAAGACATGCCTGCTTCACTGTAGCCTTCTGCCATGATTGTAAATTTCTTGAGGCCTCACCAGAATTAGAAGCTGCTATGCTTCCTGTACACCTTACAGAACCATGAGCCAATTGAACCTCTTTTCTGTCTAAATGACCCAGTCTCAGGTATTTCATTATAGCAATGTGAGAATGAACTAATACAAAAACCCCAAAGATATCATCTCACCCCCATTAGGATGGCTATGACCAAAAAGACAGAAGAATAACAAATGCTGGCAAGGATGTAAAGAAATAGGAACTCATACACTGTTGATGGAAATGTAAATTAGTACAGACACTGTGGAAAACAGTAGGAAGGTTTCTCTCAAAACTAAAAATAGAACTATCATATAATCCCACAATCCCATTGCTAAGTATATATCCAAAAGAACGACAATTACTATGTTGAGAGATATCTTCACTCCATGTTTACTGCAGCACTACTAATAATAGCCAAGATATGAAACCAACCTAAGTATCCATCAACAGATGAATAGATAAAGAAAATATGGTATATAAAACATGTTTGGAAATTTAAAGGGTCTAAAGTTGCCAAACTTTACTATCTAATTTCAATACTTACTTTAAAATTCTAAGAGTCTAGATCAAGCATTGCCAAAAGACCAAAAGGACAAAGCAGTATGTATTTTAGCTTTTTTGGGTCATACGGTCTTTGTAAAACTACTCAAATTTCTCATTTTAGTGTGAAAACCATCATAGACAATACATAAATAAGTGTGTGTGACTATGTTCCAATAAAACATTATTTACAAAAATTGTCAATGGGCTAGATTTGTCCAAGGAGCCCTGATTCACTAACAACACATCTAGACAATATGGTCTTGGTATAGGATAGATATACAGATCAATGCAATGGAATTGAGTACTGAAATGTACCCTTACGGTTACAATTAATTGATTTTTGACAAAGATGCCAAGGCAATTTAATAAGGAATGCATAGTCTTTTCAACAAACTCTGCTGGGACAATTGAATATTCATATAAAAAAAGTTCTTAACCCATATGTTATTCCACATGCAGAAAATAACTCAAAATGGATAACAGAATTAAAATAACCACAGAATTTTGAGAATAAATTATAGAAGAAAATCTTCATGACATTGGATTAGGCAAATATTTTAAATCAATGATTCCAAAAGCAATATCTTTTAAAAACTAATAATTTTACTTCATGACAATTTAAAATATTTGCTTGTCGAAAGAAAGAAAGAAAGAAAGAAAGAAAGAAAGAAAGAAAGAAAGAAAGAAAGAAAGAAAGAAAGAAAGAAA
>NW_012118522.1:518504-538352 GCF_000951035.1 Colobus angolensis palliatus
GGATTGTCTAATTAAGAACACTGACAACACTAAAGGTTAGTAAGGATGCAGATAAACTGGAACCCACTTACACTACTACTGAGAATATAAAATGCTGTAGGTACGCTCATAGTTCATTTGTGCTGATATAACAGAAGACCACAGACTGAGTAATTTATACTGAACAAAATTTATTGACTCACTGTTCTGGAGGCTGGAATGTCCAATACCAAAGTGGTGGCAGGTTTGTTGTCTGGTGAGGGCCTGCTCTTCACTTCCAAGATGGTGTCTTGAACACTGCATCCTCCAGAGGGGAAGCATATTGCTCCTCTCATGTAAAAAAAGTGGAAGAGCCGAAAGGGGTACCCCTCTCTAAAAGCCTTCTTACTAAGGCATTAAGTCCACTCATGAGAATTGCTATGGTGTGAATGTTTGCTGCCTCAAAAGTTCGTGCTGAGATTTAATTGCCATTTGAACATTATTAATATGTGGGATCATTAAGAGGTGATTAGGCCACCAACACTCTTGTTAATTAATGATATTATCAAAGAAGTGGGTTTGTTATAAATGAGTGAGCTCAAACTCTTTCCCATTTCTCTTGCCCTCTTTTTGCCCTCCTGCCTTCCACCATGTGCTGATGCAGCAAGAAGGCCCTCACCAGATGTTGACCCCTCAATCATAAACTTCCAGCCTCCAGAACGGCAAGTCAATAAACATTCTGTTCATTACAAATTACTTAGTCTCTGGTGTTGTATTAAAACAGTAGAAATGGACTAAGACGATGTGAAGTCCTTGTGGCCTAATCACCTTTTAACATCTCACTTCTCAAAATTATTACATTGGCAATTACATTTCAACATGAATTTTGGAGGGGACAAATATTCAAACCAAAGAAGTTAACTTGGAAAACAGTCTGTTAGTTTATCATAGCATATTCTTACCCCAGAACTCAGCAATTCTATCACTAGTTATTTAACCAAGTGAAATAAATATACCTTTTCACACAGACTTGTATGTGAATGTACAATATGTCATCTGGTTCATTATTTTTGCATTATTGATAATAATGTACTATTATCGATAATAGCTCCAAACCAAAAACAATTCATATGGTGGAAGGATAAACAAAATGTGGTCAGCTAATACATTGGAACACAACTCAACAATACAACAGAACAATATGAATGAACTTCAAAACCATCATGCTAAGGGAAAGAAGCTAGATATGATATACTACATATTACATAATTTCAGTTTTATAAAATTTCCAGAAAATAAAAATATAGAGACTGAAAGCAGATCTGTGGTTGCCAGGGTCAGGGAGTGAGAATAATAATTACTGTAAATAGCATAACAAAATGCTTTTACATGATAGAAATGTCCTAAAATTGGATTTTGATGATGTTTACACAACTCTGTAGATGTACTAAAAATAATTAACTGTATTCTTGTATAGTTGATTTTATAATTAGTAAAATTTATCTCAATAAAGTTTAAAGAAAAAGAGATCAAAAGCACCGATTAACCCTTGGGTTACCATCAACCTTGGATACTATTTTAGATTTGAGTTTCTTTTTTGAGAAGTTTCAACAATTTGAAATAATTGATAGTTTATGACTTAGTGATCTTAGATGTCTTCCAAACAAGCAAGAGATTATTTAATAAAAATAGAATAAAACTCATTTTATCTTCCAGTTACCATAATGATCCATTGAACCCTTTTATAGATCTAACATATATTATAGGATATCAGGTATGTTATTTTTCCTAAACTGTGAAATATTTTGCTGTTTTATTCTAAGAATTATTTTATCATTTCTCATTAATTATTTGTGTATTTAAAACTACTAAAATAATGGTAAAATTGAACACTTCCACATACACATCTGTCCAGGCCTCATCTTCACCATCTGTCTCACAATCTAACATAGCATATCCAGAACTTTATTTGGTATCTCCCTTTCCACCACTAACCAACATGGACCTGGTTCTTCCTGAGCATGCTGTATTTCATTGAGTGACACTATCTTCTGCCCAGTTCCACGGCCTGGAACTTGAGAGACTTCTTAGAATGCTCTTACCCCCTCACTTCTCCACATCTAATTGATCAGCAAGTCCTGTTGAATCCACCTCTTAAGTAATGCTATTATCCCCTTTTCCCTGTTGGTCATCTCCTTTCTTGGATCCACCATACCCTCTCCTCTGGATTACAGAAATAGCTCTGTGGCTGAATTCACTGCAATCCTTTCTCAACACTGTAACTAGAATCGTCCTTTAAAAATATGGACACAGGCTGGGCACAGTGGGTCACGCCTATAATCCCAGCACTTTGGGAGTCAGAGGCAGGCAGATCACCTGAGGTCAGGAGTTCGAGACCAGTCTGCCCTACATGATGAAACCGGTGAGGCAGAGGTTGCAGTGAGCTGAGATCAAGCCACTGAACTCTAGCCTGGGCAATAAAAGCAAAACTCCATCTCAATATAGATAGATAGATAGATAGACAGACAGATAGACACGATTATGTCTCTCTACTTATAAGTAATCAACTGGTTTCTAGTACGTTTTGAATAAAATTCAAAATTCTCAACATAACTTAAAATGACCTAAAAGATGTAATCCATACCAACTTACATGCTTCCTCTGTGGCCACTCTTCCCCTGATTCTGCACTCCTGCCTTTTTAGTCAGCTCTATGCTGTTTCCTACTGCAAGCTTTTGTATCTGCTGTTTCCCTGGCCTAGAACGTTCGTCTCCACATCGACCTAACTACTTTAATCCAGTCGCCCTTCAGATCTCAGGTGAGATGTCTGTTTCTTGTTGATTTCCCAGGCTAATCTCCCATCTCTTCTGTGTGACCTCTTATTACCACTCAACTCTTTTCTGGAGTGCTTTTTGCAATCATGCCTAAATAATTAATTGAATAATGTATTTTTTAATGTCTGTTTCTCCTACTAAAATATAAGCTTCAGGAAGCGTTAAAATTAACTTCCAAGTTTCCATTCCTGTGTGCTAGCAATTCAGTGGTGCTATTGGCTGTGATGAGAAGTTGATAAATTTTATTTCAAGTTGGATGTTGGTATTTGTCGTCAAGTGGTCCAATTAAGTGGCATCTTTCCCTATGTACTACAGTTTAAGTTATAGACTATATATAAGTTTCTTCTGTTTGATCAGAAAAGGAGCATCATCTAAAAATTATTTATCTCTATAGTTGAATGTTTAATATTTAGAATAAATTTCATTGATACTAAATTAAAAATAACCAAAGTATAACATTTTTATGCAGTAAATGCATATTTAAACTGACAATTATATTAGATCAGGACTTTTAAAACATTCTATATCTACTACAGCTAAAAATGATTAGTTTCCCATAGTAAAAAAAAATACGGATTTGGAGACCAAAAATTTGTCTGTCACCTTCTTACTGTATATCTCATCTGCAAAAGACCTTCCTCCCAGGTTGATAGTGACAATTAAATGAGATAACATTTGAAATCGCTTTGTAAACTCTAAAACACTATACATACGTTAATTATTGTGTGTGTGGCTATTAAAAAGAAAGAGAAAAACTAATTATATTTTATGTTCCCATAGGAAAAAAATTGAAATATGCTTTTGAGACTGTCAATATGTTCCATATGAGTTTTGTTCATATGAGGTCTGAATTGGAAATGAATTATTAATTTCAGAGAACATATTGTATTCTTATAAGTCACCTGCATGCAGTAAGTATAATTGTGTTTGACTTTCCAATGTACAAAGTATAACTGTACACACTCCAAATATCACATATTCAACTATTTTAATTACAAAATGCAAGTAAACCTTTATATGGCACATTAAAAGTTTGCATACAAACATATATAAGTTATGTGTGTGTTTGTAAAATCATTAACTGTATTGAATAAAAGCTTATTTTCTCTTCAAGACAGAAAAAAGGTGCTGATTGACCTACCTATAAACTTCAGGCTTCCATTGCCCCGTGGGATATTTAAACTACCTGGTTAATGAGGGAGTAACACCTATTAGTGCAGAACCTAATGTCTGTAACTGTTAATATTGACTGCTGCATCAGATTAGAGAACGTAGACACAGCTAAATTAATCTCCTATAGTATGTCCTTTGAGAGCCAGGAAAATGTATTTTCCAGTCTACCCCAGGAGGATAGTCCAGTGATGTGAGGGGAGACATAAATTTAGAAGTATTATGTTCTCCTCCTTGTAAAATGCCTGAACTACTTCATTTTTATGTGAGCAGTGATGCAAGACCAAGGCACTGGTCAGCCCCAATGCATATAGGATCACTGCCAGAGAAATCGTTATTTTATATACCTGTGCCCTGCCCCTGATTCTTTACTTAAGAGGCATCTAGCCATTTTTGTAAATGTTGATGATAAGCTAGCCTTCAGCAGTTATTTTGAGGAAAGAAGATGAAGGTTTGAAATAGCCTAGATGAATTTAATGAATATCTAACCTCCTAGCAGGAATATAGGAGCTGACAGCAGCAAAATTACAGAATCAGAGAAGCCAGAAACATTAAAGTGGAACTGGATGACATCCTTAAGACCATGATTTTCAAGAGTGGCATGGAATCTTCTGCATATCAAATTAGTCATCAGGTCAAATTGCAAGTGAATTCAGCTCCTATGTAAAACTTCAGAATTCCCACAGAGAGGACTTGGAAGGCAAAGGTATCCCTAGTTGAGCAGTCAGAGCACCTGATTCTTGTATAATTACATGGAATGAGAATTTGATACATGACAGTAATTACCTAGCTGAAGGTGCAATTAGCCATTTGTGACCTCATTCTGAGTGGCAACTAATTAACCCTTAATGTCAAAAATGTCAACCTTCATCAAGACACCAAAGAAAAGTACTACATGATCAGCTAATACTTGTTCCAACCTATTAATGGTTGAATCTGTCATTAGAAATGTGAGTATTTCATTTTTACATCAGCATTTATGTTCAGATGTGGAGTATGCTCCATTTCTTTTCTTTTGAGGCTACATTTCCCTTCCTTATATTTGTATGCATAAAATCCGTTTATAACATAGGAATAAGATTTCATATGCATGTGTAATAATCATCTCTCAGTGAGATGAAATAAAATCAAGGAAGTATATAGAGAACTATAACTTGTCAGTGATACGTGATTTCTTATGGCTAAAAAATGGCACAGAATTTGAAAAGATTTGTAACTACACTATCATTATCATCATCAACACTTCTCAATTATTAGCCTCATTGGAAATTGACTCTGGTACCTTGTTCTTTAAGTGCTGAAGACGTATGAAACTTACTCTGAGATTATAACAAGAAGCATAAAATTATCATTTTTTTAAACCATCAAATAATGGCCTACAATCATCATCAGTCTATTCTTTTTCCTTACTATTTTTTAGCACTAAAAGAAGATATGAATAGTTACTAATGTATATGAGTTTGCTTCAAATAAGGGAAAGTGCTGTGCTTTTCTTCACAATCCTAGGGTTGGTAAGAGTAACCTCAAAGACAATCTCACAATTAGCATAAATCCACAGCTATTTGTTTCTAAATAAAACCACTTATTAAATAAGATCAGCATGGCAAATATTTGTTTTAAAGATTGAAAATAAAATCTAGTGCTGATATTTCCTTGTTTTGAATTCATCACTGAAAAAGTATTAAATGTGCTGCTGAAATTTTTGTAGGGTTTTGATTTGTCTGCGTGCTCTTCAATGTTGTTTCAAGGGTCTAAAGTTAATCTAGGTAACTTCTCTTTTCTTTAAACAGAAACAAGCTATTTTCTCAAGCACTTTACAGTCTTTTCTTTCTGGAACAGCAGGTGCAAGACAAAGAAAAAGTACATAATGAGTGTAACACCATATTCTTTAACTTCTAAGTGTGGCATCTCAGAGTTCTGATCATTTTACCTATGAGTTCATAACAGGTAACTGAAACTTGTTCAAAATAATATTGACACTTTAAGTTGTTTAAAATTACTCTAAAAACCCATTTGAGACTTATAAATGAATATAAGAACAAATACAGATTACTTCAATTCCTTCAGTAAATTATAAAATAAAGTATATCTTTGTACTTAGTTTATTTAGAAAGGTATTTTATAGCATTGCTGTTTCTCTGAAGTGGCCAGTGGAAGCCATAAACACAAGCTCTATGTTCAGTTCAAGATGAGAAACACCTCTATAGATTCAATAATTTTTCAAATGAAAAAGAAGGGAAGTAACACTAATATATCTTCAAGATCCTGGTTTCAATTATTTTGGGAAAATACCACCAAAATGAAATTGTTGGATTATATTGTTATTCTATTTAAAAATTTTTAAGGTGCCTCCACAATGTTTTCCACAGGGACTGCATCATTCTGCATTTACACAAATACTGCACAAGAGTTCCAATTTCTCCACATCCTCACTTCTGGACAGACTTCACAGATTTTACTTAGTGTAATTCAATCCAAGGGCCCACATCAACTGCTTGTTTTGATGTATGAATTTTTGTCTTGGCACCAGAGAGAAACTGTTGTTGTTGTGTTACAGTGGCCATCCTGACAAATTTGAGGTTATATCCCATGATTTTCATTTGCATTTCCCTGATGATTCATAATGTTGCACATTTTCTCATATATCTGTTGGCCATTTGCATGTTTACTTTGGAGAAATGTCTATTCAACTCCTTGGATCATTGTGTAATTGGATTATCAGCTGGTTTTTGGCTATTGATTTGTGTGAGTTCTTTATATATTTCATATATTAACCCATTGCCAAATATATGCTTTGTAGACATTTCTCTCATTCCATAGGTTGCCTGTTCACTCTGTTGTTTAACTCGATGTGTAGAAGCTTTTGTGGTTCCATATAAATTATAACTCTTTGTGTCTTTCTAAAAAAGTCATTTATTACAGCATTATTGCCAGTAGACAAGAGGAAGAAACAACCTAACTGCCAAGTAAGAGATAAATGGATAAAGAAAATATGGTATAAAGATATAATGAAATACTACTTAGCATTAAAAAAGAATAAGATTCCGTAGTAAGCATCAACAGGAATGAAACTTGAGGACATTATGCTAAATGAAATAAACCAATCAAAGAAAGACAAATGCTGGATTATTCCATTTAGATGAGATATCTGAAATAGCCATATACATAGACTCAAAAAAGCAGAATGGTGATTGCCAGGGGCTGGTGGGAGGGGAAAGCAGGGAGTTACTAACAAATGGGCATAAATTTTAGTGAAGCAAGATGAATAAGTTTTAACATTCTGGTGAACAATGTTATACCTATAGTCAATTATACTGTATTGTGTGCTTAACAATTTGTAAAGAAGGTAGTCTCATGTGCATTCATACCATGATAAAATACAAACATTTTAAGAAAAGAAAGAAAGTAAAGCTTCTTGTGTAGATAGTAAAGCAAGGAGTGAAAACAAATAAAAACAAACTGCTACTTTCTGACTAATTAAAAACAAAAAAAAAAAATCTTGTTTGTTAATGAAATACAAAGTCAGGTGATTAGAGGAGATGATCCACTTCCAAGGAGTTATCATATTTGCTCTGATTTCCCATTAGTTCAGATTAAAAGTCAAAAACTACACAACACAGATGGTAAGCTTAGCAACCAAAGTGGCACATTAATCCAGCTATTTGCAATGCCTATTTTAGTTTTCACATCCACACTTCCAAGGCCCACACCAAGCAGGTCTGCCGCTGAGCCACTTACCCTTTCTGCTTCTTTTCACCAGTGACAGGCTGCTCTGGGCTCTCTGAATGAGGGTCAAGAAACCCACTCAAGGGAAACGCAGTGGCTTGGCTCTTATTCCAAATTACAGTTGTTTATTCAAACCCTTATAGTTAAATGTAACAGTTTGTTGGCCAAGAGAGAAATCCACACATCACACATGTATCTAAGCAGTTAACTTTGGCTTTTTGATTGAATTGCACTAAATAAAATTTGTGAAGTCTGTCCAGAGTCACACATTTTATATGTGTGAATATAAGTCATTATTTCATCCTCAAGGTTTTCAATGTTAGTTCAATCTATCTGGGTGCTTTTAATAATTGTTTACTGAGTAAATATTTCAAGAATAAAATATTTCTAAATAGCTGGCTCAATACTCTAGAACACTAGCATTAAATTTTTGTTATAGCTAAAATATTTTAGTTAGAAAAGACAAAACTTTGTCACTAGTAAAAAATTATAAATTATTTCTAAATTATAAATTATTTCTAAACATATACAAATACAAAACTTAGCTTAGGGGATACTATAAGAGCTTACGAATGAATTTCTGCATTATTTCAACTTTCCAAATATGTGTTAACATTTTTATGTTAATAGTTTAGCAATCTCTACTCTTTCTTTTAAAAAATAATGTTCATTTTTCTCCATGAGATTAAACTTTCAAATTCCAAAAGTATAATTTACACTAGTATCACATATATTTTAGTAAGCAAGGGAGCTGACTTTCAAATGCAGGCAGCCACAACTATTTTGCCTGCAAAGATAGCTATGTTTTAAAATTTTTCACAATGTAATGAATAAGAGACATCACTCCTATAATTAAAATGCGGAGTTTGTCATATTGTTTTCCTCATGTGGAATGTTCCACAGCAATCTAGGTTTTGTCTTATTTGTAAGATAAAAATCAAGGTACCATAAAGCCATTTATATGCAAAAATCATAAAGATGCATGTGGATACATATATACCCATTGCTATCTAAAACTTTCTCATCTCTTATCATGTAATTGTTGTTATTCAGAAGGGTGAGAATGTTTCCTAATTGTCTTTCAGACTGTTCGTGAGAAAGCTTCAAGGAATGTGTTAGTTTTAAAGATCATCTGGATGGGAGCAGTATGATTTGCAGTAGAGAAAGGGGATATATATTTCTAAAGGACAAATGGGGTGTGTGTGTGTGTGTGTGTGTATGTGTGTTTGCATGTATGTTGGCATGAAAGTTGAAATACAGAAAGGGCAACAGAAATTTAAGAGAAAGTAAGTTTTGCTCAAACCAGGAATATATAACAATGTGGGTTTAAACAGGAAAAGGTAGTTGTTTATCTGATATTTGTTTTGAAAGCAAGAGAAGATCGTATGAAATTCCTGGGTCATGAAAAACACAGTAAAACGTATTTCTATTTTAGGAGTTTCAAAACATTCTTTATTTACACATTTAGTATCTCTTTCCTCTACCAAATTATGAGTTTTTTTCTAAGCAACTATGAACGTTAATTGTCATTTTCCACCCAGTGCATAGCACAAAGATACAATATCAATGTAGTGGGGAAAGATTGCAGGACAGAA
This sequence comes from Colobus angolensis palliatus, assembly GCF_000951035.1. Classification (NCBI taxonomy): domain Eukaryota; kingdom Metazoa; phylum Chordata; class Mammalia; order Primates; family Cercopithecidae; genus Colobus; species Colobus angolensis. Next base: position 527,788 of record NW_012118522.1, read on the forward strand.
GGAAAGAATATCATTTCGGCTGGGCGCAGTGGCTCACACCTGGATCCCAACACTTTGGGAGGCCGAGGTGGGCAGATCACCTGAAGTCAGGAGTTCCAGACCAGCCCGGACAACATCGTGAAACCCCGTCTCTACTAAAAATACAAAAATTAGCCAGATGTGGTGGTGCATGCTTGTAATCCCAGCTACTTGGGGGACTGAGGCAGGAAAATCGCTTGAACCTGGAAGGCAGAGGTTGCAGTGAGCTGAGATAGTGCCATTACACTCCAGCCTGGGCAACATAGCAAGACTCCATCTCAAAATATATATATATATATGTATATATATATGTGTATATATATGTATATATATATATGTATATATGTATATATATGTGTATATATGTGTATATATATGTATATATATGTGTGTGTGTGTGTTTATATATATATATATAAAATTTCAGAAAATTAGTTCTGTTTCATTTTTAACTTCTATTTTTGAAATAATCTCAGATTTATTTTTAAAAAGTTGCTATAAATGTGCCAAGAATTCCCATGTACCCTTTACCCAGCTTCCCCGAATATTATCATCCCATTAAACCGCATTACAATCATCAAAACCAAGAGATTAACAACGATACAGTACTACTACCTAATCTAAATAACTGTTCACATTTTGGTGAGTGTTCCATTAATGACCTTTCTGTAGCTCAGGATCCAATGCAGAATCATACATTACATTTAATTATCGTATCTCCTTAGTCTCCTTTACTATAGAGGAATTGTTGAGCCTTGTTTTAACTTATGGTCTTAACACACTTCAAGAATAATGGTTAGTTATTTTGTGGAGTGTTCCTCAATCTGAGATGGTATAGAAAATCCTAAAAAAATTCACAAATAAAATCTAGAGCTAATAAGTAAGTTAAGCAAGGTTATAGAATATAGATAAATAGACATAAATCAATTTTATTTCCATACACTGGTAACAAACGATCCAAAGCTGAAATTAAGAAAACAATTGTAATTATACTAACATAAAGATAATACAATTATTAGAAATAAACTTTAATAAAGAAGTATAAGACTTGTACACTGAAAACTAGAAAGCATCATTGAAAGAAAGCTCAATGATGAGAACAACAAATGAAGACATAATCCCATATTCATGACTTGGAAAGTGCATTATTATTAAAGTGGCATATTCAATTACTACTGATGGTATAAAAAAGTTCCATAAATTAAGGAGGTTAGAAGTCCAAAATGATTCTCATCAGGCTAACATCAAGATGCAAATAAGGCAGCATTCCTTTCTGAAGACTCCAAGAGATAAGTTGTTTTTTCTTCTTTTACAGTTTCTAGAGACTGCCTACAGTCCTTGGCTTATGGACTTGTCCATCTTCAAAACCAACAATGTCTGGTCAAATCTTTCTTGTATCCCATTGCTCTGACACTGACTCTTCTGACTCCCTCACTATGTTTAGGATCACTCCTGTTTACAGTGGCCTACCTCAATAATGCAAATAAATTTCCCTATTTAATTCCAGCTAATTCGCAATCTTAATTTCCCTTTGCTATATAATATAATATATCCATAGTTTCTGGGGACCAGGATATAAAAATCTTTGGGGGACTATTATTGCCTACCACAAATGGCAATACTCTCCAAATTTATTTAGAGGTTTAGTGTAATCCCTATCAAGATTTCAGTTGGCATTTTTCAAATTTACAAGCTGATCTTAAAATTCATATGAAATAAAAGGGACTCATGATTGCCACAACAATCTTGACAAGAAAACAGAACTGGAAGAACTCATGCTCACTGATTTAAAAAGTTACTATGAATCTACAATAATTATGGTTACATGGTATTGGCATAGGGATAAGCATATAGGTTAAAGAAATTGAATTGAAAGTCCAAAAAGAAATTCATACATTTATGGTAACTGATTTTCAACAAGGATGCCAAGACAATTTAATGGGTGAAAGAATAGTATTTTCAACAAATGATGTTGACAATAGGACACTGGGAAATAAAAAAAAAAAAATACAACCCCCAAATTTAATGTGCAAAAAAAAAAAAAAAAGCTATATAAATGGTCAATCAGCACAGAAAAGTGGGCTTAACATCATTACCCTTACATGAAATGCAAATAGAAATCAAGGAGATATTACTTCATACCTACTTGGGATAGCTCTAACAATACTAATTGAAAATAGCAAGTGTTGTCAAGGATGTGGAGAAATACCCTCATGCACAGAGGATGGGAATGTGAAATGCAACATTCATGTTGGAAAACTAGATGTCAAATATAGGAATTCCTATATGACCCAGCAAATCTACTTCTAGCCACATATCCAAAAACCAAAAACATGTCCATGCAAAAACTTGTACACAAATGTTCATGGTAGCATTGTTCACAATAACCAAAAAATGAAAACAACCCAAATGCCCATCAACCAATAAATGAATAAACAAAATGTATCATATTTCTACAAGAAAATATCATTTTTGCAATAACAAAGGGGGAAGCACTGCTCCATTTTACAATATGAAAGAATCTTGAAAAGTTAGTCATAGAAGACCATGTATTATATGATTTATTTTCTATGGAAAGTTCAGAGTGGGTAAATCTATAGAGACAGAAAGTAGAAATGTGACTGTTTAGGGCTGGGGGAGGGTGGGAGTGGGGAAAAAGAAAGAGTAATGATGGTTGTACAACTCTGTGATTAGACTAAAACCATTATAAAATACACTTTAAGTGGGCATGTTTCATGGAATGTCAATTATATCTCAATAAAGATTTTTAAAATAAATAACAAATCTAAAAGTAATAACATTACTAACTAAAAAAATACCCTGTCAACTCTTATAATGCTCATATCTTTCGGTAAAGAAGAGATCCGTTAAGGTTCTTCTGAAATGAGAAATTGAAAGCCATAACTACAAATGTTCATAAAATTGTACAGATAGATTTACTCCAAACATAAAAGAAACAGACATAATATAATATTTGGGTAAAAGCTCTGCCAAAGCTGGAGTCAAATACAAATACAAAGCTGGAGTCTCAAAACATTTTCATGAGAGTTTTCAGGGGAAGATCTGAGAACATCCATATGTTACCCAGGCTCTTCAAATCTCTTTCTTCCTGTTACAAACAGCCTTGCCACGCATGCTGCCTCCTGTCTCATAGCAGAAGCCTCCATTGTAGACTGCTTTTCTATTCACTCATTCTTCAACAAAATTTGCTATATTTCCTACTCTTGTGATATTGCTCAGGGATTCTTCCTTTAATGTCCACTCCCATTTCCTTTATCTCCCCAATCATTTTTTTACAATATATCAAATATATTCCTACCATCTCCTGAAATCATTCTCTAAAAATGCCAAACAGCAATCATCTCTTTGTTGATTTGCTATAAAATAAAATGTGCTTTAATTATATAGTAAATTATATAACTTTTAGATTTATTTAATTTATAAGGTATTTATCTTATATCTGAAAATGATTTTAAATCCTTCAAGAACAGTGAGTGTGCCTTAATTTTCTTTTTCATACCTTATACAAGAGACATGCTAATTAATGCACAAGGATTGGCAAAATGCATCAATGGCTGGAAGAATGAATGACTACCAGTGGTTTAAGTGTGGAAATAATGTCATTTGAAAACTGATTTATTTATTTGACACTACATTCAAGAGCCACTCATTCTTTACTAAATCATGAAGTGGAATAACCAGCAGAAATTAGATTGAGACTTAAAAATGTCTTACATGATCATGCATATCAGTGCACCAGATAATCTGATAACCTTAGGTAGAGTGTAACATGTAGCATTGCTCTAAACCATAAAAGGTGAGTTTTCAGGGCCATTACTCATAATTAATTAAGGAAGCTGACCTTTATGATAAATTATATTTGGGAACTGCATTGTATTGATGTTCAAATATTTTTCTTGAACATGCAACCATCATCTATAATGTCACAGAAGTTAGTCGTGATCAATTCAACAGCTCTCCCTTATGTGTGTAAGTCAGATAAGGGTGCAGTGACCCCCATCATCAAATATAGTGCAGGCAGTAATGTGACTACAGTTTTTAGTCATATGATGCTTTCTCGGTTATTAATAGTTCAATATTGGGAGTGGGAGAATGGAAAATTAACACTATGTCAGGTGGTTTTATTGCTTGTCGATTTAGCAGTCTATAAGAAATTCTAAATTTTCAACAATAAACACATTATAAGGAAGAACTCTAACCTACTTATTTTCTTGTGTCTATTATACATTTAGTAAACTTCAACTTGCAACAATGCAGTTTTAAAAATAAAGAGTTTGAAAGGCTAAAGAAATCTGTTTTTAAGATGTCAACAGAATAAGGAAACCTAAGCTATTATAAGATACTTATTTTATTCATATATAAATAAGATCTATATATAGAGATATATAAAATCTAAATAGACATAGATATAGCTATAAATATTACAGATATTGACATAGATATCTATCTCTATTTATCTGTATCTATCTATCAGATTTTCAAAGGAATAAAGAAGTACCAATCGTTCCCTAAAATTCTTGGAAAAAAGTTTCTGAGACCAAACTGGAGCAACTGGTACATTTAAGAGAAAAGACAGATTTTTTTGGAAACATTCTTTAGTATATAGTATATTCAAAATTTTTATTGTAGGCCACATTGCCTGGTGACGAAGACCACAATCTCTGAAGCCATACTAACTTGGATTAATCCTGGCTCTACCACTGAACTTGCCTGTGCTAAAATCTGTTTTAAAATGCCCATGTTCCCTTTCTTCCTTTCAGTAGCAGAAAACTTCCTTTCAGTGAGTTTTAGAGTCATGTGGACACCCTGTGGAGTTGAATTCCCAGCCTCTCTTGCAACCAAGTGTGGCCATGTGTCTGAATTCACATCAGTAGGTATGAAAAGTAATGGGTGTTATTTCTAGATTCCCCCTTAAAGAAACCTAGCTTGGCTCCTCTCTCTGATTGCCCCTTGTCTTTAGTTAGTAACTGGCAATAACTGATGCAGCTGCACTGGAGCCAGAGGTGGAAGCTTCCTGTCGAGAATGACAGAATCCTTATACTAGTCCTAGACCCTGGGTAAAGACAGAGTGGAGCTTATATTCCTACCACAAACTATAAATCAAGTGGGAGATACACTTCTATATTCTCTAGGAACTTACTTTTGTTCTCTTTCTGTTAGCAGCTTGACCTATGCTTGTGCCATAACTAGCATACTATTTCATAGTCATATGATGAGAATTAAATGAACTGATATGTGTAAAGAATGTAGAAGAGTGCCTAGCAGCTACTAAATTCTATAGAATTGTTTGCTATTATTATCAATTATTTTAAACACCAATTAATCAGAAAAATACTACTGTATTAGGATCTTGGAATGATTTATGTTATTAAATAGAATTCCAATATCATTCATTAAGTATTCATACTTTACTCATATGACATTTTCAACTGATCCTTATTCTTCACCAAAACCTACAAGACAGGGAAAATAAGGTACAATACATGGAAAAACAGCATTGTATTTAATTTGTTATTTCTTTTTTTCTGATTAGCACATAAAGTAAGAGAAAATTAAAAGAAAGAATGACTAATAGTGTAGTCTTGATTAATTGTGTAGTCTTTGAAGGCAATCTTAGTTTCATGACCCAGCTCTGAAACTTACTGCCTGGGCAAATCATTTGAACTTGCTGAATTTCAAATTCTCATCAGTAAAATCATATAATAGCAGTACCTTGCAGAGCTGGCATTTTATTGCTTCCTCTCATTTTTTAGTTCTTTCCTCAGTTTTAGCAGTCACACAGTGTGGATTGGATTGACCCTGTCTGACCTCAACAGTGAGACTGATTGGTCTAATCCAATGGTGTCAATCACTACTCCCTTTATACAGTGATTAGTACATGTAATTTAAACCAATAAGCCAATAAGATTACAATAAGTACATGTAATCTTGGCCACTGCTGTGTGTGTGTGTGTGTGTGTATGTGTGTGTGTGTGTGTGTATGTGTGTGTGTGTGTGCCATGTGTTTAGGGAGGGTCACATCAGCATGAAGCCCAGTTTGATGCTGCACAGGGTACCAGTGTCTCTTTTTCCCCAACTGGCTAAGGAGATGAGAGTGCTAGCTGTTGCTTGAAGATATCTCACAAAGCTAGTGCAAAGTTGAAATCCACACAAAAATAGAGTCTAGAGATCCCTGAGGCTGAGGCAGGAGAATGGCGTAAACCTGGGAGACGGAGCTTGCAGTGAGCGGTGATCCAGCCAGCCACTGCACTCCAGCCTGGGTGACAGAGCAAGACTCCGTCTCAAAAAAAAAAAAAAAAAAAAAAACAAGGCCAGGGTTCTTTTTGACCCAACTGGACTTTTCAGTAAAGGTGATTATAAATTATCATTACAATTTGATCCAGTTTGATCTGGACTTTTTTTGTTAGTTTAAAATCAGAGGCACCTTAACTGGTTTTTGTGTGTGTGTGTGTATAAAGAAAATGTTGGAAACAGTGACTTGCATATCGTAAAAACCCAATTACTACTGGATTATACAATGAAAAACAAGAATAGTAATGTTTATATGTCCTAAAATATTTTTGGAATACTGTTATCTTTGAAATAATGCTCACCAAGTATTTATATATAATTAAGCTGTTCTACACTTTTAAAAATTAGTATACGTGCTTTCTAAAATACAATATAGTACGTTAGTTGCATTATATGACTTCTAGAAGATGTCGCATAGTGACAAGTACATAGGAGGGGCTCGCCTGAATAGTATTTTTCTATTTTATATATTAAACACTATTGAATCTTAAATCAAACTAGCTCTAATTTTAGTTCACCCATTTTTAGCTGTTATTGGCAGTTACACGTGTCTCAGAAAACATCCTACCTAAACGTGAAAAGCTTGAAAATGGCCAGGTATGAGCTTTGCTTCTGAAATTATTCAAAAAGAATTCAAGCTGGGTAAGCAAAGCATGGAATAATATTAAATGCATTCCATAAAATAGTGAAATACAGGTGAAGCGCAGAGGAGTACTGGGGGAAAGGAAACTTGGCTTTAATTAAAATGGAGCCTTGGGAGTTAAAATGTAGCCATTTCTGAAAAGGCAAATCCAGTGGGTGAAGTTTCAATGAAGTATGATCACAAACTTTGGCTGAACAGCACACTAGGCAAATGCTTGAGTAGGCACAGATTTGTGGCTTACAGCTCCCCGTCACACACAAAGTACATTGGCATCACATGAATTCCTGACATCACTGAAGTAGTCACTTAAAAAAATGCATGTACTATATTGACTGTGCTGTTGTTTCCTTTTCTTCTTTGATGAATTGGCCAACTCTGTTGACCACTACAAGCTACTGTGTAAAAGCATCATTTCTTACAGGTAAGAAGTGTCACTATTAAGATCATTTCATATGGGGGAATCCAAGTGCAATACTTGAAAATGGGGACATTACTTTGCTTAATAAGTTGAAAATTGTAAATCATCTAAGTGAATGTTGTGAATGTCAATCAGATAGAAAAGTATCACTAGTGTGAGTAAATGACATATTGTACAGGAATAAAATGGTGCAAGACACTTATACTTCTAAAAAAAAATGGAAAAGTGGAATTTCTTTCACTTTCAATTTGAATGTGCTCTTTTCTTCTACAATCAACTACAGCTATGTTTGTTCAGAGCAGTACTAAAAGCATCATGAATTCTAAAATCTCAGTTCATCTCTAGGTCTGCCATTTTCTGGTCCTGCAATAAAAGCTCTCTTGGTTTTAATATATTCATTGAAAAAATAGAGATCTTCCTCTCTTAAACTTGCTATGAGGATTAACTAAGAAAATGTGAGTAAAATGATTTAAATATAAAAAGTCACTTATTTCTATGTAAAATCCTCATTCACTACATAGAAAAATAGTCATTATAGCTATATTGGTTAAGGGAAGGCTGGCTTTAGAAGCATGTAATCTAAATATTGCAGTAGTATAACATAATAGTTTATTTCTTACTCATATATTAGTCAAGAGTGGGTGCAGAGTTAACAGAACAGCTCTGCTACATACAACTATTCAGGATCCATACTCACAGCAGCTCTACTGTATTCAATTCCTGCTTCACCAGAAATTCAGGCATCCATACTACATAAAGTAGGTGTTGAAAAGCACAAAGATGCTACTTTGAAGGATATTTAATGGGCTAAGTTACTCTTACCCATTATGAAGTGGAACACCTTTCATATACACCTTGGAATCTGCTGCATGCCCAAAGAAAAGAGGAGTGTGATCTTGATGAACAGCTAGTTGTATGCCACTGACAGTCCCTCCAGGCACTAAATGTCTATGTGAACCTTTCTGCCTGTAAAATGAACACAATCAGTTCCTTCCCAAAGGAGACTAGCCAAAACTCCGTCTAGTAACTGTGTCCGTATTAAATTCCAGAGTCTCTGAGTGATTCTGAACCTGCTTCATCAGGTCTGCTCGTGGTTCCTCTTTACTTGCCCACCATGTGTAACTGATATGGTTTAACTGTGTTGCCACCCAAATCTCATCTTGAATTGTAGCTTCCATAATTCCCACATGTTGTAGGAGGGACCCAGTGGGAGATAACTGAATCACTGGGGTGGTCTGCTCGTGGTTCCTCTTTACTTGCCCACCATGTGTAACTGATACGGTTTAACTGTGTTGCCACCCAAATCTCATCTTGAATTGTAGCTTCCATAACTCCCATATGTTGTAGGAGGGACCCAGTGGGAGATAACTGAATCACTGGGGTGGTTTCCCCCATACTGTTCTTGTGGTGGTGAATAAGTCTCACGAGATCTGATGGTTTTATAAACAGAAACCCCTTTTGCTTCGTTCTTATTCTCTCGTGCTGCCACCATGTAAGTTGTGGCTTTCACTTCCCTCCATGATTATGAGGCTTCCCCAGCCATGTGGAACTGTGAGTCCATTAAACCTCTTTTTCTTTATAAATTACCCAGTCTTGGCTATGTCTTTATAAGCAGCGTGAAAATGGGCTAATACAGCAACATGTAAAACAATGGGTGAAATAAGCATAAGAGCAGTAAATACTCTCATTCTGAAAAAAGAAAATCAGAAAAACTTAATAATTAGTGGACACTTACCACAAATGGACTCCTACAGGGTTCACTGTCCTGAAGCCCTGTCCTGGCAACAGGGCAGATTCCTTGTTTAGAATCAGTTCTACTTTTTGGTCCGTTGGTCTCTCTCTCTCTCTCTTTTTCTCATTCTCTCTCAATTTATTCAACTATGACTACCTTGAAGTTGTCTGAGGTACGGGAATGAAAGCAACATGTTTGTTTTTACTTATTCCTATGTTTGCTACAGAATTCAGTCCCCATTTTAAACTAACAGTTCTTAAGGCACCTTTGTTTCTTAAAGCATTTTTCACTTTTCTTTCTTAGCATTTGGGGTCTACTACTCAATGGTTTTCCCAATAATTTATGGTTCTTAACCTCAAGAATGTTTCATTCTCTTGAATCTTTGAATGAAAACCAGCCAATTCTTGCCCAAATCTACCTTTTTAACAACACCCTGCCAAAAGTTACAAGTTGCCGATATGTGATATGCATAATAACCTCCTGAGTTTTTCCAATCTCCTTCCTAGAGTTACACTCTTGAGGAAAAGACTGACTTCCTAGTTATCTCTGGCACAATTTTACCAAGTATTATATTTTGTCACAGCATATCAGTCATTAGAATTTCAGCCTGATCTCTCTGTCTCTCTCTCTCTCTCTCTCTCTCTCTCTACCAACTTATCTATCTATCTATCTATCTAAAATTAGAACTGTACGTTATTTTAAGTTGTCGATATCATTAAGAACTGTACGTTATTTTAAGTTGTCGATATCATTAAAATAGTTAGGGCTTGCTAACTTCTAACCTTCAGTAAACTCCAAAATTTTAGTGTGTTAGTAACATTAGAAGTTTATTTCTTTGTACTTAACAGTCCTGGTGAGGATTGGAGGCAATAAGAAGCCTTCCTGGCAGTGGGGAGAGAGACAGAAGCAGTCTGGACTCAGCTTCTCTGAAACAAACAGTATTTTAAGAACTGGGGCAAGGGAGAGATCAGCTTTACTCAAAGGAAAAGTGAACTTGCTCTTATCTTCATAACAGGAGATAGTTAGTTTTACAACTTGGAGCAAGGTACGCAGCCATTTCTCTGGAAGGATTGGTGTTAAGTTCCTATTCTCTCATAGAAACTGAGACAAAGTGGCTCTATTTATTTTGATCATTACATTTCAAGGGGATGGCCCCCAAGTCCCTGAGAAAAACTGCAAGAAGCTATTAAAAAGATTTACATCTCAAAGGGACAGATAAATAATTTATAAGTTTTCTAAAGTAAATGCTTTAAGAAAAGGGAGGCCAGTAGCCTTAAGTTAAGAAAAAGCCTGTATAAAATTTAGTCAGACTGACGTTAACTTTAAGGCCCTGGTCCATAGCCAGTGAAACAGATTAACAGCCATTCTACCATCTTTAATATAAGACTTCTGAGGTCACCCTGGAAGGTCAACAGAAAAGGCAAATAGCCTTGTGACAAACA
>NW_012118522.1:538622-540576 GCF_000951035.1 Colobus angolensis palliatus
TTCCCTCCTTTGTGTCCATATATATTTAATGTTTAGCTCCCACTTATAAGTGAGAACATGCAGTATTTGCTTTTCTGGTCCTGCCTTAATTTGCATAGGAAAATGGCCTCCAGCTCCATCCATGTTGCTGCCAAGAACATGATTTCATTACATGCACATTTAATTAGAGAGAATTTAGGGACTTCTCACACCTAACTGCAGAAGAGACTGGAAATGTAACTGTGTGCACAAAAGGCAATAAAATGGGATTTCGATAGCTTTCTCTGCCACCATAAAGAAAATAATAGAACACTTAAAATGTAGACATATTTTAAAATCTTTCCTCCTCACATGGAGCAGCCGCCAAGCAGAGGGGGTAATGAGAATTTAAGCCAGTAAAGACTATTGAGTGAGAGTAAATTTAACCACAATCAATAGGGCATATCAAGACAGCATGAAACCTTTATAGGCACTAGACTTCAGGAGGATATTGGAGAAAACCATACATATTTAAGATTAAGTATTCGGCAAAAGAAACTGACTTTAGGTAATTTATACATAATGGGATACTATTTTAAGCATATTAGGTAAATCTTTCCATTTATAAAGCATCTTGGAGGATACCCAGTTAGGAACAATTCCCTAAATCAAAACAAAAGTGGTTTTGGGAAGAAAACTCTTCCAGAGCCAGTGGGCAGAGGCCACAGGTTTCTGCTGCTTCTGCCGATACTGGACACAGGGGGCTAGTGCTAGAGCTAATGCCACAACTAAGTGTGCATTATTGGATATAGTTGCTGCCACCTCACCCAAATGAAAATTTCATGTTTGCTTCTTTATGTCACTAATTCACAATTCAAAATGTGGAGTGGATGTACTTAATTGATGGAGAGGATCACAGTTTCATATCTTAGTTGCAAAGGAGTTTAGAGAAATGATTATCTGGCAATTTTAAATTTCATAGAAGATGAATTCTGCCTGAATGTAAAGGATTTCACAAATATGACAAATGTGTCCAGGGACTGGGTTGTCAAAAAAAATTAAAAGAAAGACAGAATGACAGTATCAGTGCCAGCCCATTAGTCTGGTTACATGATCAGTTGAAGATGGAAAAACAACCTGTGTTTAGAGAAAATAATTTGTGTTTGATAAAATGTTTAAGGAAATTGATGGGAATTTAATTTTTATTTAAAATACAGTTATTTTATTTAAAGGGTCAAACTAATTCAATCATCAAATTGACAATTGCCAATGTTAGTCTTCATTTGTTGAACAAATATGACACAGACACCATTTTGGAAAATCTAAGATGATTTATTTATCTGTAAGATGTAGAAGAATGTCAGCATAATCAAATCAGCAACCTTCTTTGAGTAAGAGAAGGTATAAGCGTCAGGACTCTTGGAGCCTCTGCAGAGGGCACACGGGAGCATGGGATGACACATGAGTCAGTGAATGTCACCTTAGACTTTCTGGAAGCTCAAATGCTACTTTTCAGGTGTAGACTCCTATCCATAAAGATGGGTCAATTCTGGTCACAGTCTTGCCTGAATAATGGCCGAAGACCTCAGTCCTGTGTAGGTGCAGTTCATCAGTCTCAGGATTATGCAGTGCTTGATATAATTACTGGGTACTGTAAACAGAAAACCTTAGCCTGAATAAACTTTCTGTCCATCACTTTCAAGCCCTGTGTTAAAATCAGAAGGGTGAGTTATACAGAACTTTCTGAGCGTCATCTTGTTACAGGCATTATTTCAACCGTTTGGGCAGTGGAGGAGAAAGCAAGCTGGTAAGCAAATGAGTGGTTTTGATAAAGCAAGCCTTTTAAATAACAAGATAAAGCAAGGTAAGTCATGGACAAACTGACAATAAATATCTAAACACTAATAAAAGTAAGAGTATTGTGCTTTTGCACAGTGATTTATGTTTTTCAAAATATCTTTGCATAGCAAATTCCTACCTAAAGCATTTAGTTAAA
>NW_012118522.1:541106-544690 GCF_000951035.1 Colobus angolensis palliatus
ATTATTTGCATTTTAATAATTGGAGGCTCTATAGTAACTAAACAATGAGTTTCTAAATTTGCAATTTGAGATTGTCATGAAAAATACTTTTGCTTAATAGGTCATATCTTGCATCCCTCAAATTATACAGTCTGACAGCCACCTGCTATATATAAAGCTGTTTCAAATTTGGAAAACAAAGAGAAAGAATGAGCAAAGGGCAGAAATAGAAAAATAAGATTTTAAACAATAAAATACATTTTAATATTTTTCATTTAGATAGATTTTTACATCTTTAGTAAATACTTTTGCAAAAAGAATACTATTTGATCCTCATATAGACCTTGGGAAGGGAATGCAAAAAGAAAGAAAACAGACATAATGCTAAGCAGGGTGTGTGGCAGAATCAGGTAAGAATCATTTTTCCTGTTTAATAGCTGATAATACTGAAACTCACATTAATATTCAAGAAGTCCCTTTTGGAAATTTGTTACATATTTAATATTGAGTACTTTTATATATTTCATCAGGGTAAACCTTCAGAAGAATATTTAGTTTAGGTGTTAGTTTCCCTATTTTATGGAAGCAACAATTGAGGCAAAGGGACAAAGGACTTGATTTAAAAACATACCTGGAGTATTCCTTATTCATTTTCAGTAATCCTCTAGACAACTTCAGATACCATTTCCTGGACCCAGAATCATGCAGTTTGCACATGAGTTAATGAGGATTTTCAAATCTCCTGTGACACTATGACCAGTGCTCTTCCTACTACACTTTGTCAAAACAATGATAAACATCCCAGTGAAAAAGAGAGATTTAATTAGGCTGCTTGTCTGCAAGAGGCCAAACATCTGGACATTTTAAATTAACCGGATGACTCAATGATTGTTTAATATTTTCCTTAAATATGGAAAGTGAGTTTATGTCTATTATATATAGAACTGTAACAACAGAACATGTGTAACCAGATTAAACAGCAAGGAGCCATTTTTATGTTGTTCCAGCTGAGTGCTGAAAAATATCATAGACTAGGATCTAATAGATGATAATTTTAGCCAACATGTTTAATATGTAAATACACAAACTAAAGGTCACATAAACATCTATTAAGCAAAATTAGAATTAGTAAATAATATTAAAAGCTCCAACCCCTACATCATTTGTCTACAGTGTAATTTCCACCAAGAATAAAAGAGAAGCCCCTTCCTATGGACTGAGCCACAAGGACACAGATGAATAAACAAGGGAAATAAGCAGACTTCAATAAGTAATCCTTCTCAGTTCTCTCAAGGATTGTTTTCTCATTTTATTTTAATGACTCCTTAATCAAGATGTATTAATTTTCCCTGAAATGGTCCGAAAAGTCAAGATTGAAATTAAAGCAATTTGAGATCAACTGGAGAATATTTTAAGGGTACGGAATCTTAATATATATGATTGATGAAATGATAAATGTTGTAGTAATTGAAGTAAAGCAGAATTTGAGACCAAGTTAAAGAAAATATGCATTTAGGGCTTTCAAAAAACAAATCCTCCACACATGCTAAAGTGTAATTTTCAACACTTGGGTTTATGAGGCCTACTCACTGGGACTCTAGAAAGCCTTACGTTTTCCTAAGGGATGCAATAAAACCCTCAAAGCATTCTTAAGGTTAAGTTAATGTTAACAGTTACATATGTTGCAATAATATGAAATCACAAAAAAAGTAGTGATAGAAAACAAATTCTATTACTTTGGAACAATACCAAATATATAACTGTGTAGATATAAATTATTATTGATGAAAAATATATTGAGATTCCAAAAACTCTTGGGTACATCTAGCCAATATCAGGAATGTTATTTTCCATTTAATTTACTATTTACAAGAAAACTGTATTGACTATTTAAAAATAATTTGTAGAACAGTGTGTTTGCAATATATTATAATGTCAGAGGAAGTAGCTCCATTTTCAGGAAACACACTGCCTGAGAGTGCTAAGCTGCTGGGAAATGAAAGCTCTATTGAACATCACAGTTAGGAAGAGTAACCTGGCAGAAAACACACCATAGACGTTCTGCACTGTGACATCTGACAGGCTGGTTGAAATTCCTGGTTATATCTCAGGTCCATAACTTCTTATCTAAAATTTTCCCAATAAGACACTTTTTTTCCAAAACACATTTGGTGAAGAAATGTAATCTGAACTATACATAATCTGATGTGAGATTATGTATAGTTCTTATGTACCCCATGTACTATAAATATTCATTTATTGATGTATTTAAATACAGAGTGTATCCAGACTATACTGGGGGTGTTCTATATTATAAAGCATATAAATCAAATTAGCTTTTTGAAAGCTGAACCATTCTGATGTGCTAAACATATTGATCATCAAGGTTTTGTAATAAAGTCCTTTGAAATAAAGTCCTTTCTCAGTGTTTCTGTAGTTATGAACACTCTGGCCTTGGACAAGCAGCTCTACTTGCATTTGGCCCAGTTTCCCCACTGTATAATTGGGACAATATGGGATGTTGTAATACTGGATGTCAGGGGGTGGGGTAAAGGAGATTATATGAAGTGCATGAGACACGCTATGTACTCGTTACATGGTAACAATTACTACTAACTGAGTGCTAGACAGTATAGAGGCCAAGAGTCTTTCATGTTTTCTTCAAAGACAGAACTTGTTTCCTTGATGGAGACAAACTACATTTCTTGAACACCTGAGTAGTTCTTGAACTCCTTTCAATGAAGAAGTAGGCAAGAGGTAAATAAACATTTTATACTCTTATTACCATAATTAAGTAAGAGAGACCAGTGCTAACATCTTACTCAGAACTTTAGAGTTGAACATCTGAGTAGTTCTTGAACTCCTTTCAATGAAGAAGTAGGCAAGAGGTAAATAAACATTTTATACTCTTATTACCATAATTAAATAAGAGAGACCAGTGCTAACATCTTACTCAGAACTTTAGAGCTGGGAATCTGAAATAAACCTGCATAGACCTGACGAGGCCAGGAGACTAGAGGGGAAGAGGTCCCATTGATTACAGACTTACAGAAAAGGGGTGAGACAAGTATTTTGCCTTTAAAAATAACTATTATATATCAGTAAGAAACAAAAATATGTTACCGGTCACAGCTTGCCTGTATCCCTGGACCTGTCATTTAAAATGAAGGAGTTTTAAAATGACACCGTGTTCAGAAGAAGTTATTATATATGTTAAATACTTACTTTATAAATTATTTTCAGTTATGCTGTGTGGAAATTTAATTGCTAACACAATGAGTAAATAAGAACTATACTTACTGAGAAATACTAAAGTGTCAGAATTAGAGAATACGCTAAGTCTTCCATTCAATAGCTGAAGAAACAACTGTGCTCCTCAGAGACATGACAGACTTTTGTCTTGTGGAAAAAACTTCAATGTCAAATCACAAAATTAGAGGTGGCTCTTATAGAGTTCTGGAAGTGTACTTACCAGATTGCATCTACGATATCTCTGCCATTACATATATTAAATGTTACTAGGTAGAATTTATAATGGAAAATACTGTTATTCTCTACCAGATTCAAAGTTAAATAAGTTGGTGTTATGAAAGTGATAAAGTGAG
>NW_012118522.1:544993-608571 GCF_000951035.1 Colobus angolensis palliatus
AAGGTTGAATGCCTAGAAGAGTGTTTATCTTCCTAGAAAAGAATGTAGAAATGAAGAGTAGGTTTATTTAAAAATATGTTGTTTGGTTTTTTTTTCCTTGTTGGATTTTAAATCATTAGAAATGTCTAGGCTTCATTCAGTGGACTTTCTAAAAATTCACAAAGAATAATGGTTTTAAAATGACAGTTGATAAATCAGAAATCTCTAGGGACCACGTGGCAAAAATACAGAGTCCTATGTCCCAACTTCAGAGATTCTAGTTTAGACATTTGCTGGGGGCCCTGGAAACTGGTATCAAAAACAAAACACAACAAAACAAAACAAATTTTCCAACGATTCTGATACTCAACCAGGTGTGAGAAATACAGCTAGAATGCCCCTACCTTTGGCTAGCTAAGCATATTAAAATTTTAGAGAAATTTTTAATGAAAAAAGATGATGAATGGCGTGAAATAAAAATAAAAGCAAAGCTTTGAATGTCAGTAAAAGTTCATGATGAGAGTATAATTTTGAGAGAAAAATAGATTTATATTGACACAGATCTAATTTAATTTTAAATTAAATTTTTTATTTTTAATTTGGAAGAAAATATATTTACTTTTTCCTCTTTTTTTTTTGTACTTATAAATGCTTGCCCTGTAAATAAATCTAGACTTTTTATTTAAGATTGTGCCAAATAGCTGGAGGTAATTTTTCTTCCTTCCTTTCTTTTTTTGCTGCTCCGTAACCATATTGGATCATTAAATTGCCATTTTAGTGCGTTTTATTTAACATTTACTCAGTACAAACAATTTGTTAGGTGCTGACACTATAATCATTTCATAGCAGGTTATAATATGGTTCTTTCATTTCTAACCCATGCTTCAATATAAATTGTCCTCATCCCTACCTTAGTAAGCTAACCAATCCTCCTGTTTGTGTTTATTCTAATTTTTTCAGACCTTGTGTTTTATTTATTTTTGCCATAGAAAACTTTATAATTAAAAACTTTACAATTAAAAAATGATATAAAATAGAATAAAACAACTTTTTAATTTCCTGGAACATAGATAAAATGTTAGAGAAAAGAAGGCAATTAGAAAAGGCATTAAGAACAAATTATATTCATTAAATCCCCTGGCACTATTCCAAATGGAAATTCTTTTGATAACAGAAATCAATGTGATTATTATTCAAGAATAAAAAATAGTAGGATTTATCCAAGGGTAGTGTTAAGTATCACAATGAGTTTGTGTATAAAGAGCTTTAAGATGAAGAATTATTTTTTATGCCCACTGGCTGCATCCATTTAGATATCCAAATTTACCAATGTCTTTTGTTCTGTAAATTAACCAAGATCCTACCAGGCACCATCATCATGGGCTAATGCATAAGAGTCTGTGGGACAGGGAGCTTGAAAAGGCTCTTAGTTTTCAGTAGAAACTCTGACAGGATCATGACAGAAGCAGTTAAATGCATGAAAGTAGAAAATGACCCATACTCACCTTAGAGCTATTTCAAGCTTCCCAAGTATACATCCAAAATTACATCTATTGATCTTTATTTTCAGGGATTGAAGACACTGGTATTCAGGAACTCTTTAAAATGTCTACAGTAACTATAAACAACATCTAGCCAGAAATATTTTTCTGCGTAGAGTTCTTAAAATGGACCACAAGGTCTTTTCACCTCTGACAATATGGGGCAAGCAGACAGACACTGTATTACATGGTTGCCACTGGTCATTAGTTTTCCCAGTCAGGATGACCAAGAGGACTGAGTCCAGTCTGAAGGCCAGGTCACAGTCAGGTCTAAATTTAGCATTCTCCATGGCTTTCCTATTAACCTCAGATCTGTAAGTTAACCCACAGCAGTGTGCCCAACTGAGCATATAAAGCAGAAGCCATGGCCATTCCCAGCCTCAAAGTGAAGGCTTGGAGCCTATTATTTTTTGGTTGAGGGAAGGTCAAGAGTATCCCAAATTGAATCAGGAAAACAGAATAGTAGGAGTTCACTGGTTAGACTTACAGAATCAGATCTGATACCCGGCAGAGAAGAAAGGCCAAAAGTTCCTGCTGAGGGGAGAGTTTTTATGGTGAGGTGACAGAGCACTGCAGAAGAATGAGTGAGAGGAACATTCCCTTCAATTCTGTGAGGAGTTCGTCCCAGTTATCAGTGAGCTCTCCAAGAATGAGACTTCTCACAGCAGCTGCATCAGTGGCAGTGGTAAAGGGAAGAGAACTTTTTCCAAAAGCGTGAGGACAGCAGACCTGTAAAGACACCATAATGGAACAACATGAAGCAAGACTGTGTGATCACTTACAGATCTCGAGACAACCAGCTAGTTTCCATGGGGTAAAGTGGTCTTACACAGCAAGACCGTTTGGGCATTAAAGATTACTGATATATTTCATTACTACCTACAGCAAATGAGGCCCAGGATCATTCAGATTACAGAATTTTACATATTTCATCTGATAGAATAATAATAATGGAAAACAATATTCTTGATAATTTTTTAAATATACATTTTATTTTGCAATATTTTGAGTTTACAGAGATCGTGAAAGGCAGTACAGAGTTCCCGCATGCTTGTCATGCAGTGTTCCCTATTGTTAATATCTTACATAACGATTATTTTCTTGAAATGAAGAGAATAACAGGACACATTAATATTAACTACACACTTTATCCAGATTTCATCAGTTCTCCACCAATGTCTTTTTATTGTTCCAGGAGCCAATATACAATAGCATAGTATTTAGCATGATTTTTTTAAATTATAAAGTAATTCATTCAATAAATACATATTCTATATCTAAATAGTATGAAAGATATTATCTATATCTTCAAAGATATTGCAGTTTAATAGGAAAAATAAGCAAAAAAAAAGTATCTTATGATAAATGCTATAAATGGAGCCGGCACAATGGACTATGGAAGCACACAGATAAAGCTAAGATAGTTGGTGGAGGTGACATTAATCTGAGCTCCCCAGAAGGAGATAAGAGTTAGAAAGACTATTTCTCCCAGCACCCACTGTACATCATTTTCTAAATGGCTTTTTTCTACAGAACCATTCTCAAATCAAGGCCAAAATATCCTTATTACTCTATCCTCATAACTCTCATTATGTCATTTTAATTTTGTCAGTTTTCATATATTCTCCATGTGATCTTATTTTTGCTAAAATGTACTTTCATCAGTAGGGAAAATACAGTGTTTATATCATAAATAGGTAGTTCTACATTTTCTTCTTAGGTATGTTCATTGTACTAGGTGTTAATATCAATGCCATTCTTATATATTTTTGTGTGCTTTACTGTCTTCCTGAGATCTATAGTGGAAATTAAAAATTAAAGATTTTAGAATGAAAAACTATAAGAGATAATATCAAATGATGAAATAACACACCAAAAGCCTTATTTTTGAAGTAAAAATATCTAAGTACTGAATGCCTTGCTAGAGACATGAGTGTGTATCAATTCATAAAAGAGATTAATCAAGGTAGACATGTGATCTCAAGTTTAAATATATAGAGAAGAAATAACTAGAATATCCGAAGATCTACTATCCAGCTTCTATAAGGAACTTAAACAAATTTACAAGAAAAAAAAAACCATTAAAAAGTGGGCAAAGGACATGAACAGACACTTTTTCAAAAGACATATATGCAGCCAACAAGCCTAGGAAAAAAAGCTCAGTGTCACTGATCATTAAAGAAATACAAATCAAAAATACAGTGAGATACCATTTCATACCAGTCAAATGGTTACTATTAAAAAGCCAAAATATAACAGATGCTGGTGAGGTTTCAGAGAAAGGGAATATTTATGCACTGTTGGTGGGAGTGTAAATTTGTTCAACCATTGTGGAAAGCAGTATAGCAATTCCTCAAAAAGCTAAAACCAGAACTACCATTTGACCCAGCAATCTCATTACTGGTGATATAGATATAACCAGCAGGATGTAGATCATTCTACCATAAAGACACATGGATGTGAATGTTCACTGCAGCGTTATTCACAATAGCAAATACATGGAATCAACCCAAATGCCCATCAGTAACAGACTGGATAAAAAAATGTGGTCCATATACATCAGGGAATACCATGCAGTCATGATGGATGTCATTATCCTCAGCAAACTAATGCAGGGACAGAAATCTTTATACTACATATTCTCACTTATAAGTGGGAGCTAAATGATGAGAACTCATGAACACACAGAATGCAGCAACAGACACTGGTGTCTACTTGAGGCTGGAGGGTGTGTGGAGGGAGAAGAGCAGAAAAGATAATTACTGGGTACTGGGCTTAACACCTGAGATGAAATAATCAGTACAACAAACCCCCGTGACAAAAGTTCACCTATGTAACAAGCCTTTACATGTTCCCTGAGACTAAAATAAAAGTTTAAGAAAATAGTAAAAACTCAAAATTTGGAAAAATATGTTTAGGTAAAAAAACCAGAAAAAATTAAATTAATATAGGGAGAACTAAAATAGCTTGCCCTACAATTTTTTCCTATAAAATTTCAGAATTGCTTGATTTTTTTTACATTTCTTCTTTAAAATATTATCAGCGTAAGTCATATAAACATATATTAAAAATTTACACGGCTGGGCGCTGTGGCTCACACCTGTAATCCCAGCACTTTGGGAGGCCAAGGCAGGCGGATCACCTGAGGTCAGGAGTTCGAGACCAGCCTGGCCGACATAGTGAAACCCCATCTCTATAAAGGTACAAAAATTAGCCAGGTGTGGTAGTGGGTGCCTGTAATCCCATCTACTTGGGAGGCTGAGATAGGAGAATTGTTTGAACCTGGGAGCTAGAGGTTGCAGTGAGCCAAGATCATGCCATTGTACTCCAGCCTGGGGGACAAGAGCGAAACCTCGTCTCAAGAAAAAAAAAAAAAAATTACAGTATTCATTAAGGGATAAAATGAAAGCTAATTTCCTACATGACTACCTGGTCCCCTTATCCCTGACGTGAATGTTACCAATAACCAATAGATAGATGTGTATCCCTCATTAAAAATTGTACATACCTCTGTATAAGATGATTAGATAGAATTCCTAATTTAATAAATAGTAACATAGCATTTACTATGCACCAAGCACTGTTCTAAACACTTTAAAAGTATCTCAGAAGCTATTATTTTGTATGGACTATTTAATGTCTTTTAAAAGTAAATTTACAAATATATGTTATTAGTTTGCTTCATATATTAGACTATGTAGATTCATGTCATTCTTTTAACAGTCATATAGTATTTCAGGCTCTCAGACTTTTTTCATCCATATTGTAACATAAAATGCTATTTCTACTCAACTTATTATCAAACATGTAAAATCAGAAGAAAATATTCTTAAATATGCAATGAAAAACCCATGAATTGCATAAATTCTTAAAGAAATTACTAGTCTCCAGCCAAAAATAAACATCTCAAAATCAAAAATGCAAGAATGCAATAAGAAGGAGGCCACATGAACAAGAATAAAATAGATATTGGTACAAAATACATTAATGGGACAAATGATTATATAAAATGATTACAAATAACTTATTAATGTTAAAATTTGTTAAATTAACAAAGAACCCAAATGGACATAGGAATAAATATTCTGCAAAATTATTTATTGCACAGAGAGGAAGAAATATCTGCCATTTTAATTTCTGTAATTAATAGTGAAATATAACAGTACCATGCTGTTTTGGTGACTATGGTCTTATAGTCAGGTAATGTGATGCCTCCAGATTTGTTCATTTTGCTTAGTCTTGCTTTGGGTATGCAAGCTCTTTTTTGACTCCCTATGAATTTCAGGATTGTCTTTTCTAGTTCAGTAAAGAATTATGGTGGTATTTTTATGGGAAGTGCATTGAATTTGTAGATTGCTTATGGCAGTTTGCTCATTTTCACAATATTGATTCTACCCATCCATGTCCCTGGGATGTGTTTCCATTTATTTGTGTCATCTATGATTTCTTTTCAGCAGTGCTTTGTAATTTTCCTTGTAGAGGTCTTTCACCTCCTTGGTTAGTTATATCCCTGAGTATTGTATTTTATTTTTTTTTACAGCTATTGTAAAAGGGGTTCAGTTCTTGATTTGATTCTCAGCTTGGTCACTGTTGGTGTATAGCAAAGCTACTGATTTGCGTACATTAATTTTGTATCCTGAAACTTTGCTGAATTATTTTTGAATTCTTGGAGCTGTCTGGAGGAGTCCTTAGGATTTTCAAAGTAAACAATCATATAATTAGCAAACAGCGACTGTTTGACTTCCTCTTTACAGATTTGGATGTCCTTTATTTCTTTTTCTTGTCTGATTGCTCTATCTAGGACTTCCAATATTATGTTGAATAGAAGTTGTTGGAGTGGGCATCCTTGTTTTCTTCCAGTTCTCAGAGGGAATGCTTTCCTCATTCAGTACTATGTTGGCTGTGGGTTTGTCATAGATGGACTTTATTACATTGAGGTATGTCTCTTGTATGCCAATTTTGCTGAGGGTTTTAATCATAAAAGTATGACACATTTTGTCAAATGTTTTTCTGAGTCTATTGAGATAATCATGACCAATAACCCAAAAGCAAATGCAACAAAACAATGATAAATTGGTGGGACTTAATTGAACTAAAAAGCTTCTGCACAGCAAAAGAAACAATCAGCAGAGTAAACAGACAGCTCACAGAGTGGAAGAAAATCTTCACAATCTATACATGTGACAAAGAACTAATATCAAGAATCTACAAGGAACTCAAACAAATTAGCAAGAAAAAAAAAATCCCATCAAAAGGTGGGCTAAGGACATGAATGGATAATTCTGAAAAGAAGGTATACAAATGGCCAAAAAACATATGAAAAAATGCTCAACATCACTAATGATCAGGGAAATGCAAATCAAAACCAGAATGTGATATCACCTTACTCCTGCGAGAATGGCAATAATCAAAAAATCAAAAAATAATAGATGTAGGTGGGGATGTGGTAAAAAGGGAACACTTTTACACTGCTGGTAGGAATGTAAACTAGTACAACCACTATAGAAAACAGTGTGGATATTTCCTTAAAGAACTAAAAGTAGAACTATGACTTGATCCAGCAATCCTACTACTGGGTATCTACCCAGAGGAAAAAAAAGTCATTATATGAAAAAGATACTTGCACATGCATGTTTATAGCAACACAATTTGCAATTACAAAAATATAGAACGAGCCCAAATGTCCATCGGTCAATGAGTGGATAAAGAAATTGTGATATCTATATATATGTGTGGTATACACATACCAAGAAATTGTGATATATATATATGTGTGGTATACACATACCATGCGATGCTATTCAACCACAGAAAGGAATGAAATAATAGCATTCATAGCAAGCTGAATGCAATTGGAGATCATTATTCTAAGTGAAGTAACTTAGGAATGAAAAACCAATCATTGTATATTCTCACACATAAGTGAGAGCTAAGCTATGAAGCTATGAGGATTCAAAGGCATAAGAATGATACAATAGACCATGGGGACTCTAAGGGAAAGGATGTTGAAGAGAGTGAGGGATAAAAGGCTACAAATTGAATTCAGTGTATATTGTTCTGGTGATGAGTGCACCAAAATCTCACAAACCACCACTAAAGATCTTACTCATGTTACCAAACAATACCTGTTACCCCAAAACCAATGGAAATAAAAAAGATGAAGAAATGCAGTTTTAAGAATTCAGTTGAAATACTTGAAGTTAAAAATGAAGAGAATTTTTCAAACATGTAACACTAAACCAGAAGCACCTGTTAAACTGAAAGCAAATGCAGAAGACAGGTGTTTCAAAGAAGATGACAATACTAATGTTAAAATACTTTTAAATGAATAGAAGCTATAATATTTTATAGATTTTTAAGAGTTAATTTCTGTATTAAAATTTTGATCTAAATTAAGCAGAAAACGCTCTGTATATATTATCATTAGACATGTACATGATACAAAATAATGCAAAAAATATAAAAATTAAAGTATGTACAAATCTACATCAGCCTAGTATAAGTAAAACAGAAGCAAGAGTAACAATATTAATATCATTACAAAGTAGAATTTAAAATAAAAGTAAATATTAAAAACTTTTCTTAAATATATAATTCAAAGTGAAAATGAAATAATCATAAAATTGTATGACCTGAAAAACAAAGTCAAAATGTATATTTAAAAACTATTCAAGCATAGTGACAAGAGTTACTAATAATATATTATATACTTAAAAAATTGAATTTAAAATAAAAGTAAATATTAAAAACTTTTCTTAAATATATAATTCAAAGTGAAAATGAAATAATCATAAAATTGTACGCCCTGAAAAACAAAGTCAAAATGTATATTTAAAAACTATTCAAGCATAGTGACGAGAGTTACTAATAACATATTATATACTTAAAAAATTGCTTAGAGTATAAATTGTAAATGTTCTCACCACAAACACAGGAAGGAAAACCATGTGAGGTAATGGATATTTTAACTAGCTTGATTGTGGTAATCATTTCACAACATATATATATTATATATATATCAAAATATTACATCACATGCCATATATATATATAATTTTTATTTATCAATTATACCTCAAGAAAACTCGAGAAAATAAAACTAGATAAAATTTTCAAATGTATGCAATGCCAAAAAGTTCATAAACTGAAAAGACAAAAGACTAGAATAACATTTATAATATACGGCAAGACTTCAATCTTCGAATAATAAAGGGTTTCTGTGCATCAAT
Organism: Colobus angolensis palliatus; assembly: GCF_000951035.1. Lineage (NCBI taxonomy): Eukaryota > Metazoa > Chordata > Mammalia > Primates > Cercopithecidae > Colobus > Colobus angolensis. The sequence continues at coordinate 553,743 of NW_012118522.1, forward strand.
AATAAAATGACTATTTAATTTTTTTGATGATCAAAAGCATGACCAAAACATATCACAACTGTTGTATTTTCTGTAGTAATTAAAAGAAACACAAATTCAAACAACAATGCAATTCATTTATTGTCTGTCACAAAAAGGCTAAAAAATGATAAAAGCCCAGTTTTAGCAATAATATGGTGAAACAGACATGTTAATTAATCACCAATGAGTGTTTAAGTTATTAGAACTTCTCTGAAAGGCAATTTAGGAATGTGTATAAAGATATTATAATGTTTGTGATCTTAATGAGTAATTCTGCATCTGGAAATTTACCTTTAAAAATAATCATTCACATGCTCAAGAATATATATACATGCATATTCATTGAAGAGTTATTTATAAGAGCAAAAAACAAGAAAAGAAACTAATTAAACATTGAGAATGTAAAAATATGTTACATCTATACAATGAAATTTTATATTACCATTAACCCACATATGAATAGACACATTTATTGGTAAGAAAATACTTTATAATTTGTTAGGGGAAAAAGCAGGTTATAAAATAGTATGCATGAGCTAATTGTTGTGACTGCATAAGTATATCTGTGTTTCTGAACCAAAAATAATTGAAAAACATATGCAAAATATTATGCTTAATGGAAAGAAAGACAATCTGATGAAATATTTAATAGAGCACACATTTTCTGAATGAAATGCAGTAAAACTATGATGTATAATAAACAGTTAACTTAGACTGAGCGCTTATTGCTGTGTGTGGGGAGTGCTAGCTGCAGTGGGGAGATGCGAGCGGTGGTGGCAAGAGCGGCTGTGGGAGTTGCTGTGGCGGCAGTGGGACCCTTGTGCCCCGCATCCCCTGTGCCCTGCGTCCCTGAGGTGGCTGACTGCACTGCTCCCATCCCTGAATGGCTGGGTGGAACCAGGTCCCAGGCCCAGAGCCTCCATCACTCTGAACCCTGGCCACATGTTACCACTGTCAACCGCTGCTGCTGTAGGGAGGGCATGGAGAGGAGAGGGACAGACCCGGAGCCTGACCCTGGGAGTCCCCTGGAGCCTGCCACCCTGGGGGCCTCTGCAATGGGGCCAGAATGAGTCATGCGCTGGCAGGGGAGCAGCATGGTTGGGCAGACAGGGGTCCTGAGGCAGAGTTGGGTCCTGGGCTGTGCCATGCTTGCACACGGAGTGTAGGGGCCAGACCTGGGGCATGGAGTCAGAACAATGCTTTGGGGCCCCAGGCAGGAAGTGGGAGTGGCATATGTTTTGGGGACCCTGTTGGCAGTGCAGCCACCAAACCCACCCCACCAAGGGCACCAGGTTCCTAGGCCTTGAGAGAAGCTCTGCGTGGGTCCGCTTGGGGGCAGCCTTCCCTGGGTCTGCCCTGCATTACCTGTCAAGCTTGACACTCTTGACAGCTGGGCCTGAGGCCCACAATCCACTCCTGAAGGCACACCCCAATGCAGGGCCATGAGCCGGGTGAGGGGGAGCCTACCCTGGATGCAAGTCCAGGCCCAGTAAGATGTGGGACCCCACCTCATGCTGTGAGGGAGTGTGGCCAGGGCTGCACATTTCATGGAGCCTGCCAGAGCCAGGGACAAATAGGAGCACTACTCCTCCTGAGTTGGTGAACCAGAAGCTTCCCAGGTGCAGCTGCAGTCACCCTGCTGTAGCTATAGATCCAGGCATCTCTGCACTCTTGGGGCTCCCAGAAGGCCTCCCTGCCCCCTGGGGGTTGAGGGTGCCTGCTCCCATTGCCTGGCTTTTCCCCACTGTGGGTGCCTGCTCCAATCTCAGAACAAGGTTGGGGTGAGCCAGTGTTCTGCCACAGTTTGGCCAGGTGTGCACATGCTCAAGGCGGTGCTGACATGCCAGTCTCCTAAGCTTTGGCCTCCTCCAGACTTTAGGTGCTGATAAACACAGGAGGAAAGCTGAGGGGTGGTTGAGGACAGCCTAGTGCTTGCTTGCAAGCACCCCATGGCATGAACAGCCTGGGCACCATGAAGAACAGCAGGAGACAGACAGGCTCTTGGGCAGGAGGTGGGTCCCCAGTGAAGCCCCACCTTCAAGACAGGGAGGGCCTTAAGCTTGGGGCCTGGGCCTGCCAGCACTGTGTGTCAGATAGGGAACTTGTGATGTTATTCCCTGGGCCCTCCCATGGCTGCTCATGGAACAGTTAGCACGCGTATCCTCCCCTCTGAGTCCATAAAAACCCCAGACTCAGCAAGACTTGAAGGGAGGATGGAGAGATTATGGGAGACAATGGGATGACCTCTCTGCAGAGAGGAGCCACCTACTCTAGGGCCTCCTCTCTGCTGAGAGCTGCAGAGATAATAGAGAACCTCCCTGCAGAGAGGAACTTCCCACTCCAGGGAGCTAAACACTCAAGGGCACAACCTGCCTGCAGAGAGGAGCTTCACACTGCAGGGTCTCCTCTCTGCTAGGACCTGAACATTCCTTGGGACACCCTGGCTGCAGAAAGGAGCTACCTACTGTGGGGCTCCTCTGAATTGTTGTAGCAATCAGTGAAGTTCCTCTTCATCTTGCTCACCCTGCAATTGTCTGCATACCTCATTCTTCCTGGTCACAGAACAAAACCTCAGGACCTGCTGAATGGTGAGGATAAAAGAGCTGCAACACAAACAGGGCTGAAACATGCCCCTTGCTTGCAACATTGTGGGTCAAGAGGAGAGAAAAGCTGTGGCCCTTTGGGGAGCCAGGACCTGGGGGCCTCCTGAGCCAAGGTTGTGACTCCCTCTCTGGGACGCTGAAGTTCCTAGTATCTCCAGGTTCCAGGCGCCACTGCATTCCCTGGTGCCTGCCAGGGAAGCTGGTAGAGGTGCATCTGGTCCAGCTGCAGCCTCACAGAGAGTCGGCACCCATGCTGGCACCTGGAGCTACTTGCCCCACAGCAGCAGTCGTTCTGTCTGACTGCACAGTGGCCAGACCCTATGCTTGCTTACACACCCCTTGCCACTCCACGTCTGACTCTCAGTCTCCCTTGCAGGCATGAGATCAAGGCTGTTAGTGTGAGTCGAGTGCAGCCTACCAGGCTGAATGAGTGGAATCAGCCCAGCAGTACTTAGCAAAACTTGGACAAAGGCAACACTGGCCACAGAGGTTTCCAGCCAGAAAAGCAACATCCCAAATATTCTGTAGCAGTTAGATGCTAGCATACTAGCCGGGTAAGACAGACAATGAACAAAATAAGAAAAATACGTAGTTTGTTAGATGGAGATTAGAACTACAAAGAAAAATAAACAGGAAAGAGGAGCAGGGGGATACAGTTCTAAATAGGAAGATCAGAGAAGTTTTCACTGAGAAGATATTTGAATACAAATATATCTGAAGGTCATTTTAGGCAGCAAGAATGATAAATGTTTGGAAAAAATGCAAATTACCAAAAGTAAACAAGCATAGTAAGAAAAATGGAATAAAACACTGATTATGGTAAAAATTGAGAGATCTCAAGAAATTAGGATTTTAAAAGATTTATGTTCAGACAACTGATAGTTAAAAGAAAACACTAGCGTCATGTCATTATTAAATTTATTGTTGACTCCCAAGGAGCATTCTATACATGAGAAGTATATTTGTTGTTACAATGTAAGTAGTATAATAAAGGAGGAGTTATATCTCAGAAATAGTCCACATTGGCTTCCAGAAAATAAAGTAATATTTTAGCCAAGACATAAAGTGTGGATAGAAGTTTCCGAAGCAGATAAGGTAGTAATGTCCATTCAGACAGAGGGTGTTGAAACGCGTGAAGACATGGTGACATGAGAAAGCATGTATGTGCCTAATGTCACATGGCAGAAGTTAAATATGGTGGATGCCAGGTGAATGTTATTCTACATGACAAAATCTACTCAAGAATGGTAAAGGAGGGTTTTAAGCAAAGAATCATTTTCATGCCAACTCTCAGTTTATAGTTTAGGAAGATCTACTGATGTTTGATTGATGAGGAGAGAAAATAAGGAAAAACTGTGAAAGAGGCTGGATAAGAGGCTATATAAGTGACTTTGGTGAGAGATGATGATGTGACCTGAAGTAGCAACAAAATGGATATCTTAGAAAAGGGAACTCTTATACGCTATTAATCAAAATGTAAATGAGTACAGATGTTATAGAAAATAGTGTGGAGGTGTCTCAAAAAGCTAAAATTAGAACTACCATGTAATTCAGCAATCCTGCTACTGGATATTTATCCAAAAGAAAGGAAATCAGTATATCAAACATTACTGCACCCCCCTATTTATCGTGGCACTATTCACAATAGCTAAGATATGGAATCAACATAAGTGTCCATGAACAGATGAATGGAAAAATAAATATGTAAAAGCAGAATAAGCATTCTCAGGCATACTTTGGGTTATTGGATATTACTCGTGGTTTATCTTTTCGCCCACAATTATTTAATGGTCAGTCTTTCCAAGAAGGACCAAGGCATGGTCTTCAAGTAATTGATCATGTTGTTCACATTCTCTTCAATCCTGAGCAATCTTGGCCCAGGATGTCCTTACACACTTGTTGGGAGAACATGTTTAAGATGTGCGGAAGCATTCTTCTCCAAATAGGGATATCGTGCAAGAAATGCAAGACTCTGACAAAGGGTAGAAATAGATAACCTCTAATGTCCCTTCCAACTCTCTGATTATATGATAAGCTATCTGTCCTGTAAAACAATAAAAATTTTACTCTTGGGCATGGTTGAAAATATATCTACATATATCACTGTCATGATTTTACAGGAAATAGCAACTACACAAGCTGTGACCAACTCAACATGCTAAGGGATTTAATATGATATATGACCAGACTCATCGGACTAGACTACTTTATTGCATTCCCCAATATCAGCAGGCTGGTTGTCAAGAGCTGAGGGTATGTTAAAGCTACTTTAAGCAGAAAGCAGTAAAAAAAAAGCAGAAATATGTTAAACCTCTTTGTTGAAATGCCCTTTTCCCCTATTTTCCTCCTTTCTGCCCTCTAACATATGCCTGCATTCCCCAATGCTTCCCACCATTACAAGCCTTGTTTATTTCACCTTAATTATTGAATACTTGCTAACACCTCTTTTAACTTTACTTTGTTGTAGAAATTTTTACTCCTACAATGCAACAGTATTTTTTATTTTTTTAATGCAATTTTTGTATTTATCAATGATATTCATCCATGGTTTTAGGAAGTCAAATGCAATCCATGTATTTTACAATAAAATGTAGCAGTTCCTTCTCTTTCTATTCCCAGGATGATCCACATTCCCCAAGTGTAACCACTTTCAGCTCCTTTGGCTGTTTCTTCTGGCATCTACTTTTATGTTTCTAAAAAACATGTCTATTGAGCTGTTTCTCGTCTTTTCCATTTTAGGTATTATCTATTGACTTCCTACTATGGAATATGATGACTTTGCCATCTTCCCCTTCCTCTTTTCCACATAAAAATTTCTCTAGTTTATCCTTCAATATATTTATATCTCTGTTTATAATATCAGTATTAATATTTACTGCTGCCTTTTTTATAATATTCTGCTTGCATTGGAGGTACAATTTTTTTCATTATTGCATGTAATTATTTTTTCATATTAATCCCCAAACTCTCAGACATAGGTATAAATATTGTCTCAATATACCGTAAAATAGATCAAGTGCCTCTAAGATTGAGTTCCAAACAGCTCTGTTTTCAGTCATCTGCACCCTCACATTTAAAAATCATTGGTGCTTCTGATTCTTGTGTTTTCTGGCATTTAGTGGTGCAAACCAGCTTGATTTTTAAGTCTCCCCTACTTCCTACCTCATCTTCCACACTTCCTACCCCATCTTCCACTTACCCAAACTGACTGGCTTTGTTTCTAGCTTCCAAAGTTTTGTTGTTGTCGTCTCTCCTTTCCTTTTTCCAAACCCTTCTTGATTTAAAACTTTCTAAAATCCGATTTAAGTGAAAATCTTAAGATTTATGCTTTTTGAGTTTTTCTTTAATTGCAAATTTTCTATTCAGTACAGGTAATGCCTGGTTCATGTAATAATTGGCCATTTTTCTCTGACAAGACTTTGATTTGGCATCTTTCAATAACCTCCATTTTCTTATAGTAAAATTTCATTTATTGTTTCTTGATTTTTCATGAGCATAGGCTAGTAGAGTAGACGAAAACAAAAACCCAAAAAACAATTTGTTTTAGTGCCCAAAATAATTAAAAATTCTGTTTTCAAAAAGATGGATGAAATTCAGCATCATAAAAGTATAATAGCAGGTAACATCATTGAGCACTGACTCTATTTCATGTACTGCTTTATATGTATTTATTAATTCACTTGATCTTCATAGGAACCCTAAGACCTTAATGTTTTCATTCACTTGTTTTTTCTGTGTAAATAAAAAAAAAAGATTGTTTAGTATCATTAATAATAGAACTCTAACATAGTGTTCACATTTTTACATTTAATTTCCAACATTCACAATTTTCCTTCCTCTGAGAAGCTGGGGACCTGATTTTTCCTCTACCCTGAACCGTTAAATATAACACCCTAACACTTTGACCTTACCCAATCATTGAAAGATATGGTAGTTAATTGTATTTGCTAACTTGTCTCAAGAGATGAATATGTTAAAATGTCAGATTATCCAATAAACAGATGGTTTATTTAAAATACATTAGTATTAAGAAAAATGTACAACTAACTGTGTAGATATTGAATATCTTGGATGAGAAACAGTATATTATCTATGCTATTGTAATTGTTATTATTCTCCTATGTGCCAGTGACAGTGGAGTGAGGTGGTTCAAGTCCTAGTGCTATAATTTTTTAGCTTTATAATCTGGAGCAATGTATGTAGGCTCTCTCTTTCAGTTTGCTCATCTGTAATAGAGGGGTAACAACTTCTATATCACAGTGTTGTAGTAGGGATTCAAGAAGCTAATCTCAGATGAGAAGCATTTGTAACAATATTTTCCATACATAGAAAATGTTTTTCATTATGTAACCTATTGACAAGCCTCATGGTAACTCTGAAAGGAAGGTATTATTTTGCATTTCTTGCAGATAAAGACACTGGGCCCCAAGGAGAGTGTGTACACTTCCCCAACTCCATAGTTCCCAGAGTAATAGTCTTTGGAGTGCTTCAAAAGTGTCAGATGAAATGAATAAAGACATCACTGGCAAGAGAAAAATACTTTCTCATAATGATCCAAGACAAGGAAGGAATATGAAAATTTAGGTTTTAATGTTTAGCAGCCCCCTAGCCTTTCATGTTTTCAGCAGATATTCTGAAAAACATATGCTCTGGAGAGTAGGAATGATTGATATAAAAATGTTATTATTCAATTTATTTTGCAGCACTATTCAGAATAGCCAAGATGTGGAAACAACCTAAATATCTATAACCAGATGAGTGCATAAAGCAAATGTGATGTATACGTACAAGGAAATATTATTCAGATTTAAAAAAGAAAGAAATTCTGCCATATGGGACAACATAAGTGAGCCTTGAGGACATCATGGTAAGTGACATAAGCCAGTCACAAAAGGACAAATACTGCGTGATTTCACTTAAATTAGGTATCTAAAACAGGCAAATTCATAGAATCAAAGAATGGAATGGTGATTGACAGTGCCTGGTGAAGGGGGAAATGAGAAATTACTAATCAAAGGGGATAAAGTTTCAGTTAAACAAGATGAATAAACCCTAGCAATCTGCAGTACAACATTGTCACCAGTATAGTCAACAATACTGTTGACTATTGTTGTATTTGGTTGTACACCAAAATATTTGTTAAAAGGATAGTCCTCATGTTAAGCATTCTCACCAGAAAAAATAATTTCCAAATATAAATGCTGAAGGGTGTTTTCTGAAATTGAAATACTATTTTTTAGTCATAGCAAGACATTCTTAAACATATATTATGTGACTACAGGTCATGTGTGATCTAGCTTCTTTGGTCTCTCTTAGCCTCATATTTTGCTAGTCATTCTTGCACATGTATTCTAGGTACCTAGAACTTTGCATGTTGTACTAGCTTCGACAGAGCTTTAACACATATTGCTCCCTAAACTAGAATATCTCCCCTCCTAGTCTTAATCTACTAAATATCTAAAGATCTTACAGATCCTTCAGGTCTGAATTTTTTTTTCTAATTTGCTTTGGAAGTGTGAACTGTCAGACTTAGTTAAGCCCCCATCATAAACTCCCATGTTACCTAACTGTCTGCTTTATAATACACTGCCTTTTTGTTACTGTTTATTTGATTTGTATAGGAATTTGCCTTTTTCTGCCAATCCTAATTTCCAAGACTATGACAAATATCTCTCTTTCCTTTCCCCTCTATAATTCTACTTTCATCCCTAATGCTTAATATTGTACCTTTTCCCTGAGTAGATAGCAAAAAATGTTTGTTAAATAATGACCAATTAGTTTGTAAAATTTGCTCCTTCCAGTGCCTAGCCATTTTGTAAATATGGAAGCCCTTTTTTTTTTTTTTTTGGTTTTTTGTTTGTTTGTTTGTTTGTTAAGAAAATAGGCATGGTGAAGTGAGAGTAATTCAGCAAAAGAAAATTATCTACCTCCACCTGTTCTCCAATATATTTTAATAATAAGTCTTCTGGAAAATTTGCCTGTTATAAATCTAGATTTATGTTTTTCTCTGCACTTTCTGTTTTGATTTTACACACAAAAAAATCTTGCTATTAAAGAAGTCAATGTGTTCTTTCTGAAATTATTTTGATCTGCTCTCTAAGATTCTTGAAGTAAAGGAAGAGTACAGAAAAAAAAAATCACATTTTACATTAATATGGCTGAGAAGAGAGTTGTACCCAGAAAAAGTTCTTCAACATTCCAAGTAGTTCTTTTATAACAAAAACCCACTAGGCAAATGACCTCTTTTGCTGTGTACTGATCTGACTATATAAGAACAAATTTTTTACTTACTAACGCTTAAGGGAAAAAGTCATCCTTACTCGGCTTTCATAGTTAACCAATTGTCACTGTTCTGCAGTCTTGTAAACAAGCAGATGAGACAACTGGGATTCATTTTAGAGATCATTGGAAAAGAGCTGAGATGGACTTAGTGAAATTTTAAAAGTCAATACTTAATCAAGACAATACATGCCAAAAGATAGACCAGTATTTTCATCTGACAAACAAAACATCAGCTCCAGGATCATTATTGTAAAACAGAGTTGATGCTACAATTCCCAGCACACTCAGATGAAAATTTACCACTAAAGTCTAATTTGATTTCCTTATCAGGCAATTAGTATATTATTAAAAATTCATGGCAGGGTCAATCTCCTGTTGATTTGCATAATTAAGTTACCTTCTCCATTAAATTAAGGGAGTTTTGTACTCATTTCTAGGGCAGAATTTTTAGGATGAAAAAGATTTTGTTTCACATCATAAACCAAAGTATCTGTGGTTATATTCTTTTCTTTTTCCCTTTTAATCTTTCATAAAGTTCAAGCTGTCAGATTCTGGCAAGAGACACCCAGTTCTTTCTATTCCCTTTTCTGTTCTCTTACTCTCTTGGGCTCTCTCAGAAATATCTAGAAATAAAGTGTTTGTTTGTTTGTTTTTAATACATGCTAAAAGCATACTTAGTGCTTCCCAAAACCACAATTACTTTTTCACCAACCTAATACCAGGCTGCCTGTCACCAAGGGAAACGAATAAATGTTAGTGAAACCTCATGAGGTTTATAAAGCTGGTTTAGATAAGAGGCCAAAAAGTGTTTTCCAATTGTATTTGAAATTTTTGAATCCATAATGTTTAGCCAAAGCCTTCTTCTTTCAGTTTTTTGTTAACACTTTTATAAGTAAAGAATAGTTTCTTGTTGGAATCTGACACCTGATTTGGATCTTAGCCAAACACAGGTAATTCAGAAATATAAACCAATTGTTTAAGTTAAATTTAGTGATTATAGAATAGTTTGTTTTAGTTTATTGTTTTTGCTTATTATCCAGTATCTACTGAGAGCCAGGCAATATGAAAGATGATAAGGCCAATAAGTTTACTGCCTAATGAGTGAATAAGATTACATATTTAATGAAGAGTACGTGGCAGCCCAGATGTGCACCTCTTAGGGACAATAAGGTGAGATGGTACATTTGCAGGAAATGACTGTTAGTTCTGTGTTACTAGATAGACCATTTTATCTTTATGTCTGAAATGTCTATGCCACCTTCAATTCACCTCCAGTAAATGATACAAGGAAAACAATTAATAACAATATTCCGTGTTTAACATAATTTCTGTTTCAATCTGTAGCTCTGCTAAGCTGTAAGAAAAGAAGTCACATATTTTTAACATTGAGCACAGAGTAGGCATGCAATTAGTTTTTCCATGAGGAAAGGAGGGAAGGGAGGGAGATAATATGTTTTTTATTTCAAAATTAGTCACTTTTTGGGGACTCACAAAGTTCTCATATAAATTACTTTTTATTATTTGAAGTGAAAAATGTTTGTTCAATATTAGTCAATTAATGGATAGGGACTTATAGTAAAATTACTGTTCTTTTTTAATATAACATGCTTCTTTTGTTAGATAACTAATTGATTTATCTCCAGAAATATTGTTCTAAAATTAACACCTACTTTCCCAATCAAAGTCCAGTCCCCAATAGCCATCACTAACATGTCTTGTTGGAATGACTGTAAATGATTATGGCTGATTTCAGAAACCTTGTGAACTGAACATTTTTTCAGGGTTGCTAAGTAAGAACATACATGAAGAACTTCTGTTTATTTCAGTTTTTTATATGTGTGCTTCCATTTTTAACTTCAAAGCTGAAAGTTGCTCAATTTGATACAGGCTCTCAATGTAAATCAGTAATAACAGACCCAAAATATTAAGACAAAGACTAATAATTATCCAAAGTTTATAGAATATTAATGAAGAATTACATATGGAAGAGATAGCAAAGAATAAAAAGGGAGATGACAAGCAACTATGATAGGAATAAATAACAAAGAATTCTTGACATTATTGTTAAAAATGTTTCATTATTACTCAAAATTGGTCATTTCTGTCCTTTCACATTTTCATTATAGGAAAGATTTTCCACAAGATAAAATAAGGACAGAAAGAATTTTTGATGAAAAGTCAGGGCACACACACCTTAAAAGTGCTCTTGGAAGAAGGCTCATTTGAAAAGGCAGAAAGCAAATGATTGACACTCTGCATAAGGGCTTTGAAAGTCAAGCCTTTGACATGTCATTTGTTAGAAACCCTATTATAATAACTGACAGCCATACCCAGCAGATGCACCATAGAGATGTTGTGCCAATTTCTTTTCTAAAAAACATTAAATATTGTGAATTTTAATATGAAATATTCGGCAGCAGAAACCAGTACTGCTGCTTCTTGTTGACAAGGTAAGAACTAAGCATCATGCACAAAATTTTAAAAGGTATAAAGGTTACAAGTGGTGAAAATCATATCAAAGAGTTACAAGAGCGCCACAAAGCAAGATTATTTGAAAAGTGGACAGAATGAAAGATTTAAAAGCACAGAGACTCCTTTTATGTATAAGAACTTCTTTTTGAGGGACAAACCTTGAAATCAGCATTTAGAATTTACATAAGACTACTAACTAATGCGAAACGTTTTTGACACAAGATCAGGGATGTCTAAGGAATGGACACACATTAAATATTTCCAACTCACTGCTTAAAATCAGGGATTTTCTTATTATTCAAACTCAAAGAGGTAGCAGCCGAGAAAATGTAATCTCTCCCCTACTCACTGAGGTAAGAAAAATGACCCATGAAAGGATGAGACTAGACTCAATTTTTGGAAAGGAGAATTGGGCACTCACATTGATCACCCCTCCAATATCTAAAACTCTATACTTACACAATTTGCATAGCTTTGAAAAGGAAAGATTTCAGAAAACAGTCTTTAAGTACTGCTGAGCTCTAATCTTCCCACTGAAGGGGAACATGTGGGTATAGGGACATGAGCAGATGAGTCAGATGAGGGCTGTTATTCTCCCACACGTACTAGGCACAGCTCTAATGTTAACCCCATTAGAAAATGCCCGTTGTCTTCTTCCTTGCTCTAGGTAGAGTACCAAGAACAACATTTGACACCCTATAAGTGCTCAATAAACTTATGTTAAAAGAATATAGTATTTTGTTCAGAAATGATATTACTGCCTTCTATTACATAATTCAGTGATACTTTTGTTTTATCAATTTGGAAACTGAGTCACATAGTGACTGGATGGGTACTGGAATGCATCAGTATAATGCACTCTGTAGGACCTTCCACATACTTTCTCTTTTACTGCATCTGAAAGGCTTCCCCATCTTATATCTTGGCTTGTATATGGTAATGTTTTAATGTTATTTTCTATTTGCTAATATCAATGCATAAAGTGAGTATTTGTTAGGTCAAAATTCATTTTCGTTTCCTGAGCCTACACGAATGTCAAAAGGTAGAAAGAATTCTTTTCCATATGAGAGCAGCCAGCAATTTAAACTGATCCCATGGATATTGGGAGGGGGAGTTTTCTTAGGATGACAGCTATCCTCTGATCTAACTGCAAAGCCTTTTTAAATGCCTTATTGTGGTTTTCGCCTAATGGCTTATTGAAGCCATTATGCCCAGTATAAGAATCCTTCAACATTGGCACCTGAAATGCAAGCCTAGAAGGCATGTCGGCTATTGATTAATGAATTAATTAATTAATTCAAAGAGCCTGTGTTCTTTACCAAAGATATATGTGTCTCAGGCTCAAAGGTGGAGTGAAGGAACAGACTCTAATTGCCTAAAAACGTAAGATTAGTAATAAAATCCAATCTTACTTTTCTTGTGCAAAATCTAACCTATAAAGACAAAAGATAACCTCTTTGCTTTTAGAAGTGTTAGAGGTGATTTTGAGAACTTTATTAGTAGTCCTTGCGCTCCTCCCATCTGCATGTAACTTCTCGATTAGGGAATTACCTTACAATATCCCTAATTAATGTTAATTTATGCCCGTTTAGTGACCATAAAAATGTGTCACCAAATTTTAATTGCATGGGGAGGGTAGATAGATGAAAGTACTAAAGAATTAGTGTGTCATTTACTAAAGAGACCTTTAGGAACAATAAAGACCATCTGCCCTGTCAATCTTCATACTCTGGAGACAACACTACACCTTAAAATCCAATGAGAAATAAAATTTTCCACCGTAGCAATGAGGGTAAATGTTGCCCTTCTTCATTATTTGTGTCAAACCAGGATAGGTGGAACTTTCAGAGAGACAGCTTGTTGCAAATGCTGACTGTTCATTTTAAAATTAAGTTTTAGTGGTAGCAAAGCATTTTTATAGAACAAAGGTGACATCTATTATCCACTTAGGTCTCAAGAGTATATTTTTCATAGGTTGTTAATTAAATAGTTCAGAAGGCAGTTTTTGAAATGTATCAGGTGAATTCTTTATTTATGTATGCCCCAGATTCCCAATATTCATGTACTTAAATGAGAATTTCATGTCAGTAGGATTTTGCAGACTGCAGCAATGCTATTTCTAGATATAACCTAAACTTTGCTTTAACACTCCTGCCTTCACTAGCAACTGACTTCAATATATAACAAAGCACACCTGCTGTGCCAAATTTTAAGGCGACTTAACAGGCAACCAAATGCATCTTTGTTGATTCCTTAGAGCCTGGCACATGACATGGGTTCAATAAATCTTTGTCGAGTGAGTGAATGAATGAATGAGTTCAATCATTTGCCAACATGGCCTCTATTCTTCTAACTAGTTCCTGACATTGTGGCATTTTTGTCTCTCCCATTTACCACTATATGCAAGAAGAAAAATCAATGTATTTGTTCAAAATAATGATAACCATGCCCAAGACTGTGGCACAAACTCCTATTGACTTATTTCAAGTTAATAACATAATTGCAAACATCTTTGGTACTGTCACCCTCTAAGCTCCCCACTACCCCATTTTAGAAGGATTCCAGGAGATTCAGAGTCTTATCTGACGACAGTTGTGCAGAGGAAACCACCCATGGTGCATAGCTTACTTTGCCCAAGTAGACTGTTCCTGAAGCACCCTTTCTGATGCCTTTCAGACCACAGTGACAAGTTGCAGAGACTCCTCAGGGCCCTAGGCTATGGCAGTGAGGCAGTGAGGCAGTGATCCTTTCCTGAGTAATATCAAGAAAAAAACAACAAATATCTCTGTCCCCATCCAGGATGACCACAGCCACTACTAGCAAATTCTTGAGTCCCTGGATCTTGTGATTTAGCCTTGAGATCCAGAAGTGTCCTTCGGATAAGCAGGAAAGCACAGCTCTGAGGCAGTTCTGGTTTGGTTGCATTCAGGTCTGGTTACAGTCTCACAGCAGCTGGTCAGGAAAGAGACACTCACAGATGCTCGACCAGATATGAAGACCCAGAGAAACAGGACAGGGGACAGGGCACCAAATTTTTCTGATGAGGAGATCTGCCAATGGTGATGCAGAATGATGTAACATTAAAAACATAGGTTAAAAGAGTATGTATGATATCAGCACCATTTTGTTAAAAATAACATGTATATATTTTCTATTTAAGTTATCTGTTTATATAGATAAATAATACAATTATATATTTGAATATAAATTTATTTATATAAACAAATATATCTAAATTAACATGGAAGTATATGAGAAATATATATATGTGTGTGTGTGTGTGTCGTATTTGGCAGAAAAGGAAAAGAAAACTTAACCATGTTTTCCTAATAGTGTTAACTTCCAGAAAATACAATTATTTTAAATGATACAACTAGGAAAATGGATGCTAAATTTTACTATGTAGTTGTTTTATATCATTTCCTTTGGATACACCAAAATTTATCACATCAACATCTATATGTATTTACATTTATATTATTTATTATATTTTGCCCTAGTTTGGATGATTTTCTTCAAAACTTCAAGCAGTGCCTGTATGAACCTATTATTTGGAATGCTATTCACACAGATAACACTACTCAAATAGGAGCATTTGTTGTGAATACAAAGGTCAAATTCTGCTATTTCTTCCAAGTCTTCAACACCCAATGTCTCTTATTTGAGCTCTTTTATATCTGGGCATTCATAAAATGTTCTCTTTTCCAACCGCTACATTCTGTTGGCTGGCACCATTGAATTTGTATAGAAATGTGATCAGAAGTATTTTCTCCTTAATTTATGAAAAGTTTTTTTTTTTCCTTAAGAGTTAAAATTACAAAATAGCATAATTTACCCCCAGGAAGTTTAAAGCCATTTAGTCATTTGTATTGACTCCTATGCAGAAGTAGGGCAGAAACAGATATGACAGAGGCAGAAAATGAAAACTTTGAAACGAAAAAAATACCAAGGTAATCTCAAAAATAGAAAAGGAAAAGAAAACAAAAGAAGGATTTTCTTCCACTTTTTAACCAAATTCCCTGGGGTAGATAGAGTCTTTAATGCTTTGGAAAGTCTTAGGAAGGAAGAAAGGTTATCTTGTTGGCATCAGGAGTGCTATCCTGGGGATTCTATTACAGAGAGAGTGAAAAGGAAGCCTGGATTATCTATCCATCCAGCTCAGGGTCACCTCTGTCTGTGATATTTCTTATGACGGGGCTGAAAGCTAAATATATGGCACTTCAGACTATTTTCATTAGTTAAGGACACAAATAGACTTTGGACTTAAATCAACTTCATACTTAACTGAGTGTCAGGAATATTTAGAGGACAGTGCAATGACTGTCCTCTTTCCTGAAAGATATTTTCTTTTTGTCCATAAAGAAGTGTTTATTTGTATTCTATGTTCTTACTTTCATTCTTTTTTTTTCCCAGCACAAGGTCAAACAACCTATTGTTTCTGGTGAAAATGAAATGGTCCTTTTTCATACATGCAGGGTATAATTAAAATATATCAAGATATGTGGCAGTGATCTTTGAGACACTCAAACACTGACTGCCAAGTAACAGCTCTAATCAACCTAGGAAGAGACTGACAAGTAGAATTTCTCAGTTGCCGGCATACAGAGACCGTGCCAAGATACATGTGCGAATATATGCAATAAAGGAGAGATAGGGAATCTGAACTGTGGAGCTGAGATATCCACCAACTTTCAGTTACTTCACTCAATTTTTATACGGTGTTAAAGGATTATTTAGGCAGTTGGCGCCTAACAATAGCACTGTTTATCACACAGAGTCATTAAGGATATGTGGATAACATTATTGCACAAAATGGCCTGACATGCTCTAGAGATATTTTATTAATAGCTATAAAACCTCTGGAATGTACTTTTTGGTTTGCTTTGATTGAAAGGAAATACCACAAAGCATATGAGTCAGGGGAAATTTGACCTGAGATAAGAAAATGTAAGAAAAATAAAATGAAAGGACCTATTCAAGTGTGAGAAATAAAATAAAGGTATACCTACATAAACATAGGCTTTCACCTCGTTATGTATTTCATTCTTTACGGAGCAAAAAAATGGATGAAGGAAAATCAGGAGGCAGTGCAATAGAAAACTTGAATTGATTAGAGTGCCAACGGCAAAAAGAGACAAGTGGAAGTATCAGTTAAAGATTAGAGATATGCTATTGCAAGCAAAACAATATTAAATGATGCAGCACAGGCAGATATTAGAAAATAAAATAGGAACAGCTGAGAGCCTGTTGTTAAGGGAAGTTTATTTGGCAAGCTATTCTGTACTTTTTGATAGGTCTGTTTACTGACCAACTGATTCTGATTTACCCACCAAATTATGACGCTAGAATTCTCAATCTCTCTCTCTCTTTTCTCTCTCTCTCCCCGCCCCTCACAGACACACACACACACTCTTATATAGATACAAAACCTAGTCAGAATTAAATACTATTTTGCCCTTAAAGGTATTATTGTTAGGGAGTGGGGAATGTTATCTCCAGAAAATAAACATGAAGAGAAAGCAGTAAGGTCATACAAATGTACAATGTCTCTATCATGGATATTTATAAATAAAACTTTTGAAAGTGTTGGAAAATTCATTTAAATTACCATAATAATTTCAATTATTGAGCATGTACGTGGTGAATGTATGAGATTGTCCAAATGTTAATTTTATCATTAGATTTTAGCATGCATTTGCATTTATGTCTAAAAAGGAAGAGGTTTCTTGATAATGAACAAATTTTAATAACAGAACACTTGACTTAGGTGGAGCATGGAAAGTTTTTATTGTTCTTGCCAAACCTTACAGCAATTTAATGTATATGAGAAAACAAAATACCACCTCTTCTATTACTGTTAAACATCAGCCTAAGAAATCTATTTTTCTTTTTGTAATTCTTTTCTTTTACTAACTCTTTCTGGAAAAAGTGCTAATATGTTTACATTTCTTTTTTTTTTTTTTTTTTTTTTTTTTTTTTTTTTCCTGCTGGGAGTCAGGCCAGTAAGAGGAAAGCAAAATGGCAGGAGAAGCAAATAGTGGCAAAGGCAGAATCAGTGACACTGCTAGGAATAAAAACCTTATTTCTCATATGCCTACTAAGTACCATCAGAAGAGATGCAATAATAAAAACACTGTTTAGGTTCTCAAAAGCCTAAAATCCAGTAAAAGGGGGAGAAAAGTATATAAATGTGTATATGTTAAAATGTAAAATCAACTAAAGAATAGATAACAGAATGTATCTTGAAAGATAAAATTGATTTCGATAGGTAGAGATTTGAAGAAGAGAATTGTGAGCACAAGGAAAGAATAGGTTGTATGAAGCATGAGAAATTATTGGGTAGAGTTGGAGGTCTAATTGACTAAAACATTGGAACATATACATATATTTATATATATGGAAGAGGAAAAAGAAGATAGAAAGATAGGTTGGAAACTCCTACAGAAAATTTGATCATATTAAGCACTCTCATGGTAAATGTAAATTATGATTTTCTCATACTCCTCTGACTGACTCTTTCAATCTTCTTAGTGAGTTGTTCTTCTGATGTTCCCTGAGTTTTAATGTTGACCCAACATTGAAGACGTTCTCTATGATCACATAGACTAATCTCCTTTACGTGTGATGCTGTCAACATACATCCTGATAACTCTCAAATGTATTTCTCTAGAATGACTAAACCCCTCTCCTAAGATCTACATCCATGTTTCCAACTACTTAACAGATGACTCATCTCAAATACCCACAAATATCCCTAAATCAACATGTTGCAACTTGCTGCTTCTCTAGATTTAAAAGTGATACTATCATTTTTCTGTTATGAAAGTGGGTACCTTATTAAACATACTCTTTGTACAATGAAGGAAATTGATCTAATAAAATATTTACTAAAACAATTCAATAAGCATAGGAGATCATCTTCTAAGCTTTGCAACCCCCTTCTCTTTCCACAGGGCATGAAACCAGCAGCCACTTGACCCAAGGGCAGCTGGTCTATGTGCTAAGTAGTTGTCTTCAAGGAAGGCTGGTGCAAAACTCTGAGCAAGAGGGAAAAATAATGACCAGGCCAGCAAGATAATATCAGGAAATGAAACTTGAAATGTGGAAAAAGTATTGAGCAAATGACTCAGAAGTCAGAGAGAAGTACATTAGCAAAAGTACAGAGACAAAGAGTGAAAGGAGAGTGGTTGAGTTGCATAAATAGAGATGCACTGGAGTTGAGTAAAGCAATTCCTATGGCCCACTATAGATCTCTAAACCCAGCAAATGCCTGATGATCAGTAGGTACTCCATAGATTCGTGTGGACTTTCTCATTTGGAAAGAGATTATGTGCTCCCTAGAGTTTTCTGACTTTTCAAGCGTATGACTCTGAGAAAAGAAGGATGCATAGAAGGAACAGATACTAGATAAGACATTAGAAGTAATCAGGTCTAAATTAGTGTAAAAATCAAAAGGATAAACATAACAGAAAAATTTGGAGATAGAGTCTTCAATACTTACACAATACAGATAAAGGCAAAATAAAAGATGACTCCAAGTGACTGCCCTTGAATATTCTGAGATAAGACTAAATCTCCAGTAACATTATGGAAGTTTGGAGGAGGAGCTGTTTGGAGATGATGTGGATAAGTTTGGTTTATAAATAGGGGTTAGAGACAAGATAAGGAATATTTCTCATGAAGGAAAGAATTATTAGTTGAATATATTAATAGTATTCTTCATGATATTTCATATTAAATACCATACAGAGTATACTAATGAATACTATTAATAAGAAAATATATTTTTATTTAATGATGTATTAAAACTACGAATTTCTTTTCAGATCATTTTCTGTAAGCTGTCACACAGAGAGTCTGGTATTGTTATTTGTGGCATAAATTGAAATATTGCTATAAATTATATCTCATGGTTTTATTTTCTCTGGTAAATGTTGCAGTTTCCTGATTGACTCCTATATTATAATGCCTATCAGTTAGCTGTAATTTCTTATTGGGAAGACATTATCAATCCTAAGCTCCTTCATCTTAGTCAATCACTAAAATCAGTAGTGCTTATTTTCTGAAACAAATCGTGGAAGTCATTTTATATTTTGCTAAAATAAACACATTAATTTTTAATTAATCTGTTACCATATTAGAAATTTTTCTATACTCATAATCATTCTATCAAGGATTTTCCCCTCTCACACATAACCAAGAGCTTCCTAATTTGACTGCCATTTTTATTAGTGTTGTTCATAAGTACTATTACTTGTTGTGATCACCAATATATAATATAATATTATTACATACTTTTCATTTCTTAGATTTATTATGATAGATAACAACTCTGTTAGGCCATTGGTCCTTTGGCATTGAGCACATTTCTGAAATTAGCCTATTGCCATCATGTTTGCAGATTTTTCTTGGTTAGAAATTATGACATAATTTTTCCCTTGGGCCCCAGTATTGTTGTCTATGTAATGAGGTGGCAGGGCTAGGTGATCTTTACGACCTCTTCACATCTAATATTGGTTAATTCTTGACTCTTGTCTAAGAGATATAGTGTGTTTTGTCTAATGCCAAGGTTGCATAATTACTGTGTTCTCCTGTCTCATTGTATCACATTTTTAGTATTAATATATTAAATATCAGGGCAGCTTGAGTAAATGACATAGCAATGTGACTTACAGCACATGTTCAAAAACATTTTTCTTACAGGTATTTTTATTTCTTTTTTTCTCATCTCTGATTTTGATACATATTGAAGGAAATGCAAATAATAAAAACAGTAGGTAGAAGAGTAGGAGTAGCAGCATTGCTCTCACCCAATAATGCTGTTCGTTATGAAAATGTCATAGATAGACAGTAATTCTATTTTTTTCTTGCATTTTCATCTATTATTGATTTAAGAGCAAATCATTTAATTTTGCTGTCAACTCTTGCCCTATTGAATGATTAATGTAGAAAGAATGGCCTGCTCTTCATGTATACTTGGTATATTTGCTGTATTTTTCTTTATGCACCATTGTTATATAGCTGATTTATATCAGTCGAAATGTCATCATTCACCATCAGAAAATGATGCTTCAACTATTGTATAAGGTTATTGGGGGTTATATCAAAAATCCAACTGAGAAAAAAAAACTAACTCAACTCTTTATTTTCAGTCAACATGATAGAATGCTTTTAGATTCATTTAAAAGCTATTGCATAGCCAACCTTTGCCATTTTGTTTCCCTTCCATTTTTCAAAATAATATATTTTTCATTGGTGTTTGATCCCACCTTTGGGCAAAAAAAATGGCATGTTGAAATTTCTATTTAGTAATGACTACTTTTCTGGATTATGGGGTGGGACTAGAACAAGGGAAAATGAAAGAGAAGAGCAAGGTGAGAGAGGGTATTAGAGGTAAGATGAAACTAAGGTGAGGCAACAATATTTAAGTAGATTTAAAATGATGTAGATGCTACATCAACAGAGTGAGGTAAAGAAAAATCAAATTAAAGGTAATTCCAGATTTCTGGTTTAAGTGCCCGGATGGTGGTGTCATTCATTCAGATTGACAATATCAAAGGAGATATAAATAATGGCAGTTTTGATACAGTGTAAAGAGTTGAGTGTGAATATAATGGGTTTGTTTATACTTACTAAGTATGATGCACCTACAAGGAAATTGAATGAACATAGGCAGCACAGTGTTTGGGTCCTGTGTCAGCCAGCCTCCAAAATGGCCCTCAATGATTCCTGCCTCCTGATATTCATACCCTTTTTTTATCTCCTTTATAATCTCCTCCCATATTGCATCAACATTGATCTGTGCTACCCATAGGCAGGGATAGAAACGATTATATGCCACTTCAGAGACTAGATGTAAATAGCATCATAGTTTCCCCTCTTGCTCCTTTTTGGATTACTCACCAGAAGACACTACAGCCATGTTTTAAGGACACTTAGGCAGCACTGAGGGCAGGTCCACATGGCAGGAAACTGAGGCCTTCTGTCGACAGCCATTGGAGGCATCATGGAAGCAGATCTTCCAGCTCTGACCAAGTCTTCAGATAACTGAAGCTCCCAACAACAGATTGTTATATTTTAAGAGACATTGAGCCATAACATCCAGTTAAAGTGCTCCCTATTTCTGCTTTCAAAACTGTATGAGATTATAAACTTCCATGGTATTAAGCGGCTAAGTATGATGCAATATATCATGCAATAGATAACCAATACAGACCTTAATAAAGAGAACTAGCAGGGCACAGTGGCTCACGCCTGTAATTCCAGCACTTTGGGAGGCCCAGGCGGGTAGATCATTTGAGGTCAGGAGTTTGAGACCAGGCAGACCAACATGGTGAGGCCCAAAAATACAAAAATTATCTGGGTGTGGTGGTATGCACCTGTAATCCCAGCTACTTGGAAGGCCGAGGCAGAAGAATTGTTTGTACCTGAGAGATGAGGTTGCAGTGAGCTGAGATGGTGACACTGCACTCCAGCCTGGGCAATAGAGAGACTCTGTCTCAAAATACATACATACATACATACATAAAACATAAGTAAATACATACATACATACATACATGAAGGGAACTAGACTAGAGATAAAGGTGGGAATCTTTGGCCTCAATTTTATAACTTTGATAACTTTTGATATTGTATAGAGGGGGGAATCTGAAATATAGCAACACTCAAGGGCTAGAATTTGGGGGGGAAAGCTCAGAAGACTAATAGAGGGGGAAGGCTCAGAAGACTAATGGGGGAAAAGGATTTAGGGGGGAAAACCTCAGAAGACTAATAGGGCATGAGAAAAATCAAAAAGGGCCATATCATAGAAGCCAAGGGAGCAATCTATTTTGTGAAAATATTTGGGGGAAGGGGATACAGAACTAATGGATGCTTTAAGAGATCAAGCCAAAAAAAGATAAATATAGAGATAAGAGGTCATCTGTATTGAAAACAGTTTCAGAGAAGGGTTGAAAATAGAAACAAACAAAAAAGGTGAACTAAAAAGGACTTTAGATTGTTCTGAGGGCAAATGCCTATTATGATCATGAGCACAACTCAATACTAAAGTTTGGTACAGCAGCAAGTTTTAATTCTGGAAGTGAATTAAAACTTGGAGTACATCTGAGGTATACTCCACACTCACAGGAGCAACATAATTACCTTTAAGACAATTGTTCCTATTGAAGTCCTCAGACTTCCAAGGGGAACAATATATCAAATATGAGTGCAAGTGAATTATCAGCAAATACTCAAGGATACAAATCACCATGAGTGAGCATCAACAGAAAAACACTTCTTGAAAACTTCAAAGATTGACATTTTCCAAAAAGAATACCAAACGGTTATGTATAAATAAGTAAAAATTAAAATACAGGATTACAAAATGATCAAACACAAAAAGAATTCCAAACACAAATAGCCACAGTTGAAAAGAAAAAAATCAGAACTCTAAAAATATAATGGAAACTCAGGCCTGTAATCCCAGCACTTTCAGAGGCCCAGGCGGGAAGTTCACATGAGGCCAGGAGTTTGAAACGAGGCTGGGTAACATGGTGAAACACCATCACTAAAAGAATACAAAAAATTAACTGGAAACTATGCCTGGTAGTCTCAGCTACTCAGGAGGCTGAGGTGGGAGGATCACCTGATTTCAGGAGGTCAAGGCTGCAGTGAGCCATGATCGTGATCACAACACTGCACTCCAGCCTGAGTGATAGAGTAAGACCCTGTCTCAAAGAAAGACTAAAAGAAAAAAGAAAGAAAGAAAGATAAAAAGAGGAGTGAAATGAGACCGTGAAACAGAATGAAAAGCATCCTAATCTGTACATGAAGGAAAATAGTACATGATACAGGTGATTTTGCAGACCTCTTAGGACACTTTCATAAATGATACTGAGACAAATTATAGTCACATGAGGAAAAATACAATATTGCTACTTCAAAACTATACCACATGCATTCAACAAAATCTTATTGTGCAATTACCATGTGCTAGGCACTGCATTTATTAGTAGGCATTCAGCAAAGAGAGGTACAGCCTTCTGAAAGTAGTATTGTACTACTTTCAGCTCTCTGAACTCGGTGTTCTCATACCCTCTCACCCTTCTGCGCATTTGTCTATGCCACTTTGTTTTCCAGAGATGTACTACTACATCTACCTTTGTCCTTGCGCAGAAATCTGTTCTCAACTTTTTTAGACTCAGTTGAAGTATTGTCTCTCCTGTGAATTAAGCAGAGACAACTTCCTCTCCCTTTTGTTTTTTTATTTTCCAACTTTTATTTTAAGTTCACAGGTGCATGTGCAGAATGTGCAGTTTCTTGCATAAGTAAAGGTGTGTCATGGTGGTTTGGGCATAGATCTTCCCATCACCCGGATATTAAGCCCAGCATCCATTAGCTATTCTTCCTGATGCTGTCTCTCCTTCACACGCCCCACCCTCCAACAGGCCCCATTGTGTGTTGCTTCCTCCCAGGTGTCCTTGTGTTCTCATTATTCAGCTCCCACTTGTAAGTGAGAACATGCAGTATTTGGTTTTCTGTTTCTGCATTAGTTTGCTGAGGATAATGGCGTCCAGTTCCATCCATGTCCCTGCAAATGACATGATCTCATTCCTTTTTATGGCTGCGTAGTATTTTATGGTATATATGTACCATATTTTCTTTATCCAGTCTATCATTTATGGACATTTATGTTGAGTCCATGTCTTTGCTGCCATGAATAGGGCTGCAATGATATACACGAGCATGTATTTTTATAAGAAAACACAGAGAATCCCAGTAAGGTACTCCACAAGAAGGTCATCCCTAAAACATTCTTCTTATTGTCACACAGCACTTACTCCTCTCCCTTTCTATACAGCTCGCTTAAAAATGTTGACTAACATCTTTTCCTTACTTCGCTATGTCTCCACTAAAATATAGTTTCATTGAGTCTAGAGAAGTTTATACTTCCCTAAGATTTACAATGATTTTAAATTCTTAAATGGAATAAAATTTTAAAAAACTCGAAACCAAACACAGACTTAATGTATTGATTCTTTTTAAATTATTCTAAATTATAGGTAGTTTGGGTTTGTTAAGTAAAATTGTATTAGAGAAAATTATTTAATATATGAACAGGAAAGTCCAAAATGCCAGAATAGTAATATGAAACAAACGATGATAATGAAAGGCTTTGACTTTGGTTTTGGTCGTGTAATTTGCTTTGGCCAGTAGGACATTAGCAGAAAAACCTCAAACAAGGAGCTGAGATATACTAGGGTGATTCTTCTTCCATAACTCTTAGCATACAATGGCCTGGTGAGCTCACGTGTATTTTTTTTTTCTTTGCTTGTTTTTGTTCTTTGAAAATGCAGGTTTATACATAATAACTCCTTGCAGGTAATAGGATTCTGATTAAAAGGCTCTATTGAACTGTGACTTATCTCTCTGCATGGAATTTGCAAATGCTAATGAACTTATTTATTTTTCTTATGTGCCTCACAGACATCCAGTTCACTTTGCTCCCACATGATTTTCAAACACAAAACAAAACAAAAACCGAACTTCTAGCCCTTGACTGTCCTGAAGTAGGGCTTATTTACTTAGCCAAAAATGTTCACCTCTGACAGTCACACATAAGTCCCAAACCAAAGCCATGCCAGTCAAGATTCTAACTCAGGAGTAGCCTATGCCTCTGAGCCTGGCAGCAGATTTGCTTTGATTATTAAGCACAGTTCTGTAGCCTGGCAGAGCACTCACTGAAGCCACCAGAATCGGTGTGCAAAAAATTGAAGAAGTTTTGTCTGAATCACAGGTGCAACAAAAAGTGAAAGACAGCCCTGGGTGAAAAAAAAAAAATGAGGTCACAGCAAGAAAGGAGTTTCCTCAAGTTACTAAAAAAACTCAAATACGATGAAAAAGTAAATCAAAGAGCCATAACAGAATTTCTGAAGACATCAGTGCTTTAGTGACATGGCAGTTCAGTTTATTAGAACACAGTGATAATGAGGCCATGCTTTAGAGTCCTGATTGTCCTTCTTACTTTGGCTGTGCTCCAACACCATGGACTTCACCCCTACCCCAAATCAGTAGCCATGAAATATTTGATGTCAGTTACAATGGAACCGGGTGAAAGAGGGTTGATGGAACAGTGAAAATTCACCACTGACCACTGAAAAATGAGGTCAAGGTACAGGCTCTATTGACAGAGCCTGTGAGAGGTTGAATAAACTCATTTCAGGATAAGAACACAATGTTACAGAGCTGAAGACTCATCAATTGTCAGTTTTTTTTTTTTCTTACCGTTCTTTGTTAATGTTGTTTCTTTCATAATGTATTTGCTAATAGGGAATACTTAACTATAGGCTTCTCTGTGACCTTAATAACTAGGTTTTCTAAGGAAGGGGAGTCATTCATACTCCAAACACAAGAATTCAAAATGGCTGCTTAGTAGGAAATACTTCATTTTTTATTCTTAATTTTTTTCTAATTTTATTTTTAACTGACAAATAATGATTGTATGCATTTATGAGGTAAAATGTGATGTTTTGGTACATGTTTACAATGTGGAATGATTAAATCAGGGTAATTAACAAATCTATCACCTCATATGCTTACCATTTTTTAATGGTGAAACATTTAAAATCTATTGTTTTAGCAATTTTGAAATATAAAATGACTCATTATTTATTATAGTCACCATTCTGTGCAATAATTCACCAAAACTTATTCCCCCTGTCTAAATGAAACTTTGTTCCCTTTGACTAACATCTCCCCCTTTGTCATTCACCCTCTTCCCCCAGTCTCTGGTGACTGTTAGTCCAGTCTCTATTTTATGAGTTCAACTTCTTTAGATTACACTTATACATGAGATCATGCAATATTTGCCTTTCTGTGCCTGACTTATTTCACTTAATATCCTCCAGTTTCATCCATGTTGTCACAAATGACAGGATTTCCTACCCCACTTTAAGGATGAAGAGTATTCCAATGTGGATATATACCACATTTTCTTTATCCATTCATCTGATGATGGACACCTACGTTGACCCCATAACTTAGCTAGTGTGAACAATTCTGCAATAAACATGGGAGTGCAGATGTCTCTTTGACATACTGGTTTCCTTTCTTTTGGGTAAGTATCCAGAACTAGGATTGTTGGATCGTACAATAATTCTGTTTTTAGTTTTTTGAGGAAACTCCGTACTGTTTTCCATACGGTTGTCTTAATTTACATTCCCACTATCAGTGCATGAGAGTCCCCTTTTCTCCATAACTTCATCAACACTTGTTATCTTTTATCCTTTTGACAACTGTCATTCTAAAAGGTGTGAGGTGATGGATATCTCATTGTGTCTTTAATTTGTATTTCCCTGATAATTAACGATTACGAGCATTTTTTAATATATATGCCTTGGCAACTTATATGTCTTCTTTTGAGAATTGTCTACTTAAGTCCCTTGCCCTTTTTTGATTGGGTTAATTGTATTCTTGCTATTTAGTTGTAGGAAATACTTCATTATTGGGGATGATATAGTGAGAAACTTTTATAATAATGAGATATATTTATTTCATATATCAATTAAATATTTAAACACCAGTTCTAAGTTCCTTTTTACTTGGCTATTGTATACATACTTTTATACATAAACTATTACTGGGATAAAAACTTAACCCTTTATTATAACATATGGAATACCACAAAGTGTTAAATAAAACATGATGTAGTCAAGGTAATATAACTTGGTAACTTTTAAATATGTTGGTTGCTCCTTAAAAAACCAACAAGTCTATGACTGAGACTTTCATGGACAAAATAAAGTTATTCTAGGGATTTATAATTCTATATAGAACCAAAAAATTTAAAAAGGGATACTGAACAAAATAATACTACAATGCAAAGTGTGGGGAGAGAGAGAATTTATGAGTTCAAATAATCATGAGAATAAAAAACTCAATTTTTTTTTCTCAAATAGTCTTCCTCCAAAGTGGCACTGGCCTGACAATCACCCAAATCTAGAAGAAACCCCCATACCAAGGAAGTATACACACATGTTCAAGTGGTCAATACACAATTTTAAACATTCAATAAGCTAAATGTCTACAATTAAATATGCCATCAAGAGGGAAATGTAATGGATACAAATTATCATTATCAAGTTTCCTAATTATGTGCAGTTATGAAATAAAAAATTAACTTATGGTTATAAATTAGAAAATGAAGATGAATTCTAGAATGATACAGAAACAAAAAAATGACTATCAATGAATGAAGAAAAATTATCTTGAAAACAAATATTTCAGATCATTGAATCTGTTTCAAGAAAACTCTCATGGACATGCTGAGGTCTACAAAACTTGTATCAGGAAAATAAACAATTAGAATATTGTTTATTCTAATAAAAATATTAGAAACTTAAATGTTTCTAATATTCAGAAACAGAATTTGCCTCATGTTTAGTTAGCCATCATAATTTGCTTAATTTAGCTGACAGCAAACTGATGAAAAAAGAACACATAAGTGAAGAAACATTTTCATCACTCCAAAAATGACAATTCACAGGCACCCATCGTAGACATTTAATAAGTGCTGGTTAGAATATATACAATATATGAGCTTAAAAAAATATTTTTAAAAGTTACTTTTAAAAATAAGGAATTGCAGAAAAGACATTAAAAGTTCTACTCAAGGTTTCAATATAAGAAATGATCAAAAAGACTGAATAATATAATTGTTTAGGTAATCAGTCTCCATAAACTGATAACTTACATGAAAATGAGTTAATAAAAATACCTAAACATAATTAAGAACACATTCAAAAATGATTAGAGATGACACAATACAAGAAAAGTGGCTTTTCAGCCAATAAACAATAGTGGTAGAGTTTTAATGTTAAAACACATACAATACAAATTGATACTGCCAAATAAAAAAGAATTGGAAATTCTAGAAAAGTTTTTGAAGTTAGAGATGTAACAATAGAAATATAGAATAATTATCTGAAAGGGAAATATGTAGGATAGAATTACAATATCAATTTCTATGCATATCTTTAATGGAAAAATTTTACTCACATTTCAACAACATATTTTCATAAGACTGTAAGAACAGTTCATTAGAAATTCTGTGAAAGTTTTGACCAAGTGAAACTCTATTTTAAAATGGCTTAGCATCTAGTTCGTAGAAAATAACAATACAAATAAAAAAAAAAAAAGGAATAATTTTCAGTATTGTTCTATTATCTTACTGAATCATGAGACCAAACAATGACTTGGAAAGATTTTTACCAATGTTCTTTACCTTATTTTTTTCATTTCTATAGAAAGAGTTACAGTATGTTGTGTTAGTCCATTTGCATTGCTATAAATGATTATTGAGACTGAGTAATTTAAGAAAACAGGTTTAATTATCTCATGGTATTGCGTGTTGTACAAGAAGCATGGTGCTGGCATCTGCTCCTGGTCAAGCCTCAGCAAGCTTCCAGTCATGGTGGAAGGCAAATGGGGGACTGGCATGGATAAGAGAAAGAGGAAGAGGAAGAGAGGGAGGAGGTGCCAGACTCTTCTAAATAGCCAGATCTCACATGATCTAATAGTGTGAGAACTCACTCATTGTTTTGAGGACAGCACTAAGTCATTCATGAGGGAATCTGTCCTCATGACTCAAACACCTCCCACCAGGCCCCATCTCCAACACTGGGGATTACTTTTCACCATGAGATTTGAAGGCAACAAACACCCCAACAACATCCTATGTCGAACTTCTTCACAGGAGTTTTATGTAGACAAAGTTGAAAGCATCATTTGTTCTAGTTGTGCTCAGAGTTTCTAACAACACAGTCAGCTCCACACTGTCTCTATGACCCCTGCCAAGCCTGCTGTCAAAGCTCAGAAATCCTGACTTGGCTTTTCACCCAGAGGTATCACCCTACAGCTGCACTCAAAAGAGAGGACTCAGCATCTGAGAGAGTGTTATGAACCTAGCCACACATCGCTCCATGTAAAGGTCTGAACCAACCCATTACAAAGTAGAAAGTTATTCTGGAAGCATTGACGCTGTAGTCACAGCCAGGCCCTCTGTTGACTGAGATCCCCTCACTAAGTGTGAAGAGAAGGGTTGAAAACAGACAGATGCTGCTGCAATCAGGTGTGCAAGAGGTGATGCGCATTCAGCACTTTTAGGATAAATCCTAATCAGCCTAGGGTTGTCATAGCAGCATTTTTAGAACAACCTATAAGGGTGTCATAATGTCATTTTTAGAATAACATATCTACATAAATGTAACAAAACTAAATTGTCTCAGTTTATTTTATATGATTTATCTGTAAATCGAGTGAAAGCAAACACTTTGCTTTATTCTACACATTATAATTCTCCTATTCACTTTGTCCTTTTGGAGAATATTAAAACACAATTCACTTTCCTTCAATTTGTGCGGAGATGAGACTGGGATAGAAGTGCCACGTAGCTGACAGGTCATACTTTAAATTAAGTTTCCCAAATAAGAATTTAATCTAGTTTCAATAAAAGAGTTATTAACCACTTTTAATTAGGAAAAGCAGGACTGAATCTGGGGTGCATTCTTCAGGCTCCCAATGCAAAAAATGATCATTAGTCACTGATGATATCAGGGCTTGTCTTCAAAGGGCTGCAATACAGATGTCCACCAAAGGAATCTCAGGAGAAAGGAAAGTGTTGAAATGAACAGCTCTGGGGATATTTCACAGATCTCAGTTTGACTTAATTTGCAAAGGCACTATCTTGGTATGAATACATGGAGAGTCTCTCTCTGAATTGACTAATGCTTTTGGCATTCACAAAATAAAACCAACTAGGAGAGCTCACTGCTAATAAAACTTATTTACTGTGTATGTCCATGTACATTAGCAATCTAGACACTTTGCAACCTTTTAATTTTATTTTTTGTTGTACCTGCTTAAAAACCAGTAATAAGGAGTTTGCTCTTATTTGTCAGATTATAAATCAATGGCAAAATTAATCATAAATGAGTCATTTAATCACAAGCAGTCATTTTTTCCTCACCACCTACCTTCCTCTACAGCCCAGTAAGTGTGACCAATAAAATACAAAGTGAGGGGAACATGTATTCGTGCAAAAAATTTAAAAGGGTATCTACACTAAGCATAGTGTAAGGCTTTGCATTAAAATATTATTTTCTATTGGGGGTGGAAGCGGATAAGTAGGAAAACTCCTGCCACAACTACAGTACTAGAGTGTAGTAGGGATGAGACTGGGGTTGAGCCTTCCATGCTGGAAGGAAGTCAGGGGTGGAGGCCGAGTTGTATAAGAGAAGTGAGTAAGTATAAGACAGCCAACTTGTTTCACCAAAGAGCTTGGAAATCAAGCAGAAGGAGCCTTGAGAAAGCATCCCAGCGACCTTTTAAATTGAAAAGGAGAGAGCAGTCCATTACACGGTGCCAGTATGATGTCAGGACTTCCTATTATGGAGGTGGCCTGCAACGAAAAGAAAGGCCACATAGCCAGGCTTTTTCTAACACTGACGGGATACCAGTTCACTAGGGTGTCCTTCAAGTTAGATGGGTAGGACAAAGTCTGCCCTGTGAGAATTTACTTTGACTGGGGCTATAAGTATATGAAAGACTTCGGAGTCCTGGAGCTCTTCCAGAATGGGTGGTTGCAGCACAGAGAAATGGGATCATAGAATTTTTTCTAGAGCAAACCACCAGCTACAATAATGAGTGAACACAGCTGGGTTGTTTCCCAAAAAAGTGAGCAGAGAAAGTCATCACACCACAGAAAAGTTATACAGTAAAAGGGGCCAATCTGGAGAATTAGAAAAATCAAAAAATATGTCATTCTCTGAAACAGAAGTACTGAAGAATGTTCCAGAAATTATCTACTTTAGCTGTTGAAACAGAATTACTGAAGAATGTTCCAGAAACTATCTACTTTAGATGTTCAAACATTCTGCACAGTCACAGTGAAAGACTGATTTAAAGTCAGGAAAGAATGTTTAAAGATGAAAATCATGATTGTGAATTTAACTATATTACAGATGGTGAAACACATGGGAAACTGCAGAATGAAAATAGTGAACTGAGTAACACACTCAAGAAACTCACCCAGAACTTAGAGGAGATATATGAACATATGAAAAAAGAGATAGCCAGCCACAACAGACCTGGGATTCCCAATATGCTGATAACTGGAATCCTAGAAAAAGAAAAACAAATGCTAAAAACAAAATATATACATAGAAAATTAAATAAAATACAGGGGCAAAAGACACAAAAAGTTTCAGAGCTGAAGAAATAACCAAATTTTAGAACAAATTGAAAGTGTTTACTAAATAGTGAAGAAATTAATTGGGAGATCAGTATTTAATCCAGATTAAAATGTAGAATTTCAATGATTACAGAAAAACAAAAGTCTAAAAAACAAAAGGTTTTAAGTGTATCAAAAATTTTCAATGGACATAGGTATTCAAAATTTTTCTACATGAATAAAAACATTGCGGAAAAATCGACAGTAACTTTATGGGAAAAGAGCAATCACATTTTTCTCAATAATTCTCCAGCAATAATTTTTTATTTTTAGATTTGACTCCTGAAAATGCAGATAACAAAAACAAAAATAGACAAATGAGATTACATCAAAATAAAAGCTTCTGAACAAGAAAGAAAAAAATTAACTGTGAAGTTACAATCTATGATCTGGGAGAAAATATTTCCAAGCTTTACATGTGATAAAGGATTAATATCCAAAATATATAAGGAACTCAACTTGAATGCTCAAGTTAACAGAAAGAAAACCAATAATACAATTAAAAAATAGGCAAGGAACCTCAACAGACACTTCTCAAAAGAAGACATAAAAATGGTTGACAGGTTCATGAAAATATGCTCAACATCAGTGATCATTAGGGAAATGCAAATTAAAAACAATAATGAGATATCCACTCACCCCTGTCAGAATGGCCTTTATGGAAAAGACTAAAGATAACAAATGTCGGGGAGGATGTGTAGAATGGGGAACTCTTACCCACTGTTGGTGGGAATATAAACTAATACAGCTATTATGGAAAACTGTATGCATGTTCTTCAAAAAACTAAAAATAGAATTACAATATGATCCATCAATTATAGTTCTCAGTGTTTAACCAAAAGATTTGAAGTAAGTATGTTAAAGAAAGGGTTGCACTCCCATGTTTATTGTAGCAATACGCACAATAACCAAGTTATGGAATCAACCTGTTTTCATCATCAGATGAGTAGATAAAGCAAATGAGGTATATATATACAATGGAGTACCATTCAGCCTTAAAAGGTGGAGACATCCTGTCATTTTTAGCAACATGGATGAATGTAGAGGACATTATACTAAGTGAAATAGCTAGGCACATAAAGACAAAACAGCATGTTCTCACTTATAACTGGAATCAAAATCAATTGAACTCAAACAGAGAGTAGAATGGTGGTTACAGAGGCTGAGAACTGAAGGAAGTAGGGAGATGATGGTCAGAGGGTACAAAGTCTCAATTAGAAAGGAGAAATACCGAAAATAACAGTCTATTGTACGTTTCAAAACTGCTGACAGTAAATTTTAAATGTTCTCACCACAGAAAAATAACTATTTGAGGTGATAGATATGTTAATTAGTTTAATTTACTTGTTCCACTTGTATTCATAAATCATAACATCACTTTGTACCCCATAAATGTACACAACTTTAATTTGTCAATTTATAATTAAAATATTTTTAAATACATAAAATTTATAAACAAATATGATGTACTTGACTGAAAAATTAATTGACAACTATAAGAATGGAAAATGTAGATATTATTTCATTATAATTGTCAACAAAAGATCCTTGAAACAATATACTTGTATTTTTGAAAATATTGCTCTTTGGTTATAAATTAATGCAAATTAAAAATAAAACCTTGACTTAGAATATGGAAGGTGCAACAGTAATAAAATATCATCATAATAGTTTGTGTCTAAATGTAAATTAGAGCAGTAAAAAATTATAAAGAGCAGGGGGGAGTTTTTAAAAAATTGTAAAATCTGTTGATGTCTTAGGAGCATAAATAAATGCATTAGTTTATAATTAGAAAATATAGATAAGCTTTTCAAAACATTTGAAGGCCAGCACTAGTAGGAAAAAAACTGGATACTTACCTTCAAAATCAATAGATTAAAAGGAGGAAAATAATGAGAAATGACAAAAAACAGGATGCATACTTAGAGGACAAGCACATCTATTTTCCAATAGCCTTAAATTAATTTTTAAAGTCACAATAAAAACACGCACTCTTGTAATGGGGTAAAAACTAAAAATCCAACAATATACTCTTGATCTAATGCAAACCTAAAGTGAAGTGGCAGGGGATACTTTGAAAAACAAATTGTGTGCTTGAATGCTTATGACCATGTAATCAATGACAGTAAAATCGTCGATGTATTTTTAATAAATCTAAAGAAACTTGTTAAATAACTTTAGGCATTTATAACCTAAAGAATATTATTTTTAGTATACTATTGAAATGTAAGAATGTTAACAAAAAAGTAAGTTAAAAAAGCAGATTACAAAATGTGGTGGTCAGATTGCTCTTAGCCTTACATATGTATGTATATCTCCACAGTTTTATCTCAGGGGTAGGGTAAGAATAGGGATCATTTTAATATTTCTATTCGAAACTTGCTAAACCATATTTAGAAAATAGCTCATTTTAAGAATAAAAAGCAAGCAAAGGAAAAATTAATACACAAACTTTGCTTATTCCGTAAAGTGTGGAAGTTCCTGGCTCAGGTTTCTGTGATAAGTTGTTCTGCATCTATTTCAATGAGAGCAGCTTCAAAGAGAACAAATATTAAGGTTTTATTTATAGTTTTGTAAGTTCCAGTCTCATTTTCTCTCTTTTTCATTAATGTTCTATTCAGCCACTAAAGGTGAAGGAAATTGAATAAAGGCAAATTTGAAATATGCAACAGCTCACGCAAAATAGTTTAAGAGGAGCCTTAGAAATTGCTTTGCATAAATATAACATCGAACACTTAATTGTCTTCTGCCTCTTAATGTGCAGCTTGCACTATTAAAGCCAATTGCTTCCTATATACCTTATAAAACAGAAATGCTGCTTTCTCTTCTCTAAAGAGTAATCTGATAAAAACTTTCTAACCTTGAAAATCTTCCTCTATGCTTTCCTTTTAAAATTCATCTTCTTAAACCACAGATAGCACTTATTACATAATAGAAATAATAAAATACAGAACACTAAATCTCAACCAGGTTCATACCTACAAAATATTTATCTCATATTATTCAAAACACACAGATGATAATGAGATGAGACAATGCAGATAGGGGACATAGAGTGATATAATTGAAAAGTCTTTTCTTTACCCTAAGAGAATGCTGCGAATTAACAAGATCATTTTTGTGAATGCTCAGATTAACATAAAACATTCATCAGATGATAATTTTTAAAGGAATGTTAACATTTATATGACAACAATCTTTCATGAAATTCAGAATTGTCAACAGCATTTGTATAGATTTCGAGATTTTCTTTTTCTTTTTGACCTCATATGCAGAAGTAACTGTTCTCCTCGTTCACAGCACATGCTTGCACTTAACTGTGCCATACCCCTCTAATTATTTTATTTTCAGTGTCATTTCCTTTTCTTTCCTCCTTAAGCTGATCTCAGTGTACTTGAGTTATTACTTTAAATATGCAAACATTTTTTGTGTTTTGTTCTGTTTTTAATTCACTTTCTTTCTGTCTTTATTAAACACTATATTTTTAAGCTCCAAATTGCTGTAAATTAAGTTTTTGCTTATATATTACATATGTGATGCTTATAATGTATATATACATACAATTATGTATTGGCATCAATACATATGTACAGTCTTATGTGTATACCCAGAAGAGTAACTACCAGGTCCTAAGGAATAGAAGTTTTTCATTTCACTAGATTCTGCCAGATCACTTAGTAGCATGAGAATATTATTTGCAGCCACAGAGAGAGCTACTGAAATTCTTTCTCTCTACTTCCTTGAAAATAAATTCTAAGACCCTTCTAATTTTCAGGGTTCTGATACATATAGGTCATTGTTTAATTTGCATTCTCTCATCATTAGTAAGTCTGAGCATATCTTCTCATATTTTGCTAGCATTTGAGCACTGCTTCTGTGAATGGACTTTTTATATTCCTTTCCATGTTCTATGGGTGCTCTAGTCGTTGTATTTTTGCCTCACTAGAGTTCCTTATATATTCTAGATATTAATGTTTTAGGCACTGTGAATATTTTATTATAGTATATAATTCATCTGTAAAGTTAGTGAAGCAAAAATTTTTAATTTGACTGTAGCAAAATGCATCATTTTAAAATCTGGTTTGTGGCCGGGCGCGGTGGCTCAAGCCTGTAATCCCAGCACTTTGGGAGGCCGAGACGGGCGGATAACAAGGTCAGGAGATCGAGACCATCCTGGCTAACACGGTGAAACCCCGTCTCTACTAAAAACTACAAAAAACTAGCCGGGCGACGTGGGGGCGCCTGTAGTCCCAGCTACTCGGGAGGCTGAGGCAGGAGAATGGCGTGAACCCGGGAGGCGGAGCTTGCAGTGAGCTGAGATCCGGCCACAGCACTCCAGCCTGGGTGACAGAGCGAGACTCCGTCTCAAAAAAAAAAATAAAAAAAAAATAAAAAATAAAATAAAAAAAATAAAATAAAATCTGGTTTGTGTTTTCTGAGTCTTCTTAAAGATAAGTCTTTCAACCTTATCTCATAAAGATATTCACTATCATTTTCTTCTATCAGTTTTATTGTTTTACCTTAATCCATTTGAAGTCTGCCTTTTCATATGGTAAAATAGGTATTAAGCTGTCTACAGTCGCCATCTAATAATATAGTTTTCCAGACTTCAGCTCCTAGAGAAGCCATCTTCTCTTCAATACTTTGTAGTGTCACCATGTTTCCACTTCTTGTATGTATATGGCTATATTTTTGAGCTCTATATTCTGTCATACCGGTTAGTTCACCTGTAACTATGCTGATACAATACTAATTTTTGTTGCAGTAACCTTATAGTCTGTTTTAAGACCTACTAAAATAAGTCCTATTCTCTTTGTTCTTTTAAAAAAGGGGCCCCAGCTTCTGGTGGGACCAAGATTCCAAGATTTTTAAGCCCAAGATTTCAGAATGATTTGTTAGGTTCCCTTACAAATCCAGTTCAAATATTTCTATCCATGTTCATCGGCCACTTTTTCCTTTATTTTGATTGTCTTCTAAGATCTGTTATATATAAATACAAAAAATATATATTATATAAAATATACATATTACATAAAATGTATATACATATATTTTATATATATATATATATTTGAGAAGGAGTTTTCACTCTGGTTGCCCAGGCTGGAGTGCAATGTCACACTCTCAGCTCACTGCAACCTCTGCCTCCCAGGTTCAAGCGATTCTCCTGCTTCAGCCTCCCAAGTAGTTGGGATTACAAGTGCCCCACCACCACAACAAGCTAATTTTTTGTACTTAGTAGAGACGGGGTTTCACAATGTTAGTCAGATTGATCTCAAACTCCTGACCTCAGGTGATCCACCCGCCTCAGCCTCCCAAAGTGCTGGGATTACAGGCGTGAGCCACCGTGCCTGGCCAATCTGTAATATATGTTTTAAATACTTAAAATATTCTTAAAATATTTTTAAAATATTTGGCTAACTTTTAGAAAACTTTATTGTTGTGTTTGCTTTGCCAACACATGGTACTTTATTTTATTTGGTAAGCACTACTATATTTTTCTGGTGAAAGCTATTATCTTTTTAATTTAATAAGCCTACTGAAATTATTAGTTCTAATTGTCTGTTGAATCTGTTGAATTTTCTATATAGATCATTACACTATCTGAGAAATGATAGATTTATCCCCTCCAAGCATTTCAATTGTGATTTTCTGACCATATTTTCAGTTCCATCATAAAAAGAAGTACATAGCAAATATCACTGTTTTATTCCCAATTAAAAATGTAAATATGCTGAAGTCTCTCAATGAATTATTTTATCTGTGGGATTTGGGTATATAATCTTTAATACGTTAAAAAACTATGTTTTTAAATTATAATGTACATTTTGAAATTAATTGTGATTCCTGCTTTTATGAGATAATCATGTGATATTTCCCCCTTGACCCATTAGTGTAATGAATATTGATTAGGACTTATCAATTAGGCAAGTGCATTTTATTAGCTAATTTTATGTTTAGAAATGTTTGCATCTAGGTTCACAAGTAAAATATACTCATCATTTATTTTCTGATGGTATCCTTTAATAATCATATATAAAATTAATACTAGAATAAAAAGTTTGCTAATTGGCAGTGGCATCTTACTGTGGTTTCAATTTACACAATATGACAACTAATAATGTTCAGTATCTTATGTAATATTTGCCATTCATATGTTTTCTATGATGAACTGTCTAAAACTCTTGCTATATTTTAATAATCAGATTGTGTTTTTCTTAATGAACTGGAGGGTAATTTTTGTGTTTTCTGAAAGTCTCTCTCTGTCTCTCTGATATAAGTTTTGCAAAAATATTCTCCCAGTCTGTGACTTAGATGCTGATTTTGCTGACTGTTTTCTTTTTCAGATAAGAAGTGTTTACTTAAATTAAGTATAATTAACTCATTTTATTTTGCATTGATTGTGCTTTTTCTGGCCTATCTAAAGACATCTTTGCCTAAAAATTTCATATTTGTAGCTCTCACCTTTATGTCTATAATCCATTTTTAATTAATACATGTACATGTATGAAGCAAGGATGAAGCACTATTTCTGTTCACATAAACTGCCATTTATTCCAGCACTATTTGTTGAAAAAATTGTTCTTTTACATTTGATTACCTTGGCACTATTTTTCAGTGTTAGCTGATCATTTATGTGTGGGTCCATTTCTTGACTCTCTATTCTATATTCTTGAATAATTTACTAACTCTCATGTCAGTACCACTCTGTGTTGATTAATGTAGGTTTATAAAAGGTATTGAAATAAGGTAATATATATTCTCCAATATTTGTTTCTTTTTTTCTATTATGCATTGGATAATCAAGGTCCTTTGCATTTTTATTTGAAACTTAGAATCTATTTTTATTAAAATGTCTGATAAAATTTCTTTGAGATTGCATTGAATATATAGATCAGTCTGTAGAGTCTTGACAACCTACCCATATTGTAATCCAGTACTATAATCTCTCTGGGATTTTAAAAATAGTACTCAGCATACTACATGCAAGAAATAATTGTATAATATTTATACTTATGTATTTAATATAATTATAAATGCAATTTTAAACTACTTTTGTATTGATGAGGTATAAAAATAAATAAAATTTTTTTTGGAATATCGATCTGAATCCTGCAACTTTGCCAAATACATGTATAAATTCTGTTCCTTTTTATTATATTCAATAGCATTTTCTAAATAATCATGACATTTTATGAATAAAGATTTTTGTTATGTATATTTTCTTGTATGATTTTTGTTTATTTTTCTTTTCTTTTGTACTGATACGATCTTCCAGTAAAATGTTAAATAGAAATGCTGAGATTAGATATCCTCGCCTTCTTCCAGAATTTAGGGGGGAATATTAACTGTTTTGCTGTTAAGTACAGTATTAGCTGTGAGTTTTTTATAGATATTCTTTATTAGTTTCAGAAAGTTCTCTTTTCTAATATATTTGCTGAGAAATTTTTACCATGAAGATGGATTTTCTAGCTCAAGAAGAGAGAATTTATCCTTTCTACACCTTTTGGTTCTACAGGGCTTCTCAACAAATTAGGTAATACTTACTAACATTAGTGGGAGTGGATCTTCTTTACTAAGTCCACTCACTCAAAACAAATCTCTTTCAGAACCACCCTCATAGTCACAACCAGAAATGATGTGTTACCAACTATATGGACATTTCTTATCCTAGTGAAATTGATAAATTAACTGACACATGGTATATTACCCATTCAGTTTATTGCTAGATTCAATTTGCTCAATTTTTAATAAGAATTTGTGTGTCTATGCCAGGTAGTAGATAGATCTTTAGTTTTCTTTCTGTGTAATATATTTTTTTCATTTTGTAATCAGGGTAATCCTGGCCTCATTAAATGTGTTGGCACCTATGTCTTTCTCTTCTACTTTCTGGAATAATTTATGAAGAAATGATATTATTTCTTTCTTAAAAATATGATAGAAATCACCAATAAAGGCTGGTTTTTGTGTGGTTTCAATGGTTTTAATTTATTTTGTAGTTACAATGTTATTCATGTTACCCATTCATTTCGAAGTGAGCACTGAAAATTTCTGTCTCTAAAACAATTGTCTATTTTATCTGAATTGTTAAATTTTTGGCAAGAAGTTCTTCATAATATTAGCATATTATATTTTTAATTATATAGGTTCTCTATTGATTCTGTCTTTCATTTCTGACATTAGTAATCTGTGCTTTCATTCTCTCATTCTCATTATTGTTTTATTTTTCTGATCAATCCAGTTAAAGGTTTTTACATTATACTGGTTATTTCAAAGAACTAGATGATATTTATTGTCTTCATTTTTCTATTTTATAATTTCTTTTGCTTAATTTGTGTTTAATTTGCTCTTCTACTTCTAGTTTAAGATGCAAGACTAGATCATTGATTTTAAATATTTTCCCATTTCTTATATATTTGATGATATAAATTTCCTTTTAAGAAAGTTTTATCTGCATTCCATCAATTTTGTCATGAGTTTTCATTAGCTCTAAATTCAGAACATCTAATTTCCTTTATTTCTCTAACCCATAGACTATTTAGAATACAACATTCCAGCTATTAGGGCTTTTCCAGTGTGTGCGTGTTTGAGAAAGAGAGAGAGAAAAAGAGACTGAGAGAGATTTCTAATATATTTCCTCTGTGTTTAAAGAACATATTACGTAAGATTTTCATCTTTTGAAATTTATTGAGACTTGTTTTATGGCATGGCATAGTATCTATCTTGGTGATAGACACTGTATATTCCACAATTGTTGGTTTTGAGTGTAGTGATTGAGAGTATCATTCAGATTTTTGATATGCTTATTAAATTTTTGTTGAACTTGTCTGTCAATTACTGAGTAAGTTACAATGAAATCTCCAAACATGAGTTTGGATTTATCATCTCTACCATGAGTTCCATCAGTTTTTGTTTCATATATGTTGAATTCTGGCATGTGAACATGTATTTATAATATATCATGTCTGATATTAAAATAATCACACCTATCATAATGAATACAGCCATCTTATGCTTAATATACTCATGGTATATACTTTCTCAGCCATATCTTTGTCTATTTATTTCTGTATTTAAAATATGTCTCTTGTAGAAAACATGTAGTTGATTTTTGCTTTTTTACTTGCTTTTGAAAAATAAATCAGGTCTGAAAGCCTCTGCTTTTTGATAGAAATGTTCAGATGTTACAATTTATAATTATTGTCATTGTTTTTATGTCTACCAATTTGCTATTTATTTTTATCACATCCAACTTCATAAATCAAAATTTGTTTAACATATTCTATTCTTTGTTGATTGCAGATGTTCATTCATTGGTGGCATGCTGTCCTTCAATTCTTTGAACATTTAAAAAATTCATTAAACATACTTATAAAAGATACCTTGTGAAACCTTTGTTAAATTAAACATTAAAGCCTTTTTGAGGATCTACTTACTGCACATTTTTCTGAGTATAGCTTATTTTTGATATCCTTCAACTTTTGATTGAATATTATCATTGTAAATAGCGTGTTCTATCAATGCTGTATTCTGTTGCATACTTCTGAGGGGTTTTAAAAAATTATTATTCTAGTCAACAGTGACTCAAGCTGCAAATATCTTGTCCACTGTATGCAGCTGCTGATATTTTTACTCCATTTTCATGGTTTTTCACTGCTACTGTATTAACCTGAGCCCCTCTTGGTCTCCCATGTATCTGCAAAATTCGATGTCAACTGAGGATATGAGCAGAGATGGGACACCTTCTCTTTGTGGGTTTCTAACACCTCCTCCTGCTCCAAATTCTAGCTATTTTTCTGCTTTCCACCTCTGGATTTTGACACTTTCGGTTATCAGGCTTCACCTGTCTCCCACGCAAACTGTGCACTGTTGGGGAATATAATCATTTAAGAAAAACACCACATCCACAGATAGGGTTTTGTGTGACTCTGTCTTTCATAAGTCAAATGTTTTATGGTCCTTTCCTGCTTTTTCAGTGTGTCTTTTAGGAGGTCCCTTGCTCACGTGTAGTTTAGCTATCAGTCATGGATTTGGGCAACATATGCATTAAATTTGCACCTTATTTTTTCCAGCTCTCATGTACCATATTTTCACTTTCAATATCCAGTAGCTTCTCCAGCCCTGATCCCTGAAACTTAACTAGTAAGGATGCCGGTTTTTTCAGTGCATGGTAGGTATAGCCCTGGAGCTTGGCCAGCATTTTCAACCTCAGGTCAGAAAACTGTAATCTTATCCCTTCCTTATTTGAGATTAAACTTTCCTCTGGCTCTGTATGCTTTTTTTTTTTTTTTTAAACATTTTCTAGTCTTAAAGCAACATTTTTCCTTAATCCAGTTAATCTAGTTTTTACAAATACTCTCTGGATTGAGTTCCTGTAACTACATCACTCCTCTGTTATTTAAGAAAATTCCTTTCTAGTCAAGGTTTCCAGGATCATGTATTTTCTAAAATCCCCGTAGGGCAAGAAAGGGCTAGGGCATATGCAGCTGCAAAGGGTTACACAGCAATTGATGTCAATATGAAAATCATGTAATATTACCAACCTATAATCGGGTATCTTCTCTCTCAAATTTCTCTTGGAAAAATGGACCTAAATTGCATAGTAAAAATAGTCCTGCCTTATAACAAAAGAGACTATTGTATTTTTTTCACAAAAGATGGTTTGTTGAGGCAGACATTTCATTGTACAGTGCCATGCAATTCCTCAAATCTTCCAGTTATTCCAAATACCGCTATTCCAATTATTGAATGTCTCATTTTTTTTCTAAAAGAGAAATATTTCAAATTAAAGACACCTGGCATGTCAGTAAATTTAGATAAGACACAGAAGCTGACCATGAGACTAAAAGGGCTTCCCTGTGGAATTTAAATATAAATACTGTTGCCTATATTTGCTTCCAACCTGGTAACGTGAAAGGGAAGTTGAAAAGGAAGTAGAGCAAACGACAGGACAGATTTACTCTCCAGAAATTGAATCAAGAAACCAGAAAGTGAAGAACCAAACCTCTTGTTTCGATCTAATCTCTTTCTCTCTTACTCATCCTAAGGTATTTCATGTATTTCCTCAATTCCCTCCTTTTCCAAGTCAGATCCACCTAGGTCTCCAAATAAGGCCATCTTAGAGCAAATATTCTATGAAATAGATTCTCTCCATGATCTCCTCCAAATTAGGCCAAAGCATATGGAAAATAGGGAGTTCTCTTCTGATGCTCTGGAAAGAGAAAATATTTGTTCTACCAGATAAATGGATTAATTGTCTATTCATAGCAAAATATAAAAAATGGCAAAAAGATTGATAGCTAATTGAGTAATGACTTCAAAAATAAAACAATGATATTTTCTTATTGAGATCACTCCCATTTACAAGAATCTTCTCAACATTGAGAAATTTAAAAGGAGAATTTTTATTCTAATTTAATTGTAAATTTATTCTGAAATATAGGATCATTTCACTTTATTGCTTTCAATTTACTTCAGTAGTCTTTCACTTATAGTTGCATATACCATGCTTTATCTATTGCATAAGACATTGTAAAACAAAGGCATATTATATAAATGTGAGAAGTCATTATCATGTACTTACTATGCAAGACTGTACAATGCCCAGAGCACTAAAGAAAAGGAAATTCTCTGTATAGAGCTTCTCTTTTTTTTCTTTTTCTTTTGCATGTTGCTGATACATTTCTCAAATCACAATTATTTCCATGGTAACAGACTATGATATCAAAAAGACAGCCCACTGTCTTCTAAGATATAGCAGAAAAATAATTTGTCTCTGAATGCGAAAGCCTCTTAGTCCATCACAAATATTGTCAATAATTAGCAATAACAGCAAGGGGAATTCAATTACAGGCAAAGCAAATTGCTTTTTATTTAAATGTTCTCTTTTTAATGCATCCCAGTGTGAAAGTCCCTCTTTAAATTAGTGAAAGCATGTGTAATCTCAATACCTCCATTGGGGGTTGTAGGAATATATGTAGTCTCACTGTTTGGTTGAGTGTTTAGAAGCTTAGGATAAAATTATCCTGCTGTAGGTACTTTGGAATGACAGATACTAATAGCAATTTAGATAATTAAGTGTATTCCAGCTTTATTTCAATTTTCTCCAGCTGTAAAATTCTTATATGCTAGCTTAATATATTCATATTTATGTAAATTTAAATACAACCATAACTATTTTATAGTAATTATAAAACAGGTTGGGTCATCTTTATTTCATTTTCTGATGCTGTTCAACCTTATGGAAAGGTTGACCTAATGTTCTACCAGAAAAGAGCAAAGATGGGTCATCTCATTTTGGTTCCTATCAGTTGGGCTTAATTTTTTCAGTAGTTGTCATTTTTGTAGAAATAGTAGATAAGAAATGTGAAAAATTTATGAACAGGAACCAT
The DNA here is from genome assembly GCF_000951035.1 of Colobus angolensis palliatus. NCBI lineage: Eukaryota > Metazoa > Chordata > Mammalia > Primates > Cercopithecidae > Colobus > Colobus angolensis. Next base: position 597,785 of record NW_012118522.1, read on the forward strand.
GGCATCTGGAGTAAGAACCCAAGATGTCCACCCTTCAGTAACCTCATTACAGAGCTGAGAATAAAATAATTTAATTTGGGCATCCTGGGTAAACATGCCTTGAGGTCAAAGTTTATCAACTAGTAAGAACTCTTAATTATATACCCCTTTGCTTCTCTTCTCTAAAGAGAAGTCACATTCCTAAAAACATCTATTCTGCCCACTGATTTGTAACTTGGCAAAGAAACATAGGATATGCAAATTAGATCACTAGCAGAGCTGAGAAATTCAACATATGGGAAGCTACAAACTATAAGCAACTTTCTCTTCTGAAGTATAAACTTCACTACGTTCATTCCATTCATTTCAGAGTAACATATTTCCAGTTGATTTAGTCTACGTGAATACTAAAAGTTGGCTTAGAGCCACAATACAGGCAATTTTCAATGATGTTATGTAGGGAAAGCATTTAAATGATGTTCATATATTTACCTTTATTTTTGCTTTCTTATATGTTGTGTTTACCTCAAAAATTATAATGTCATTTCTTCAAGGCTAGATACTATTGCTAAAATTAATGTTATATAATTTAGAGTGCATTACATACAGCAAAAGATGAATATGATAGATTAAAGATGGTTAAAATAATTTGATACTTCTTCCATTGAGAAGTGGAATCCAATATTCCTTTTTTGTCGTCCCCTTGAATCTGGGCTTGAATTTGTGACTTACTTAACTCATGACATAAGTGATGTTCTGGGACTTGAGAAAGTAACTCATAAGAAATACCATTCAACCCAGCAATTACAACAGTGGGTATATACCCAAAGGAATATGAATCATTCTGTTTTAAAAACACAAGCGTGCATATGTTCATTGTGGCACAATTCACAATGGCAAAGACATGGAATCAATCTAAATGCCCATCAATGATAGACTAGCTGAGGAAAATATGGTACATATGCACCACAGAATACTACGCAGCCATAAGAAAGAATGAGATAATGTCCTTTGCAGGGATATGGGTGAAGCTGGAGGCCATTGTCCGTAGCAGACTCACACAAAAACAGGAAACCAAATACCATGTGTTCTTACTTATAAGTGGTAGCTAAGTGATAAGAACACATGGACACATAAAGGGGAACAACACACACTGGGTCCTATCAGAGGTGGAGGGTGGGAGGAGGGAGAGAATCAGAAAAAATAACTAACAGATATTAAGATTAGTACATGGGTGATGAAATAATCTGCACCAAAAAAAAAAAAAACCCATGACACAAGTTTACCTATGTAATAAACCTGCACCTGTACTCCTGAACTTAAAATAAAAGTTAAGAAAAGAAGCCTTGCAGCTTCTGCCTATGTCTCTTAAAACACCATCTCTGGGAACTCTGAACTTCCAGGTTTGAAGTTAGACTTAATCTGAAATTAGTATTAGGATAGCCATTTGTAAGATCTACAGTTGACTGTTCCAGCTAAGACCAGCCTTAAAACTATTCCTGCCAGGGTGTCAGATATGTGAGTGAAGCCACATTGGACTTTCCAGACTGGTCTACACAGCAGAGGAATACTATTAAGGAACCCTGGTTGGTGCCACATGGAATAATAAAATCTGCCACTTGACCCCTGACCAAATTACTAAACCAGAAAATCTCTATATATAATGAAATGGTTGATGCTCCAAGGCTCTAAATTTTGGAGTGGTTGGGTTGTACAGCAATAGATAAACCAAGATGAAAAAAAAATGTGTGAATAATTTTGAGACAGCAAAATGTTCTACTGACCAGCTAGAAATCTATGTATCTGTTCCTTTTTTGCTATTATATATAAAGGTAAATTTTATCTATCTAATAATTTCCCACTTCTTTCCCTTTTCAGTACTGTAGCTATCATCAACATTCTATAGCCTTTTTTAAAGTCATATTCAGATAAAGTTAGCAATACTTTTTCTTGAACAAATGAAAGTGTTTTGAAAGCACACAAAGGTATTCTACTTATATCTTTGAAAGTCTTATCAAATACTATACTTACATATCATAATATTATAAATTTGTTTAAAGAATTTATGGAAATTAATCATTTTATAGTTATATAGCAGGCTCAGTTTTGTTGAGACCACACATTATTCTAAACTATCAGAAATACAAAAATGTGCTATAATTTACAATTGAAATCAAGGAAAGAAAAGTTTGAAATCATTAAACAATTATCAATCAAATAAAAGCAAAATGTCTAACTGCAAGCTGGCAGCCTCTACCTAAGGAAATGAAAGTGCTTGAGGAGTGCTTTAGTTATCCACATAGTGTCTGACACACCATATGTATTTGCTGAATTAATGAATTAGAGGATAAAGGATTTCTAGTCACAAGGGAAAATACTTTTAATGAACCATATTAAAAAAATTTTAAGAGGCATGGGGATTACATTTGGTATCAAGAGAGTTGGAAAATAAGAGAATATACACAGAAAACAAACACAAGCAGAAGAAATTTAACATAGTCTGTTGCTTTGCCAATAGATAAACAGTTCTTCCCAGGGAAGAGATATAGATACTATCTGAAGCAGCAGCATCCCATATACCATGTAATAAAAAATAAGATGAGCATAGGCACAAAGGCACAAGAAATTCTTTTCAGATCCTGATAGAATAAAATTGCAGTGGTGCATGTAGATATGTTGCAAAGGCAGCCAGGGAGCAGTAGAAACAACACAAAACTTAAAGTCAAATAGATTCACCTTCAAATCCTAGTTTTTCCACTTGCTATATGCATGACTTTCAGCAAGTTATTTAACTTTTCTGAGATTTCATTCTATTAATTTCATATCTCCAAATGAAGATGATATATCTTTCATTAACTAATTATCTAGTGTCTGCCTGAGATAATATTAGGTAGGTACCCCAGAAGTGTTAGTTCCTTTCTTTTTCTTTTAGGGGGTTTGGAAACCACCTCTAACCATATATCATGTTAATGTAAATACAAACTTTGTTTTTTGGTTTGCTTGTTTATACTGGAGAGGATAAATTGAAAATTGTATCCAACTTTTTAACCCACACCCAATTATCTTTTTATGTTTATTCATGTATGAAAAAAGAGAAAAGAAAAATAACAGCACATCTCTGGTATGCATTCCTGTCTTAAGGTTTAGTGGGAATACGGCTGATGTTTTTATCTGTTTTTTCAATAAAAGACTATGACTTTGGGAAATAATAGAAAATAGGCTAAGTAATTATATCAATCAATCTATCTTTCAAATGAGTAAAATATTCCAGGAAAAGAGCCTTTATTAAACAATAGAAATAAGAAAGAAGATTTTGAGATAGTAGAATATACAGATACAGTGTAAATTAAGACATAACTGAGATCAACAGATATGATTTAGAAAGAAGGATAATTGAAGTATTGCTCAGTAATTCTTAGGCTGAAGACAATGGAATGCAAATAATATTTATGCCTTTAGATATCTCAATACCATTGAGTAGAAACAATTGTAGCTAATATTGATTGAACATCTATAAATATGCAGTTACTACTTAAACATTGTACTCATTGTTTTTAAATTATCTGATTCTGAAAGCAACAATAGAAAGTATTACTATTGTTATCTCAATTTTCCATATGAGTAAGCTACATTACTCAGAGTAACCTGTCAAATATTGTAAAACTAATGAAAGGTTTAGATACAAACGAACTTGAAAATTTAACATGAGAAAGTAAAAATGTCCTATACATGTTATCTCTTTTTGATGAAATAGAGTATTATACAAATATGTGCCAGTAGATAATTCAAAACAATCAGATTACAAGGTACCAGTGAGAAAGAAATCTGTTTCCTGATCAAGCCTATGCTTCGAGTTTTTAATGAACTTATTTGATGCCCCATCCCATTTCAACAATTATACTTTTAAGTACTGTTGGAGTCACACACCATTATAATCTGCTAGATGCTGACTAGGGTAATCACTAATGTAATCCACCAACCCTGTAGTTGACATTCATGAGTTGTCTGTTTAGAATTAGACTCCCTCAACTTCATCTGGAGTGTTCAGATTTTCCTTGGCAAAATTACCCACCAACTATTCTCAGTTGTGTAACAGTCACGTAAGAGTCACCAAATATTAGTCATAGATTAGTTTAGCAACTGATATATGATACAATTCTAGCTAACATGAATGAAGCAGCTATTTGCTGGCAGATTCTGAGAAAGGTAACCAGAAGTAGAGTTATTGTTGGTGCTACCATGAAGGAGATAACTTGAGAATCTAGATCACAGAATAACCAACACAACTGCAAAGAAGTGCAAGAATATATAAAACGTTACAACTCTCTTGAATTTTGCAAATCTCTAGATCATGCCTGAAACCAGATTTAACTGCATTTTTCTGTTATGTGAGTCCTTAAATTCACTTTTAAATTTAAGCTAGACTTCATAAGATACAATCACATAGAAGAGGATTTCTTAATGCCAGCACTATGTACATTGGCTAAGATGAATCTTTGTTGTGGGAATGGGTGCTGTCCTGTGCATTGTAGGATGCTTAGCAGAATCCCTAACCTTTACCCTCTACTTGCTTGCAGATGCCTCCGGTGACTACAATTAAAACTGTCTCCAGACATTGCCAAGTGTTTCCTGTAGTACATCACCCTTTATTGAGAACCACTACCATAGAGTGCTAACAGACATCATGTGTGCCTTCCCACCAACCATTCTCTCTTTAACTATAATGATTTTCATTCATGGATCCACATATTCTTTGTGTTGATGCCTAAACTAAGTCACATGACTTTACTCTTTGACCATAGATTTGTTAGGAGACGGGTAAAGTGATGAAATTTGGGCTGATAAATTTTATGAAAAGTTTATGTTTACATCTAAAGAAACAACACTTCCTTTATCTTCTGAAAATAGGTAATTCAATTAGATTTGTGGGATTATGCATTCCAAGGAACCACAGGCAACCATCTTATGACAATGTTGAAAAGCCAGCCCTTAGACCAAAGTTTACACAAATCAGAATCGGAAGCCAAGCAAACAGTATATTCTTAGCAATTCTATTACGCAGTTGAATCACACCAACTCTGAAGCCTTCCAGTTTCACGAGTGAATATATCCCCTTAATTAATAAGCTTAGAATTATGTTATCTGTTACTTACAATATATGCATATTATCTGATTCAAAGAATTTTCTTTGACTTGGAATATGAAAAACTTCCAGGCAAATGAACAGAGATTAACCAGTGATGTCTGATAGAAGTTTCTGTAAAGATGGGAATGTTCTATATCTCTGTTACCCAACATGGTACTCATAGCCACATGTGACTACTGAACACTGGAAAGTTGGCTAGGGTTACCGAGTTTAAATTTAAATTAATTCTCTCAAGGGGAAACTAGGTAGGCGAATAGGGAACTGGGGTGAGCAGGGGTTGAAGCACGAGCAGGAAAACAGCAGGTGCAGCCAGTTCGCATAAGCAAAGAACACCAGGTGAAGCCAGTTTGCATAAGCAAAAGAACAGCAGGTGAAGCCAGTTCGCATGAGCAAAAGAACAGCAGGTGCAGGCAGGTCTTCTAGGCAGGAGAGCAGCAAGTGCAGCAAATAGGCTTCCTCCTCGCTCCCAAGATAACAAGCCACTTCAGCCTTGATTGACTGCGGGCCGGGTCTCCACTTCAGCCTCTGGTCACAGGTCAGTCCTTTATGGGGTGTGGCCAATTGGAGGCCTCTGGGTGGCGGGGGGCGGGAAACGAAGGGTGTTGCTGGGGCTTTATAGCTTAATAAAAACCCTGATTAAGGAGGCTTTCGGGCCGCTTGCTCGAACTCTCTCTTGCTCTGTGAATTGTGTTCGATGAATCGGTGCTTTCTTACTCCTTTCTTCTATTGCCTTGTCTTTCACTGATTCGTTTTTTTGTTGTTGTTACTTTGTGCATTTTCTTCAATTCTTTGTTCAAATTCTAGAAGAAATTAGAAAAGATAATCATGCAGTTGGAGCTTTAGTTGGCAGCAATCCTCAGCATCTAGAGATGGTTAGTGGAGATGGGGCTCTTAGCAAACTCAACAAATAAGAAAATATGAAACCTGATATTGAATTTGTGAGAGGGAGGAGGCAAAGAAACAGTGAAATTAGGCAACTATCAACATTCCAGAGAGGATCAAAGCAGGCAAGTCGCTCTGAAAACCAACTAAAGTAGATATGAAATTTTAATTTGGACAAATCCATAGCACAGTCTACTCTTATATTTGGCAGCAAGAGCCGTGAGCATATGGTTGGAAGTTCTTAGGTCAGGTGCTCATAGTCGACTACGGCCAGGGTGAGAAATCACATAAGTTTATGTCCGTGACAGCATTTGTGTGTCCCCAGTGGGCGTTCAAGGCATTAATATATTTTTTTTAATTTATATTTCTCCTCAGCCACAGAAGGTGTGTGGTATTATCCTAGCTTTACTAGTGAATAAACTCAGGAACAAAACTCTAAGTGTCCTTGCTACTGCGTCAAGGCAGCCTTTATAGACTACAGATAAGTTTCTAGGAATTATTTCACCAACAACCTCTAAACTCTGCTTGCTCTTTTCCCCTCCTTTCTGTCTCTTCAGGAAACAGTTGTAGAAATACTTTAGCTCAATCTCAAAATTTCATGCTTACTACTTTAACTGGGGCTCTCTGTGGGGCAAGCCCCCTGAGAGAGATGCAGCTTGTATCTGTGCAGGTACTCTAGAGCCAAATCACTCTTCTTTTCCAAAACCTGAAGTACTTTCCTGAAATTAAAAGGCCAGCTGCCCCTGAAATCCACAAGCAACACGCTGCCTGTGTGTCCTTGGAGTGAAAGTTTGGTTATGTACTTGAATTGCAAAATAGCAAAAAACTGTGGAATAGAGACTTTTTTAACTTTCCGAAGTCAAAACTGCTTCAAAAGCTAAAACCAAAGGGATCAGTTGGTGGGTGCTGCTTGATGTGTTTTCGGCTACCTGCAAGAGCCTCAGTATCATGGTGTTTTACCTGCAAATCTGAACAGTAAACCTAATGGGAAGAAAACCAGATGGGGGGAATTACCAACAGGTGCAGCATGGTATAAACTATAAAACTCAATGCTTTTAGAAAAGAGTTGCAAAACCAAAGCGGTGTCAGAATCCTGTAAGCTCCATATACCAGGCCCTGCAGTGCTTTTCCCTGGTGCTTTTCTGCCCCTGGCATAACTCACATAAAATCTGAAAAGTAAAAAATCGGCAGTTTTTAAAACAAACTGCTAACTGAATGAGTGACAGTATTTGTGGGCTCATATTAAGCATTCTTCCTTGGGAGAAAAGAGGGAGGAGTTAAAGCAAACGTGAAATGAGGCCTGCCACAAACTGGATTTATAATCTACCATGCCTTTGGTGCCTTACTAAATGGGTGCTACAATAAACTTCAACAAAATGGCCAAAAGAAAGAAATATTAATATTGCTGCTGAGAAAAGCATTTTACTTTGCCCACCATTGTTTGGACATCGGAGAGATCATGAGCAAATATTTAGGTTAGGGAGACATCTGCCAAGGTAAAGGTCTTCCAGTGAAAAGGGCATTTGAAACTTCTGTCTGGAACGTAATATGTTGCCAAATGAAAGCATCAAAAGGGAGAATAAAACATATAAAAAGATATATAATTGGTTTTGGGAGGATGAAGAGTAAAACTAAAGGAGAGGAAATTAAGTGTTTGAGCATCCAGATGTAAATAAAATTTCTAAAATTCAGGCCTTTGTTGTACCATTATTCATTTTACCAAATATAAGTATATAAAATGAATGAATAATTTACTAGGGAAAGACAAGAAGAGGATATGAGCTGCCTGGAGAGGTAAATTCCAAGTTTCAGCTAAGTGTTCTTTCCAGACTCTTCTCTTTGGAAGTATTTTCTGCCGAGAGTATGCTTCCAGGCTCACCTCAGGTGATGCATTAACATTCTGAAAGCTTTTACCTAAACCAATAAATGAAATTCCCTGATTAGCTACAAGCCCTGTAAACTTGGTAATTTTGCCCATTAATTAACAAAGGGACAAGTGAAAGGAAAGAGGACAAAGCAGAGAAGTGTAGGGCAGGAAGTCTTGCCATTTCTATTAAGTCCTAGGAAAACAACAACAAAAATGAAAATGATTTATATTTGCTCTTTTCTTGACAATTTGTTAAAATAGCTAAGATTTTGTTTTAAATAACATAAACTAGCTAAGTGATCTGTGTATGTATGAACTTGTGTGTGTGTAAATGCATGCATGAGCACATATGTGTAGTCTTTCACCTATATATCCTCAGAATGATAAGTATAAATATGCATTTGTAAGTTCTGTTTAAGGAAACTTTGTGCATATTTTCACTTCAGAAATTGTGATGCTGGGACTTGTAAAAAAAAAAAATTACAAATATATTTCCTAATAAAAATCAGATACACATACGTTACGACAAAGAAGCACTATGACTTTCCCTTCCTCTCAGAAATTAAAGTGATGACTGCATTTTAAAGATACAGAGGGTATGTGGCAATAAAATATCAACTCAACTAGAAATATCAGACACAGGTAATTTTTCCTTTATAAACAACTGATCTATTTGGATAGGAAAATGTCACATTGAAACACAAAAGCACCTGGAGTGGGGATAGAGAGAAGATTGGTTGCAGGAATTCCAGATGAATTTCAAAGTAACAAATCGGCCCCTGACAAGAACAGCACTGAAGAGTTTGATAACATAAATATGCAGAGGTTATCCTCCAGCCTGGAGAAACTGTAGAAACCAACACTATCTAAATCTAATGTGATTTCAATATCAACCATGTATGTGCCTTCTCCGTATCTCGATGGAATTACTGAATTTAAAACAGCAAATTCCATCTACACTAACCTGATCATTTTTTCCCCAGACACTTGCAAATGACACTTCAGAATTGTTAAACTCACTTCCCTAGGTATACAAAATTAAAATATGCTTACTTCTGATTCTAATATAAATTAATGTATTTATCGAAATTTACATAATCTTTAAGGAATGATATCTAGGTAACTATTCAGTGAATATATGCAAATACAAGAACATATAAAATGAATTCTTAAAATTTCTGACTCAAATCAAGATATTATGTATAATAGTAGCATGAAAAATAACTTTTTTAAAAAATAGAGCCTTTTCAAGCTATTAACGAGCAATCTCCAAGGTGGATTACTCTATAAACTCGTGTTAATTATGTAGGTGACTTAGGAGATTTCACAGAATTGTCAACGGATATCAGTTTTTAAGACGTTTTCTAATAGAAGACCAAACTATATGATAAATATGTGGAATTTACTATAAAGACAAAGTTGTTAAAAGAATAAACCTAAATGGGTCGGGGTAATGACAAGATACTTTGTGACAGTAATAGAATTTGAGCATACTTGAAAAGATAGGAGTTCTATATCAAGTACTTAAGTGTTTCAATGGTAGGATATCAAAAATATTGAATAGAGAGAAATACTGAACTTCTGAGCATTAATCTTGAAGATACAAGTCTGGAAATTACGATAAGATTAAGTGATTCTCACTAAACCAAAATGTTTGCATTTATCAATATATCTAAAGGTTTCATTTTATTTAGCCAGGGGCATATATTTCTAAGGAATTGTGTAACAATATCAGAGGGAAGGGGCTGTTCCCATACGCTTGCTTTCCAGGGAGAGAAGCCAAGGTGTTCAGAGGCTATTAAACACATGATACATTCAACCTACCTTAGTCCAATTCCCTCATCTCTATGCAGATTTGCAGCTTAATGTCTCTTTGCTTCCAAAAGAATGGGATGAATACTAAAAATCAGTCTAGTACAGAAGTTAAGTGTTGCCTCTGAAGACAATTATCTGTACTCATAACCTGGCTCCACTCCTTACTACCTGTGTGACTTTTATAAGTTACTTACCTCCTCACGACTGTTTCCAGATCTGTAAAATGGGCCTAATACTAATGGCTACCTCATAGAATTTTGGGGGAGAATTAAGCAGATACAACACAATTAGGGAAATGCCAGGCATTTAGATAGTGCTCAAAACTATAAATTACTATGATAAGCAATTTACATGGCCCCTGTGACAGTGGTTCCCATAAATGGGATTCTTTTATAGCATATGTAACTTCAAGCCACATACACCGCAGACAATGACTGCCCTGAAATGCTACATTTTAGCATGTGTGACTGAGTTCCTACTGCCAATAAACAGGAATTTGGTTGCCATTTCTGTGCCATATATTTATTATTAATAAGATTTTATTTCCTGAAGACTGCTCATCCTTGGGCTTGAGTAAAATTTATACAACAAGACCATTATATGACAACATACTCTGTCAGACTTCCTCTAAACCAACATTTTTCAAAGTGTGGTTCCATGAAATACTAGTTTTATGACATGGACAAAAACAAAAGATTCCCTTGTCCAAAAAGTCAGGGAAATGCTACGTATTACCCCTGTAAACTTTCAGAGAAATTCAATTTCTATTCCTATCCACTAGAATAGGATCAACTCTTCATTTCTTCCTTTCTGCGAGGACGCCACTTCAAAAACTGGACTTACTGCTTGTTATGGTGTCATCTTTAGTCTCAGCTACTCCTGAGGCTGAGGCGAGAGGATAACTTGAGGCCAGGAGTTCCTGAGCAACAAAATGGGATCCTGTTTCTAAAAAAGATTAAACAAATACAAGTACAAACCAGACATGTTACTTTATGGTTTATTTCCTCCTAAGTATAGTCAGTGATGAATTATAAAGTGAATTGGCAGCCGAGCGTGGTGACTCACGCCTGTAATCCCAGCACTTTGGGAGGCCGAGCC